>NW_021319682.1:9438716-9503005 GCF_001605985.2 Dendrobium catenatum | reverse complement strand
GATAAGCTCGACTCGTGAGCTCGATAAGCTCGACTCGCGAGCCCATAAACGAGTCGAGCTCGAGCCAGCTCGCGAGCCGGCTCGGCTCACTTACACCCCTACCTGAAGTCCAAAACTCCACCTCATTCGTTCAACACATGAAGATCCTTCATCTCTCACACACAGGAACAGGAAATTGCATCGAACCCAATCCTTCTCTTGATCAGCAAGAATCGCAAGAAGTCCTGTTTCCGTTCCTTTCTTCCAAGCTAGTCAAGACCGATCAAAACTTATTCAAAAATCAAGCAAAAAATCCGTCCTCCGTGAGATCCGCCTGTTCCGTCTCCTTATGTAAATCTTCTCGTCCGTCTCAAAAAACCAAAAGTCGCCTACCTCTTCCAACGCCCGTGTGGTCTTTGATTTGGCCTCATACAAGACCTAGCTGTAGCTTTTCTTGAACAAATAGAGCCTGAACGGATCAGGCCGAGCAACTACTGCCGCCTCCGTTCAACTCCTCACGCAGGCCAAATGAGCGGACGTCCACTTCAGCCGCACCTTCTTTTGTCGAATTTGACCAGCCCAGACTCCGCCTTCTTGAGGCAAGAGTCCGCCTAGCGTCCCGATCAAGAATCCCATGGGCAGCCTGCCGAAGTCGCCTCCGGTAGCCGAACTCAGCTAGAGGTCCGGCCTGTTCGGCCGATCAATGCTTTATGCGCGAACAAATTCGCTTGAGCAAGCACGTCGGCGGCACCAGCAGCCACCACCTCCTCTCTTTTCTTGAACAAAACACCTTCCTCCTTCAAGATCGCCACCAGAGCTCTGATACCAAATTGTTGAAAGCAAGGAGGAAGATCTTGAGAGATCTTCTTGCAAGAGATAGAGAGAGGAGAGGGCAGAGCCAAAATAATTCTGTAAACTTTATTTCTCTTGGCCTCAATGCCTAAAACAAACTAAAGCCTATTTATAGGCTCCTACAAGCTATACAAATAGCTCCACAAATGACTACATATGCCATACAAAAAACCTATACAAAAACAAACCTAAAAATCTGGAATAATATCTAACAATTTACTATTTTTTTATGCATTTTTTTAGGTAACTTATACTTGTAATTAAGTGCTAGAGCTATAAGAGGATTTGGTCCTCTACCTATAAATATAGCTTAAGGTTTCATGTATTAGTGTAGAAAAAAGAGAGAAATTTCAATTTTCTTCAAATCTCACCAAGATATCAAAGCATCAATTATGATTATTTATCTTCGCTGCTCAAGACAACATGAAGGATTAACATATCTTCATTTGCACATCTTACTTAGGTGTCTTTGTGCATCCTCCGCCGCATCATGGCCATATCCTAACATGAAACATCTTCCTTGTGCTGCATCAAGATTTCCACTAGTGCCCTGAAGCAATCTCACACATCATCTGTGGCGTCCCTTCCATGGTCACCAGCCTCCCTCCTCTCATCTCATGTTTCTATTATCCAAATTCTTTCTGCATCCTACGAGCACACTCCTGCAATATTTCAACAAATGCTTCTCATGTATGTCTACAGTTTTCATTTGCCACACGCAACCTACTTCGTCCATTCATCTCATTCTTCTACGAAACCCACGAGTATTGTTTCCACATCCACAGTGGCTTGGTATTCAACATTGACCAGTAAATGATAGGAAATATGAAATAAATCTTGGCCAGGAAAAAGAATAGTTCAACCTCATAAGTCACATACAGTCCTAAAGCAATTATCACCAAAAACTTCAATCCACGAAAAAGCTCCATTCTGTCTATCACAAGGCATAAAATCATGGAACAAAGCTAAATCTAATGGTCTCAAGGAGTTATTATGTTTATCAGTAGAAATGAGAAAGAAGCTAGAGCAGGTGCAACAGCTCTTCCACACTCAAATGGTCCAACATTTAGAATCTAGAAATCGAAAAACATGATAAAATCATTGTTCATCAACTTCATAACTGCAAGTCTACTAAATAGATAAGGGTGGAGCAAGAGAAACACGCTACAAAAAAATAACAGATCAGATATCTTTGAGATCAAAACAACTCTCCATGATCTTTGAGATCAAGAGAAACATTTTCTAGCAAAACATTAGCAACAGCTTGATATTCTTGTAGAAGAACAAGACAGGAGAAAGGCATATACCGAAACAAAGAATAGGTAGTGGTATATATAGCCATTAGTACAAGTTACGGTTCTTGATATCCAGTGATATTGTGACACCTAAGCATTATTTATCTGATACAATATTTATATGTTTTGGTATTCTAATATGCCCCCGCAAATTGATGGGTCTTTGGAGACCGTCAGTTTGGATCGGAGCTTCTCAAAACGAGGTGTAGAGAGTGCTTTGGTGAGGATGTCGGCTGTTTGGTCGACAGTGCTAATGGGTAAAAGACGAATGTGATTTTGTTGAAGATGATCCCGGATGAATTTCTGGTCGATCTCTATATGCTTAGTCCGGGCATGGAACACTGGATTATTCGCTAATGCTATCGCTGAGGTGTTGTCGCAAAACATGTCAGTGGGATTGGTTTGAGAAATGCCGAAGTCTGATAAGAGACGTCTGAGCCAGATGATGTCCGAAGTAAGTGCAGCCAGAGTGCGATATTCTGACTCCGTGGATGATCTAGCAACAGTGTGTTGCTTCTTGACTATCCATGATATTATTGTGTTGCCCAGAAATGAATAGAACCCGGAGGTGGACTTGCGAGATGTGGGATCCCCGGCCCAGTCAGCATCTGAGAAAGATTTAAGTACAAGATCATATTTAGTAATAGGAATTCCAAACTGTAGCGTACCTTTGATGTATCGTAAGAGTTTCTTAAGCATGTAGATATGTTGCGGTTCAGGATTGTGCATGTGTTGGAAGAGTTGATTTACACTGTAGGCGATATCCGGTCGAGTGAGAGTTAAATACTGTAGGGAGCCTGTGATGCTACGGTAGAATGCCGGATCTAAGAGTGTGGAATCGATTTTGGGGTTATCTGGTATTTTCATGCAGGTTGGATTGGCGGCTGAATTGCAATTGAGGAGATCCGTTTGCTGTAGCAGTGAGGTAGCATACTTCTTTTGTGATAGAAAGTAGAAGTCTTTGTTCCTGTCGATTTTAACACCTAGGAAATCATGGACATGGCCTAAGTGCTCCATGGAAAAGTTTTGGCTGAGTTTATGTACAACCGCTGTTACGGATCCTGGATTGGAGCCGGTAATTAATATATCATCTACATACACTAGTAAATAGATACTATGTGTTTGTTGATGAAGAACAAGTAGCGATGGGTCTGCAGAGCTGCATTTAAAACCAATGGATGTTAGATAATCTGTGAATGTATTGTACCATTAGCGGAGAGCTTGTTTCAAGCCATAGATGGCTTTGTGGAGTTGACAAACGTGAGCAGGATTGTTGGTGTCCTCAAATCCTTTAGGTTGAGTCATAAATACTTTTTCGGAGAGTTTCTCGTGAAGGAAGGCATTGGCCACGTCGAGTTGATGCACCTGCCAATTGTTATAAAGTGCAATTGCAAGCATGATACGAATAGTAGGAAGTTTTACGACCGGACTAAAAGTCTCGGTATAGCTTAAACCGAATTCTTGACGATGTCCTTGCGCTTCCAGACGGGCTTTGTGCTTAGCTACCGAGCCATCAGCATGAAACTTTGTTTGATAGGTCCATAGGCATCCTAGTATGGAGACATTCGACGGAGGAGGGACAAGGCTCCAGGTGCCTTGTTATTGTAAGGCAAGAAATTCGTTAGCCATTGTTGTTCTCCAATGCTGATGCTTGACAGCTTCGGTATAGGTGGAAGGAGATTCACTGGAGCTGGAGCACTCGCGAGCGTGAAGAAGGTTCAGCTGCACCACCGATTTCAGAGAACCGGTCTTAGTTCTTGTGATCATCGGATGAATTGTTTGGGATGGCGGTTGAGAACCTGAATTGGGAATAGTAGTGTCATCAGTATTGGATAAAATAGGTGAATTAGAGACGGGTGTAGGAGTGAAAGTGTTGGCAGGTATATGCTGGTTGATAGTTCTGGCAGAAGATACGGCTGAGTTTGGCATTAGAAGTAGCGGTGGAAGTTCGATAGAAGTTCTGGATTGTATGTCCGGCTGCAAATTGAAGGGAAAAGTGTTTTCTTGAAACGCAACGTGCATGGAAAAGGAGATTTTATTTGTGAGAATGTCCAAGCACTTGTAACCTTTATAGGTGTCGGAGTATCCGAGCAAGACACATGGTATGGTGTTGGGTTGAAGCTTGTGGTGAGTATGAGGAGGCAAGAGCGGGTAGCATGCACAACCAAAGGTACGAAGATGTTAGTATTCAGGTTTGGTTCGGTGAACAAGTTTAAACGGAGTAGGAGGGTGAGTGATCGTAGATGGCATGCGGTTTATAAGGTACACGGATGTCATGACCGTGTCTGGCCAATGTTTGTATGGAACAGAGGCAGTTTTAAGAAACGTCCGAGAAGTTTCAATAACATGTCTATGCTTGCGTTCTGCCATGCCATTTTGCTCCGGCGTGTAAGGACAGGATACCTGGTGACTAATGCCGTGAGTCACAAGAAACTGAGAGAATTGCTTGTTTAGAAATTCGGTGCCTCCGTTAGTGCGTAGGGTTTTAATGTTTTGCAAAGTATATTTTTCAACTTGGTTTTTAAAATTTACAAAAGTTTGAAAAACTTCGGATTTTTGGCGAAGCGGAAAAAGCCAAGTGAAGCGACTAAAGTCGTCAAAGAAAATGACGTAATATCGATAACCCTGAACAGAATCAACAGGGGCGGGGCCCCATACATCCGAATGTATCAACGACAAAATAGTTTGCGTTCTGCTATTGGATTTCGAAAAAGAAATTTTATGTCCTTTGGACAATTTGCAAGAATTGCAAGAAACAGAACTAATTGAAATATTCAAAGTAGGATTACAACTAGCTATAGTTTTCAAAACATGTATGTTGGGATGTCCCACCTATCATGCCAGGGGGTTGTTCTGTTCGTGGTAGCCAGAGCGGACATTTGAGATGACGAATTTGTATTGCTTATGGGATACAAGCCTTTGTCACACGGGCCTTGTAGAAGCACCTGCGGAGTCCTCAAATCCTTGAATTGAAAACAAGATGGGTCAAATATTATAGCAATATTGTTGTCCTTAGTAAGCTTGGAAATAGATAGTAAATTAAATTTTAAAGAAGGCGTGTGAAAGATTTGAGATAGAGTAAGCTTACGAGAGGGAGTCGGTAACAAGCCGTTGCCGAAGTTGGCGATGTTAACCGATCTCCCATCACCGACCGTGATCATGTCGGAGCCTTGATAAGAAAAGTGATGTTGGACATGTTGTCGAGCGAGTTGGTGAGATGGGATGTCGATCCTGAGTCCAAATACCAGTTGGACGGAGGGGTCTCTGTATGTGTGGCTAAGGCTCAGTGAGTATCCGAGGCGGATGATTGTCCATAGTTTTGATCTAGTCTGTGCCAGCATGTTGTTGCAGCGTGTCCTCTCTTAGAGCAACTTTGACAGATAACATTGGCATTCGGATTAGCCTGAGAGCGAGTAGAATTGTGTACGTTGTTGTAGTTGCGACTGCGGGATCTACGACTGCGACCTCTTGGCACGAACAGAGCGGTTTGCGAATCGTTCATAGGAGTTGAGCGAGCCGTATCAGCAGCTAGATTAATTTCTTCACTGAGGAGAAGGGGGTATAGTTGGTCAAGAGAGATGGGGGTTAGCATAGTACGTATGGCAGTCTTGAAAGACTGATAAGATGGTGGAAGGCCATTGAGGATGTAAAGAATCACATCCTCATTGTCAACCGAAGAACCAGATGCAGTAATTTGGTCTATAAGAACTTTAATGTCGGTCAAATACTGGGTAATTGATTGATTCTTGAGAGCAATATTGTGAAGAGATTTTTTCAGTTGAATCACTTTTGATCTGTTGGAGGATTGAAAATGTGTTTCAAGTGTAGACCAAATTTTAGCTGTTGAGTCAAGATGAACCACGTATTGAAGAATTGATGTGGAAATAGTTGAACATAGGGCAACGGCCAAGTTTTGGTCCATGAGAATCCATTGAGATGATTGAGGATTCGGTATAGAGGCGGTGGGGGTAGGAGACAGAACCAAAGAAGAAGAGGAGGGTTCAAGAAATTTTTCAAACCGGTTTGCCCTAAAGATTTTTGCGATTTGAGCTCTCAATAGTGGGTAGTTGCCGGCTTGAAGTTGGAGATGCACAAGCGTGCGCAGATTTGTGACGACAAACTTCAATGTCGCCGGAATGAGAGGATCGGCGAATCCTTCGCCGTCTAGTTGATCGCCAGGATTCGAGGTTGCTGAGCTCATTCTTGGTACCGATTACCGATCTTCTGATACCATGTAGAAGAACAAGACAGGAGAATGAAAAGCAGATACCAAAACAAAGAACGGAGAAGAATATAAAAGTATTTCTTATTGATTTAACAAATAGGTATAGTAGTATATATAGCCATTAGTACAAGTTACGGTTCATGATATCCAGTGATATTGTGACACCTAAGCATTATTTATCTGATACAATATTTATATGTTTTGGTATTCTAATAATTCTTAAGGAATTGGAGTGAGGATGTCCTAATAATAGTCAACAATATAAAAATAAATAGAGAAAATGGTGAATTTAGAAATTCATATTTAGCCTCAATCAATATATTGATGAACTACAAGAAAATTTTCGTAGCAAAAAGCAAATAAATAAACCTTCTCTAATTTTGGAGGAATGAAAGTAGTAAAAAGGTGATGTAAGAATCTTATAACATGGCCCCAATCGTTGAAGTTTTTACCCGAGTTGCCCAAGGATCCAATTGACCAGTGACAATCGATAAAGGTAAGACAAATTATTGTGATTTCTGCAACTTCTGTAAAAACTCAAACCTCCACAAAAGCGAGTCAATTTGAAAAAAAAATGTAACTCTTAAAACAAATGTTCTAGTGACTGTTTGGCTGCAGGATTTGAGTAGGATTTAAGCAGGATTTAACCTAAATCCTGCCAAACAGCTAAAATAACAAGTTAAGTCCTACGGAATCCTAAATCATGTTCCATTTTCCCTAAAATTCCGAATTTACTAAATCCGGGAGTTCGGCGGATTTACGGGTTTTAGGAACTTGAAGCATGGGAGAAAAGAGCGACAACGAGCTCCCGTCACGTGGCTTCCTCGCTTCAGGGTAGGTGCAAAAGGGGTAGATGGTTACCAGCGAACTTCTGTCGCTTCTCCGCAGCAGTATCAGAAAAAACGAGGCGGCAAACAAGAGGTGGATCCGATACGACAATCGCTGCGACAAGACAGAATTTTTTCAGCGCGTCTCGCTGTAACTAAGAGAAATAGTAATAGATATCGACGGAGAAGTTGTAGAAGGCGAAGAAGCTTCCCTGGATGAGCGACTACCGTAACCGTTCAGATCAATTCAACGAGGCAAAAAGAGGAAAGCAGAGAAGGAACGGAAGCGAAGAGCGAGAAAGGCACACCTGTCCGTCTGCAGTTACTACTGCTGACCTTCGATCTCTTGTCTGCCGACAAAGAGATCGTTTCCAATTTCTGTGAGCAATTATTTGCATCGTAGATCAAGAATCAGTCGTGTCGATGCTGTGCAGAGCGTTGGCGCAAAGAAAAGGTAGGTTAAAAAGTAGGTTAATTTGTGCTCGAGCAGCTTCTAATAATTAATTGTAATATGAAAGCATCTCCGTCATGTGATATCATTGGGCTTAAATTTTCCAATTTTAACTGGGATTTACTAAATTTGGTTAATTTGTGTCCATACAAATAAATATTTTTAAAGATATTTAGATAAATTAAGATAAATACATTTACATATTACATACAAAAAACTAAGACTTATTGATTAATAGTCAAAAAGGATGACCAACAAATCAAATTCAATTGTGTGGTACAAATAATGTTGAGAGAGAGTTTTTTGCAGAAAAATGGATGTGCCTTAATTGGGGCAAATTATTAGGTCCGGTTATCGGACATAGAGATAAGTCCGGATACTAATAAAATATTATTTTAAGTTAAGCGTGTGTAAAACGTAATCAACACAGTCAAAGCGTAGGCAACGTGGCAAGTTTTAATTGGATGTCTGGACCTATTTTTAGATCCGGTGACCGGACCTAATAATTTGCTGGACACCTTTGACCATGACGATTGAGTGTCAGCACTAGTCCCTCCAGACAAATAAATGTTCCTCTCTCACTCTTCACATTTGCATCTTCTCTTTCCTCTTTTTTGGCTCTTTAATATGCCATTTTGCCCCTCTGTGCTCCTTACAACGCTCACACAATATCTCCAATGTAAATCATGCTAACGATTATTTCATTATTGTTGATCACATTGATGTATCTTATTCAATTATCATATGTGTTTATATATCTACACGTTCAATTTCAAGTGGAACCGGGTGCGACCAGATCAGCACTAGTGCACCGAATCTCATCAGAACTCCGCAATTAAGCGTGCATGGCCGAGAATAGTACTAGGATGGGTGACCTTCTGGGAAGTCCTCATATTGCACCCTTAACAAAAAAAAAATCCTAGGTAGAACCATCGTGACCAAAAGCTTCAACATTTAGGGGTGTCAATTCGGGTCAACGGGTCGGGTTCGGGTCGAACCCGGAACTGACCCGATACTATTCGGGTCAACCCGAACCCAACCCATTTTTAAACACAGGTCAGGTTTTCAGACCCGAACCCGACCCGATTCGGGTCCGGGTCAACCCGACCCGATTCGGGTCCGGGTCAACCCGACCCGACACGAATGACCCGGGGTTGACCCAAAATTGTTATTTTTCGGGTCAAACATCGGGTCAATCTTAGATTTTCGGGTCAAAACGGGTCAATCTCGGATTTTTGGGTCAAATAAGAGTTTTCGTGTCAATTTCGGGTCAACGTCGAGTTGCTAGGTTAACCCAAACCCGACCCGATTTTTAAAACGGGTTGATTTGTTTAACCCAAACCCGACCCATTTCAGGTATGGCTTGACCCTAACCTAGATTTTTTCGGATCGGATTCGGATTGGATTTCGAGTCGTGTAAAAATTTGACAGCCCTATTCAACATGGCACCATTCATCATTAGCCACAAACATCACGTGAAATAAATGCTTGGACTAAAGCAAAAGCTTCACTGCCTTAGCATCATTATCCTCTTCCTCATAGTCAATGGAGACTACTTGTAGGTCTTAGCGCTTGGCTTTGGCGTAGGTGAGCTAAGGCCAGGTCTTGAGTGTAGCATCATCAAGTCTAATTTTGTTATTGTATTTTGGTTGGTGGTCGGTGGCAAGGCGAGGAGAGGCGGCCAAGCGATTGCATGATAAGTAGGAGAGGATGATGATGGTGGTGACAAGGGAGAGGATGGAGCTGGAGATGCCAATGGCGTGGTCGAACTCATTGATTTTTTGGCTGAAATTATGTTCTTTTTTGCTAGAAGATTGATAGTTCATAACATCCAAACTCCCCTCCCCTCCACAATTAGTACAATGGTTTCTCCTTCACCACCCTCACCTCCCGAAAATCCACAAGTTTAGCCACGCCATCATCATCTTCATCATCATCCTCTTATCATCACCACCATCATCATTTAACTACTATAATATGTTATTGATTTGCTTCTTTCTAAATTAATGGAAGACATTTCTAAGTTTTGTAAAAATAGAAATTTAACTTCCCTTTATTGTCAATAATGACCTATTTCTTGCTTCATAATAACATTTTATACAAAATAAAATAATAATTTAAGTAAATTTACCAACTTAGATTATTTGCATATAAATATAAAATTATAAATTACCTTGATTAATAAATAACTAAACTTAATAATTCTATATTAATCTCCAATAAATAAAAATTCAAAGCTAATAAATTATTTAAAAATTAGGAAAAAAATCTAATTATATTTAACAAATTTAAGCTTGACATAGATAAAAAAATTACTGGTCTAAACAAAAAATCATAGATCTACAGCATATGACATAGATCTATAAAAAAAATGTAAATCTTCAGAAAATTTAAATCTAAGTCTAAGATTCTAATAAATAAAGTAGATATCTATCTTTATTTCACAAAATTAAAAACAATCTTTTTTACTATAAATCGAACAAAAAAAGGAAGATTTCTTGCATTTTGTTTATGTTATCTCAAATAGTTTTTAAATTAAATTCATTTGCTTTTATAAAGCTGCAGAATTAATATAAAAAAAAAAAAAAACTGCAGGATTAATACAGATGAAATGCTTAACCTTTTCTTATTAATATGAGAGTAACATGCAGTCAGGATTCGTTTGGGACAGCTTTTTTTACCGCTTCTTAAATTTTTGTACTAAAAAATCACTTTAAGAAGTAGAAAAAAGCCGTCCCAAGCAAAACATAATTTAACTCTAAAATCAGTCCCAACTTCCCCACAACAACTTCAACAACAACATCAAATTTTTATCTACTGCGTTGGTTAACTACATGAATATTTTTTTATACATTGTGTCCTAGTAATAATCAAATCCTCATTTAAGAATTGTTTGAAACAGCTTTTTTATTGCTTCTTAAAATTGTTTTCTAATACAAAATTTTAATTTTTGTACTAAAAATTGTTTTAAAAAATAATAAGAAAGCAATCCCAAACCAAACCTTAGGCTTTGTTTGGGACAGCTTTCTTCCTGCTTCTTAAAGTATTTTTTTAGTACAAAATTTAAAACTTTTGTACTAGAAAGCCGCTTTAAGAAGCAGAAAAACAGCCATCCCAAACGAAACCTTGATCTAATAGACAATGGTCATTGCTTAATATAGGCCAAATCTACTAGGCATCTATCTACTCTCCTCACCGGGTTTTATGTGACCAAACTATCTAAAACAACTCTCTCTAATTTTATATGCTACTGAATCTACCCCAACCTTTTAACATATATAATAGTCCAAATCCCCCACGTTGGAAAAAAAATCATATTACTTTCTAAAACTAAATATTTAAGATTCTTTCACATTTAAACCATTTTCAGATCAATATAAAAATCTCTCAAACAAGATATTCAAAATGACCTAAAATTGTCCAAAATTGCTCTATTTCAATGATAAAAAAACAAAACAAAACAAAAAAAGAAATTCCCAGCCTATGATTTTTAAACTAAAGTTTTGTTTGGAACAACTTTTCTACTACTTTCTAAAACAACTTTTTAATACAAAAAGCAATTTAAGGAAATATTAGTACTTAAAAATTATTTTATAAAGCAATAAAAAAACTATCTCAAATAAAGCCTAAAATAGATGTGCAACCGCCAAAGCTAATCGGTTCCAATTAGGATCCCAAAATAGCTGAAAATTTCAATTCTAATCAGTTTCAATAACTTCAAAATTATTGAGATCATCAAAACCACAAGGAAAAAAAAAACAATCAAAAGCTCCAAAATTCACTCAAAATTCGATCAAATCTCCTAATAATGATTAAGGCTTCGTTTGGGATGGCTGTTTTACTGATTAAAGTAAATTTTTATACTAGAAAGTTGCTTTAAGAAGTCTAAAAAAACCGTCCCAAACAAAGCCTAAGAACGAAAAAGAAAGCACATTTAAAATCTTGGCTAAAACATAATTTAACAAGTCTTTCCTCTAATCCTCATTTTATATGCAGTGCTGTTCTCAATCCTGTATAAGTCTATAACCTCTCTTTCCAGTTGTCTTTTTCCTGGAAAAAAAAAAAACGAAGACATGGCAGCATATAATGGATCTTACCAAGATCATTATCCGTTAGCGTTGAAAGGCATTCAGCATTCAAAATAAAAAAATAATACTGAGACCATTAGGGTAATTTGGCTTGTACTGATGCCCAAATCACCTAAAACTGCTAATAAACAAACTCTACATTCGTTAAATCAGCAAAAAAAAAACTTAATTTCTACAAGTTTGCATGAATAATTCCTATAATTGAATTGTTAGATTGGTCCATTGTACAAGTCCAGACGGTCCACACAGGACTGACTCGTGCGAAACAAGCGGAGAGTTCCGCCTCCTATATGCAGGAGCCGACCGCCCAGTTCTGACAAATCCTTTTAGAAAGGTTTTTGAAATGAGTTGGGAGAGATTTGAAAGTAGAGGCTGTTTAAATATTTTCTTTTGAATTGTATGCATTAAATAATTTATTTTTCTAGGGTTAAGACATCTTGAATTTGGCTGAATTTGAAATCTCTTAGATTTAGGTTTCCTTTGGGCTCTAGCGGCATCTAGAGATTTGAAAGAGAAAAATCCTCCCCTCGAATAGAGGATCAATTGTGTCTTGATATTTTTCGTTTCCCTTTTATCAAATAATACAAATTATCTACTGTTTCGTGGTTTTATGTGGATTTTTGTGGAGAATTCTCGCTGTTTTCCAAAGATTGATAGGAAATACTTGAGATCAACAAGTATTTCCAATTATGAACCTATCAATATGTACGTGATTTCTTCAATAGATTTCAAACATCTTCTTCACAGTTGGGCTTATGAACATACATCCAAATCAATTTATGTTAGATATTATTCCAGATTTTTAGGATTGCTTCAAATTGTTGAAACAAAGGAGGAAGATCTTCTTGAGAGATTTTCTTGCAAGATAATAGAGAGGGAGAGAGGAGGAGGGAGAGGGACACCGCGAGCCAAAAAACCCAGCAATCTTTATTCCCTTGGCTTCAATGCCTAAAACAAACTAAAGCCTATTTATAGGCTCCTACAAGCTATACAAATAGCTCCACAAATGGCTACATATGCCATACAAAAAACATATACAAAAACAAACCTAAAATCTGGAATAATATCTAACAATCACCCCCTTAGTCCAGATTTTACAAAACAAAAGATAACCACTGTTCTTAAAGAACAGCCAAAGAACAACAACCCTGTCGATCTCCTCCGCCAACAGCGTCCACCGACAGTTAAAAGATTTCTCAAGAACCGATCAATCAACTTCTTGAGTTTCTAGCTCCACCTCCCGACAGATCTTCACCTGTCGCACTGCGTCCAACGCAGCCAATCGAGCACCCCTAGCCCGGCTTCCGCGCCTTGTGCATCCACCTGCACCCTGCTCCTCAGTGCCCGCGTCTTGCGCCTCCAGAGCGTCCAACGCTTTCAGCCCCGCGCCCGCGCCTTGCACCCATGTGGTCTGTCACCAACCACATCCTGCACGTATCCACCTGGCGGCTAGCCTTGCGCCTTCACCTGCGCTCCGCTCGTCACCAGTGCCCCGCGCTCCTATGCGATCTCCTTGTGCACCGCACGACCTCGCACCTCTAAGCGCTCCGCACTCCTGGCACTGCTCTCCAAGAACATGCCGACTCCACCTCAAAGATCCAATCCGATCTTTTTATCTCCCGGACTCCACCCGGAGTCAAAACTCCACCTTATTTCTTCAGCAGATCTTTAATAATAAAAACAAGAAGCTTAAAGAGAACAGCAGGAACCGAAAAAATGCCAGAGAACAGTGATAAAATCCCAAAACGAAACTTGATTCAAGATCATGCAAAAACTCCAGCCTTCGGTAACCCCACCGGACGCAGCTCCGCACCCCCGCAAGCACCCCCCCACACTGCCTTCCGCGGTTCAGCTTTCTTACTCTGGTCAGTCCGATCCAGCGGCCTCGCGTGCAAAGGTACTGGTTGTTTGCCTCTCATGCACAGGCAAATTCTGATATCACCATGATTCACGCGAACAAGCTCTGGATGTCGAGACCAAGATTGAAATCCGCAAAATGAGGCTTGCCTTTGATGGTCACCGCCTTGATTTCAAAAAAACATCGTAATGCCGTCGCCGGAGAAACAACGTAGCAGTTCCCAACTCCTTCCAAGCCACACAGCACGTCCGCCTTCTTGCGGCAAGAGTCCACCTAGCGTCCCGATCAAGATGCTTACCGAAGTCGCCTCCGGCTTCCGCCTCCGGTATTGGAACTCAGCTAGACGTCCAGCCTATTCGGCCGATCTTCCAGCCGACGCCCCAGCTACGTTTGCACGCGATCTGCCTTCTTTCCTTGATCTTGCACCGTGCTTTGCATGAATCTCTTGAGCAAGCATGTCAGCGGCACCGGCAGCCTCCACCTCCTCTCTTTTCTTGGATAGAACACATTCCTCCTTCAAGATTGCCACCAGGGCTCTGATACCAAATTGTTGAAACTAATGAGGAAGATCTTAAGAGAACTTCTTGCAAGAGATAGAGAGGGAGAGGGAGGGAGGAGCCAAAAATTCTGTAAACTTTATTTCACTTGGCCTCAACAGCATCCATCTGATCCCGAATTGACGTCGGCTTACCTCCGTTCAGAATATAGAATTACATAATTTCTGAGTTTGGCTCTCCCCTCTCCCTCTCTATCTCTTGCAAGAAGATCACTCAAGATCTTCCTCCTTAGTTTCAACAATTTGGTATCAGAGCCCTGGTGGCGATCAAGGAAGGAGGAAGGTGTTCTATCCAAGAAAAGAGAGGAAGTGGTGGCTGCCGGTGCCGTCGACGTGCTTGCTCAAGCGAATCGTGCAAAGCACGTTGCAAGATCAAGGAAAGAAGGCATTAGACATACGTAAGAGGTGTTGAGGCTTGGTTTTGACCGGAGAAACTGGAGGTGGTCCGGAGCGTTCCATGGATTCTTGATCGGGATTTTGGATCGGCCGAACAGGCCGGACGTCCAGCGGGGTTACCGGAGGCAGGATCAGATGGAAGTCGTTGAGGCCAGATTTTTTTGCTTGATCTTGAATCAAGTTTCAATTTGGGATTTTATCCCTGTTCTTTGGCATTTTTTTTCGGTTCCTGCTGTTCTCTTTAAGCTTCTTATTTTTTTACTGTTGGAGATCTGCTGAACGAATAAGGTGGAGTTTTAGACTTCAGGTGGAATCCGGGAGACACTGAGGTAGTGTCGGCTGTTCTTGGAGAGCAGTGTTGAAAGTGCGGGGCGCTTGGAGGTGCGAGGTAGTGCGGTGCACGAGGAGGCCGCATAGGAGCGCGGGGCACTGGTGACGAGCGAAGCGCAAGTGAAGGCGCAGGGCTCGCTGCACGAGTGGATACGTGCAGGATGTGGTTGGTGACATACTACATGGGTGCAAGGCGCAGGCGCAGGGTTGAAAGCATTGGATGCTGGCTGGAGGCGCAAGGCGCGGGCACTGAGGCGTAGGGTGAAGGTGGATACACAGGGCGCGGAAGCCGGGCTAGGGGTGCTTGGGATTGGCTGCGTTGGACGCAGTGCGACAGGTGAAGATCTGTCGGGAGGTGGAGCTAGAAACTCAAGAAGTTGATTGATCAATTCTTGAGAAACTTTTAATTATCGGTGAACGCTTTTGGCAGAGGAGATCGACAGGGTTGTTCTTTGGCTGTTCTTTATGAATAGTGGTTATCTTTTGTTTTGTAAAATCTGGACTAATGGGTGATTGTTAGATATTATTCCAGATTTTTAGGTTTGCTTTTTGTATAGGTTTTTTGTATGGCAAGTATAACCATTTGTGTAGCTATTTGTATAGCTTGTAGGAGCCTATAAATAGGATTTAGTTTGTTTTAGGCATTGCAGTCAAGGGAATAAAGATTGCTGGGTTTTTTAGCTCATGGTTTCCCTCTCCCTCCTCTCTCCCTCTCTAGATCTTGCAAGAAGATCACTCAAGATCTTCCTCCTTGGTTTCAACAATTTATTTAACCTAATTATAATATTCCTTAAAATTAATGAGCACTACATTATAATACGCTAATGCTATATTCTGATAATAACCAAATTTAGGATCACCCAAATGGTGAAATCAACTAAAGACTTTTCAAAATGATTTTTATTATATAGTATGACCTAACAGTTGAAATTCGTTATTATAAAACGAACAATCACAAAGCAAAGTTAACACTTGCCAATGACCTTTCCAACAAATTCCAAGAAAACATGAAAAACTTAGAGCATCAAAGAATCAAATGACAAATATGATTTGAACCTACTCAATTTCTCAAGCATCCAACAATAGCTCAGTTGAAAACTAAGTCAAGATTTTGTTTTATTGTAAAAACAGTAAAGAATACAGCAAAGGGTACCTAGTTTTCATGCCATTTTCTTTTTAAACTTCGCTTAGATATTGGCTCCATGATTCAAGTATCAGCCAGAAAAAGCCTCCTTTCAACTGTTGATTGCCACGAGCAACTTCAAAGATCTAATTGAGGAAGGCAACCACTCTCTACCTCCCTTTCATGGATGTCCCGCTCCCAATGCTCTCTCCCGCGCCAGAAGCCCTCCTGAAAATTCCTCTCATTCTTCCTCTCTATTCTTCGAAAGATATTCTGGGCGGACACCGGACAGGAGAACCATCCGGTTCACGTTCAGATACCGAGCGGTACCGAGTACCGCTCGGTATAAACTCGGTACCGGACGTGGCGCATTTTCATTGGGGGCTGGAATCCGGACAGATCTTCCTCCTTGGTTTCAACAATTTATTTAACCTAATTATAATATTCCTTAAAATTAATGAGCACTACATTATAATACGCTAATGCTATATTCTGATAATAACCAAATTTAGGATCACCCAAATGGTGAAATCAACTAAAGACTTTTCAAAATGATTTTTATTATATAGTATGACCTAACAGTTGAAATTCGTTATTATAAAACGAACAATCACAAAGCAAAGTTAACACTTGCCAATGACCTTTCCAACAAATTCCAAGAAAACATGAAAAACTTAGAGCATCAAAGAATCAAATGACAAAAATGATTTGAACATACTCAATTTCTCAAGCATCCAACAATAGCTCAGTTGAAAACAAGTCAAGATTTTGTTTTATTGTAAAAACAGTAAAGAATACAGCAAAGGGTACCTAGTTTTCATGCCATTTTCTTTTTAAACTTCGCTTAGATATTGGCTCCATGATTCAAGTATCAGCCAGAAAAAGCCTCCTTTCAACTGTTGATTGCCACGAGCAACTTCAAAGATCTAATTGAGGAAGGCAACCACTCTCTACCTCCCTTTCATGGATGTCCCGCTCCCAATGCTCTCTCCCGCGCCAGAAGCCCTCCTGAAAATTCCTCTCATTCTTCCTCTCTATTCTTCGAAAGATATTCTGTGTGGACACAGGACGGGAGAATCGTCCGGTTCACGTTCAGATACCGAGTACCGCTCGGTATAAACTCGGTACCGGACGTGGCGCATTTTCATTGGGGGCTGGAATCCGGACAAAATAATTTTTCCTACTTTCTTCAGACAAAGAAGCCCGTGCTCTCTCCCACTCAGTTTCGCTTGCTAGGTCTCCATTCCCTCATTGGGTTCCCTGCAGAAAGAATAAGAAGGAGACCAGCTACACAAAAGCTACACAACAACAAATGTTTAGCATAGAGAATAGCATAAAAAAGGTAATATATCCGGCTATAGGAAATAAACAACAGTAAATTAAAATTAAAGCTAAATTATTGAATGAAAAAAAGGCAAATCAAAGAAAAGAAAATTACCAAATGAAACTTGATTATATCAAGCCAGACTCTCAATAGTCAATCATTATTCTTCTTCATACAAAATACTACAAACAGAGAGGAGGAAGGAGAAGCACAACATATTTACATGGAACAAACAAGTCCAAGATAAAGCCGCAAATAAAGTTCTATTACAATGCAACGAAGATACTCTAATTTTATTTATTTCAGCATCATCACTATTATCTATGACTCTGATCATTCTTCAAGCACACAACCTAATATGCTAATAGCCACCCTGTATATAGGCATTTAACCGATTAAGCTCCTCTCTGTGCTCTGTAACAACTGCTCGCACAACATCTCCAATGGAAACCATGCCAAGCATTCCATTCTCGTTGATCACAGGAATGTGCCTAATTCGATTATCTGCCAATCAATCATTGAAGGGATATGATAACTTTTTTATTGGAAGTATACCATCTAAGGGATCCTTTTGGATTGCTGAAGATGAAAACAAGCTTTTGAAAATGATTAAATTTTCTTATTTTCATTCTTTTTTTGAATTTTTTAAAACAAAATGAATTTTGAACTCAGATAAACCCCTCAATGACTCATATAGGTTGTTTGTGAATAAAAACATAAGTTTTAGAAAATAACGATTTCATTTCAAAATGAAATCATTATATCCAAAGGAGTTTACAAACAAGATTGAATTCAAGCTATTCCTAACCAATTAGGAATTAAATGGATTTTAATTTTTTTTAAAATAGATTTTTGTTATAACTATTATAAACACAATTGACTTATGATCTTATAAAAAATAACAGCAACTAAGGCTTTCCAAAACTGTTCAGGTTCAGTAAAAGAAACTGTTATTTTAAGGTTACTAATATTCATCCGCAAATCATTTTAAAGACAGAACTTAGAGATTAAATTGGTTAGCCTACAATTACAACTATCTAGTAAAAACTTCTTCATTTAAGCAATTTAAGAAATATACTAATTCTTTTAATTACAATAACAAATCCAATGTAATTAATTATTTTTAATTAATTAATTATAAACTTTCCACTAACTATGCATGAAATATGACTAAATTATTCTTGTTACAAAAAAAAATATCATTTGATTATTGTTTCCAAAATGATAACCATAATATTTAAATGACCTATTACGATGAATAATAATCTTGCAAAGTATATCAATTTACTACAAAATTTATCACCAAAATCATTAAAATAAAATAAATAAATTCCTAAATAAAATCTACACAATCATGCAAACAATTTTTAACAGAATATATGTAAAAATTAAAAAATTAGTAATAAGAAACGAACACAAGATATTTATGTGATTTAGCGTGTTCACGCCTACATCCACGGAGAGAAAGAGAGGGCTTTTCTTTATTAAATTCACAAACAATTACATAACAATTAGTAAGATGTAAATATAAGTTAACTTTTTTAAAGAACTACACATCCTTTAAAAAAATAATTAAGAAAGGATACAACTTTATTTACTCTTACCAAAGCAAAAAAGAATAATAGCTCTTCTACCTGTAGTCTTCATTTAATTGGTTTCTCTTACAAAATAGTTGATCACCAATGATGCCCTAGCTTCTGTTGTTTGCATATAAGAAGCTCCAATTAGAAAGATAAAGCACAAAGTTCTTACCTCTCTCACTCCTCTAGATCTTCCTCTTGATTTAGTAAGAAGAAACAAGAAAGAACTGAAAGCTTTCCCCTTGAGCCCAAATCATGCTCGAATCTCTCTCTCTCTCTCGGCTCCACAATCCCAACCACTCAGTTTGCACCTTACCCCTCAAGAGCTGCTCGTTAATTAGATGATATAATTAACACTAAATAAACTTTCTTATACATGTTTTTGTTGCTAACAAATTTATCTCTTGTTTAGCCTAGCATGTAGCCTATCATGTTGTCATTTTCTTGTATTTTATTTTTCTTTTTATTTAAGCATATGGGGCTTAGCATTAGAAGGGTAATCGAGCAACTCTTGAGGGGTAAGGTGCCAACCAAGCAAGAGAGAGAGAGAGAGAGAGAGCGCGCATAAGGAGGCACAAATTCGGCTCTTTCTTGCTTCTTCCACCGAAACCAAGAGGAAGATCGAGAAGAGTGAAAAATGTAAGAATATTGTGTTTTACCTTTCCAATTGAAGCTTTTTTTTTACAACATTTCCAATTGGAGCCTCTTGTATGCATACAACGAAAGTTAGGGTATTGTTGGTGATCAACTATTTAGCAAGAAATCAGTTGGATGAATACTACGGGTAAAAAAGCTATTATTATTATTATTATTATTTTGTTTTGACTAGAGTTAACCAAATTTTATCCTTAATCTTTTTCTTTTAAGTATTTGTGATTATTTGAAAACATTAAACAAGATTTATATTTAGTTAATGGTTATGTAATTGTTTGTTAAGAACATACCCTCTCTTTCTCCCTATGGATGTAAGCACAAACGTATCGAATCACATAAACCTCTTGTATTCAATTCTTGTAGCTAATTTTAAATTTTTACATAAATTTTGATAATAATTATTTGCAAAATTTTGTAAATTTTGTTTAAGAATTTACTTATCTTGCTTTAATGAATTTGGATATAATTTTTGTAATAGATTATATTCTGTAAGATTTTTGTTCATTCTAATAGATCATTCAAATCTTATTATTATCATTTTGAAAATAATAATCAAATAGCATTTATTTTATTTGCAAGAATAATTTAATCATATTTTATACATAATTAGTAAGAAAATTTATAATTAATTAACTAGAAATAATTAATTATGTCATTGATTTGTTATTAAAATTTAAAAAAAGTAGTATAGTTTTTAAATTACATAAATTAAGTTCTCTTTAAGACAATTTATCGTGTTCTAATTTTAAGCAAACTAATTTGATATTTATGTTTTTTCTTCGAAGTGATTTACGGTTGAGTATTACTAACCTTGAAATAACAAGTTCTTTTACTCATGAACCCACTTAAAAGTCTTAGTTGTAAATTGTAATCATTTTAAAAAGACCCTAGATCAGTAAGGTTTGCAACAGTTATAACAATTTTCTAACTTAAAAAACCAAATGAGTTCTAAATATAATGATTTCAATTTTTACAAATGACTAAAAATTAAGTTATAGCTTTTTAAAAGGTATTTTTATCAACAAGCAACCAATGAACCCTCAAATGCAAGTAAAAACACTGATGCACAGTTCAAACCTGTCATGAGTTGCATGGCCTTTAGGGCTTTGGTATCTGGTGTCACAGTGATCAACTTATTCTGCCAAAATGAAATAACAAGGGTGACCAAATAGTAATTGGAAGGATCTAAAATTAAGATCTGAAAAAGCATAAGATTTTCAAGTAGAATGTCTCAAATATAAGTTTCTCAATCTATGTCAATTTGGGATGCGCTCTTCATAGTCTGTATAGAATGAATCATTCTAACTTTTTTATCAATTCAGTTGATATGAAAGAAAGAGTCATTCTAACAAAAACTTCTAAAGTTTAGCGATTAATGATTATTTGAGATGAAGATTTTCACCTCAAACAGGCTTTACAGTATAACTACCTCTTCAGTCATGATGTCGCCAACTTTAGTAGTCTTTGACGATCTTCCTTGAACAATAATTTTCCGAAGATAATCTGCAATAAGTCAAACAGAATTGATCACAATCAAGCTCACTCACTGAAGAATAGTTTGATAAACTAAAACAACAAAACGAAACCTTTTCATAGATCTAGCAATTAGTGCTTCTCACGGCTAATAGACAGAAGTGGCTATAAGTCAGGTTCATCAGAGAGAGTTAAGAAATGGAATAAACTGAGAATCGATTTCTCCATAAGATAGTGATGTCTCATGAAAATCAAGAAAAGATGAACATGCTCTGATAAACAGCTCACGTTTGTTGCAATTGAGTAGCTGGACCAAGGCGCAAAGCTTCCTTGGAAATTTTTTTGGTACTTAGTATCACTTTTCAGAGAAAATATTCTGACAGTGGTGCGGGCTCTTAGACACCTTTTATGGGCCAGTCAGAGCACAGCAGGACTTCGAAGGAATTGGGGCTTGGAGTCTAAATAACTGTGACAGGAAATATTTAAAAATGTCAAGCTACCTGAGCTGACTTGAGAACTTGCCAGACTGGAGAACCCAATCATGGCTGTTAATGATCAGATCTCAAGCTCAAAATCACCCAATCAGGCCTTCAGCCGATTCAAGTATGTTATAGACTGACTCGATCCAATCTCGATGTCAAACATACATGGCTCGTTTGCATTGAATAACAAAAAAAAAAGATCAGATCTCAATCTTTTTTTAATCTTCTAAGATAAATTCTTAGTTCTACATGCATGAATTCATACATATATACAATATATACACACATTTCAAACATAAATAAAGCCATAAATATATTTGCATATACACCCAAATAATGCTGTTAATGATCATATCTCAAGATCAAAATCACTCAATCCAACCTGAAGCCAATCCAACAAGTATGTTTATATTCTGACTTGATCCAATCTCGATGTCAAACATACATGGTTCGTTAGCTTTGAATAACAAAAAAAAATAGATTAGATCTCAATCTATTTTTAATCTCCTAAGATAAATGCTTAGTACTACATGCATGAACTCATACATATACACAATATACACACACATTAATTCAAATATAAATACGTACATACATATATTTGTGCATACATCCATACATGCATGCATAAACATTTCAATCCAATCTCAAGTTACCTCAATTTGATATAATCCTAACTCAACTCAAGTCTAATCGAAACCGAGCTAAGCTTGCTAACTAGCTCATCAATTTCAATCAAAGAACAATCCGAGCCAAGAAAATTGACCTGATTTTCAAAGCAATTTTTTATCTTTAAAACAAATACACATGCCTAAACCCAACTAAGACTCCTCACTTTTAGCACCACAATGAAAATAAGAAGGTCCTCAGTTTTGGAAGAGGTAAGTGATATAGTTTCTATCAGTTAGAGTGATGCATGACAGTTAAGGGTTTAGATTTTCTAATGCAATCAAAATGATACAATAAATGCAGTTTAAAATTTATATAAAAGAAATTAGAAGTCATCAACAACCACTAAATATACTACAACTTTCTTTACTTGCAAAACACCAATGATATGTAACGTTTGCTTAAATTTGAAAAAAACAACAAATATTTTGACACTTAAAAAAATAACTATAAAAGAAAAAAGTTGTTTCATAGTAACCAAAATCTCAATTATATAAAATTTAAACAAAAACAAGAAATCTAGCAAGCCAGAATGAGATATATAGAAGAAACTAGATAAAGAAAATACTTCGCCAAATAAAGAAAATTAAGGCCTCAAGTTAGTAGAAAAGATGACTTCCCCAGAATTAAATAGTCGCACATATAGCATGCTTGAAGGAATCACATTCAACATGCATACGATTGAAAGCAAGAATTAAAAAAAAATTATAGAATCAGAAGTTAACTTTATACACCAAACTCCGCTGTCAACTGCTTCTCATTGGCTCAAATTAAATGCCAAATATTATCATTAATACAACAATAAAATTCCCAAATAAACTACATGTTAAAAGCCATAAGAAACCGACACACATAACTGTGTTACTGAGTTATAGGAGCCGCACGCAAAGATCAGGCCGCAAGAACTGAATAATAGGGATAAGCACTATAGAAATCAGATGAAGAAATCAAACCCTTACAGAAATCACATTGCAAAAAAAAGGACCTAAATAAGACCCAAGCCTGCTACAAAACTAACAACTTAGGATAGACCCATTTAAAATAATATGATAATATAGTAGATAAAGCCAGTCATTTAAACTAAACCTAATGAACGCATTTAATTCTCATAGGCCATTATCATAGACACGTCCTAATAACTGAAAATAAAAAATTACAGATCAACTACTAGATAATAAAACTAAATAAATTTTGCTCAGCGCACCCATTAATTTTTCTATATTTTAGTCTAGTGTAAACTCGCACACATCCATTAATAAAGCGCCTTAAAGCCTCAAGCAGATACCCTGCAAATGGAACATGTGGGGCTAAAAAGCACCTAATAATCTGTGTAAGATAGTCAGGCTGATTTCAATTTCTATTGCTTAGACGGTTTAATATTAAATTCTATGACGCAGCCTAAATTGGGGGGGAAAAAATAGATAAATTCCCAGTTTCATAAATGAAAAACCTCATTGGTAAGAATTACTAAGAATAAATTTGTCATATAAAGACCATGCATTACCAAAAAATAAAATTTATAGTACCTCTTTCAGTAATAATTCCAGCAATCGCTTTATCTGCTCCAGGACTTAGCACCACCAGAGCTCCTACATTGTTCTGTGTCATCTGAAAGGAGTTTACTTCAACCGTCACTATCATGGAAACAAAGGAAGTGCAAGTTCTCAGACCCCAATAAAAAGTGCAGACTGATGAGAGGGAATATTTCTAGGTGAGCTTAGTTCAGAAGTCTTTTATATGCTGGGTGCCTGGGTTAATATTTTTTCTATGTATTGTTTTTGCATTGGTCGTGTATTAGTATCAATAATGCTGAATAAAGCACAGACCAAATATGCAAGAAAGTTTGAGCTAAGTCCGGCTAAAGTCTCCAGAGAGAGAGGGAGGGGGAGGTAATAAGAAGAGCAATCACTTTATGAGGCACTGAAGTAGTTTAAACCAAATGCATAAACAATCAAGAAATACATAGAGCTAAGCCCAGCTAAAGTCTCCAGAGAGAGAGGGAGTTAATAAGAAGAGCAGTCACTTTATCAGGCACTGAAATAGCTTAAACCAAATGCATTAACAATCAATAAAATACAGAGAGCACCAAGGAAAATTAATGAGAATAGAAAAATACTCACAGATTTCACAGCATCATACACAGTGTCCTCAGTAGAGCACCAGAGCCAGGACCCATCAGCACCTTTTCCTTTGGCATTCAAAACATCTGCAATCGTTGTACTCTCAAATCCATGCTCTTCTAGTTTAGTAGCAGCCACTGTCTCGGCTCGTGAAAATATAAGTGGCCGGGCAACTGGAGCTACAACACGTACATGTTTCAGGATAGAGTACTTGAGAATATTTCCATGTGAACAGATGGCCTGGTATATCCCTTGCATTTTCCCTAACAAAAACAAGTCAGATGTCAGGTTAAGTTCAAAATGATTGCACACAAACTACAGCCTTCTTTAAAAATTATGCAAAATAAAAGCAAAGCATGCATCTCCCAATGGCAATTTCAAAATAGATATTAGATAGTATCAAAACTAAAATATGAAAAAATTTCTTTGGTCTATCAATCAAACAAAAAAACATGTTTCTTACTTCAGTACAGCTATTACAACGAATGAGGAAAATTCACATGCAACTGTAAGAGTTGGTGGAAGAAATCCTAAAAAGGAACACATCTCAATTTTCTTTTGCTAGATTAATTCATAAAAACCTACTTTCTTACGAATGTGAAGGTCACTCAAATAAAAATTCAGCACTGAAACCAGAGCGCCATTTTTGTTTACCCTAAGTTGCCCTGCATTTTGAATCTGTTTAATAGCTTTCAATTTGCATGACATCAAAAACACCCCAAAAAAATAAATATACATACAAACCTAACAAACATAATAAATGAAAAATATGACAATTCCCAATCACCATTCCATAAAATGGTTCCATTACTCATATCCCACCTCCGCATGCCCTGCGTGGCATAGGTATTTAATGGCTTCAATTAGAGAGGTTTATTCCTAGAGAAATCACTTTTCAATATACCTGTCAATATTGGACCCGACCCGAAAATTTTGGGTTTGGGTTGACCCGAACCCGTCGGGTTGACACTAGAACCCGGGAATGACCCGAAATCCAATCCTGACCGGCCCTGCCCTCCTGCCCCGCGACCCCGCCTACCCCAGCTGCCCTGCTTGCCCCGCCTGACCAGCGGTCTGCCTGCCCTGCTGCAACGCGTTGCGTCGCGTTCGCGACTCCAAGCGTCGTGTCCGCTGTCCGGTTGACCCGCATCGCGTCCGGGTGACTAGCGTTACGTCCGCGACTCCGCCTGACCAACGGTCCGTGACTCCGCATGTCGCGTCGTGTCCGTGACTCGCATCGCCGACATCGCTGCCGCTGCCCCTTCAGCCGCCGGCACCACTGCCGTTGCTGCTGCCCTGGCTACCACGCTGTCCCTAAACCCTAAACGGGTCGGGTCGAGTCGGGGTCAGGTCCAGAAAATCGACCCGTTTGTAAAAATGGGTCGGGTTGACCCGAACCCGAATAGTGTCGGGTTAGTTCCGGGTTTGACTCGAACCCGACCCGTGACCCAAAATTGACACCCCTACTTTTCAATGGCCAAGTACAGGCACAAATCTTGACAAACTCAATATGTAGTCGTAAACATAATTTTTTCACCTTTTACAAATGGATGCCAACAACATACCCACCAGAAGACTAGTGTAAAAGGGCATGCAAAAAAACCACAATTTTATCAAAGATATACAGATTTCCATAATTTAATGCATCTGGCCTAATGGTAAGGGCTTCCATAGCAATGATTTCAGCCATTTCACCATAAGGATCTAATTAAGACAAAAAGCATACACATCATATAAGATTAGTTAAGCTTCCACGTATTCAAGTGTGCTTGAGAAAACAAAAAGTTCTAGTTCGGCCAGCAACTCAACTAAGGCTTCATTTGGGACGGTTTTCTTACTGCTTCTTAATAATAAAAAGTTGCATTAAGAAGCAATAAGAAAGTCGTTCCAAACAAAACCTAAGACATGGAAACATCTTTTTTGCAGAAAATGCCTCTGAACCAAATTAAATAGTCTACCGATGAATTCAATGTTAGTGCATTTCAAATACCACAGCATGATGAATATGATGCTTTTAAAATCTTTACCCTCTAATATCCTTTCTATTACAAGTTATGATCATAGCTTCGCCATTTAAAGTCCTTGTAAATTATAAATTATGAATTCCATCTTGATAAGCTAATCAGTAAACATTTACAAGCATGTTCCATTGTGAAAAAGCTTCAACCTAATTACCAGCTCACAATTACCAAGATCATGCTGCATCTCAAAAAGATTTTTTTTTTAGAAATCTCATTCCTTAACAATCCTAATGGCAAACATGAGCTCTATTCCAACTACTTGTGTTAGGCATTATACATATCTTTCCATCAACCAATCCATCAGTCAAGTTTTCTTTTTTTTCTTTCTACTTTAAGTTCGCCTCATCTACAAATTATAGAAATACAAATTGTCAATTATCGCCCCCTTCCCTAGATGGAAAACTACTTGATGATGCAAGAATTAAGGACTATACAACAAACAAAATATGCCCCAATTAATCATCAATCAATTCCATAAATCAGGATCAATATTTCAGCAATCAAATTGATAGGAAGCACTTGTAGATCTCAAGTATTTCCTATCAATCTTCAGAAAACAGCGAAATTCTCCACCAAAATCCACACAAAATAGGAAAACATTAGATAATTTGTATTATATGATGAAAAGGAAACGGAAAATAGAAAATAGCAAGATACAATTGATCCTCTATTCGAGAGGAGGATTGATCTCTCCCAAATCTCTAGACGCCGTTAGAGCAAAAAAAAACCTAAATATAAGAGATCCCAAATTCAACCAAATTCAGGATGCCCTAATCCTATAAAAACAAAGTACTTAATGCATACAAATAAAAAGGAAATCCCTAAACAGTCCCTACATTCAAAATTCCCTCTCAATCCCTCAAAAATTCTTCTTAAAATGCTTCGTCGCCTTTGGCGGCTCACGTGGCAAACGCAAGAGGTGGAGAAGTTCCGCCTCTGTTGAACGGGCCGGTCTCGTGTGGACCGGCTGGACCGGTCCATAACAATACTCCACTCCCAAAGATCCACCTTGTCTGAAAGGTGGAAAAATGACACCCTCCTCCATTCCTTCTTCATCACAAATGGTAAGAACTAGAAGAGTTATGTCCTTACACCTATGCCCCATCGTATACCTCTCGTCACATCTGAAACAGATCCCCTTTCGCTCTCTTCTCATGTAATTTTGTTTCTGTGAGCTTCTTGAAGTTATCTCCAGGTCTTCCTCCGGTAGTCTTCTCCTTCGAAGTCTCCCTAAGAGTACCCGGTGTTGGCTCCTTGGGTGCTAAAAAGGTGGTGGTCATCCTATACGAGCCTCCAGAATTGTTGCCTCCTACTCCTCTTTCCAGGTGTCTCTGATCCTCCACCAATTGATCTAGCTCCATAAACTCTCCCAAGTCCCGAGGTCTCATCACTCTGACTGCGGCACGGATCTTTGGTTTCAGTCCCTTCATAAAGTCCAGCGACGACCGATGGTTGGCAACAGCCGATAAATAGGAGGAAGTCCAACGACGGTCGGTGAACGGGTGGAAGTCCAACGTTAGTTGAGAAGAACTCTAGCGGCTGTCTGGAAGAAATCCGACGGCGGTTGGGAAGAACTACAGCGACAGTCGTGAATAACTCCGGCGGTGAACGATGGCAAGAGAGCTCCAACAACGGTTAGGAAGAACTACGGCGATGGTCGGGAAGAAACTCCGACAGCCGTCGGGAAGAACTCCAATGGCGGTCGGGAAAAACTCTGGCAACTGTCGGGAAGAACTCTAACGTTGGTCGATGGAAAGAGAGCTCCGACGATGTTTGGGAAGAACTCCGATGACGGTCGGGAAAAAACTTCGGCGGAGGTCGGGAAGAACTCTGACAGCAATCGATGGCAAGAGAGCTCCCCAAACTTTCTTCTTCTTTCTCCCCTCCCTCATGTGAAGAATGGAGGCCTATTTATAGTATTTTAAGAGTGTCATGCTTCATAAATATAGAGAAGATCGAGGGCATGTTGGGAGTGTTTCAATGGACGACTTATATTGATCCCCTTGATTGTGGAGAGTTTATCAAGCATTTGAGTGCCCAAATGATATCAGAATTAGGCAATCTTGGGCTTGTCGGATTCATCTTGTCAATCCGCTCGATTCAACGATCATTTGGTTATCCAATTAATGCTTTGAACCTCCAAATATGTTTTAGACTCTTGATTCGGACTTATTTGGGCTCGAATTAGACTGATTTTGGTATCGTCGGGTTCGTCTCCTTGAGATGCGCAATTTGACTATAAATTTACTAAAATTGCATATCATATGGTCCCAATTTTAATTTTTGAGGTCTCAATCTCATATTTACATCAAGATTCGTGCAGATCAAAATGAATTTTCGGTGACATATGAGGAATCTTGAACCTTGAGACTAAAAGTAGGGTTCGACCAGGACTTTTATAAAAAAATTCACCAAATGAATCATTGAGACCTAGCATCTGCCTCATCGTCTCTGCTCTGTAGGCTTAATCCATATATGTAGTAAGTAATTGCCATATTTCCACGGACAAAAGGGGATACAAAAATAAACGCATAACTTAGCTCATACCGCTACCTTAATATGCTCCTATGATCAAATGCCCCCAAAAAGTCAATGATCGTCGTTTACAAACAGCTCCGAGAGAGATCTAAGCCTACTTATTGCCAATCAAAACTAGCAAAGCATCTCCGCAGCAGCTTAAAACGAATAGATCGGAATAATCCGCAGCAAACTACGATACTTCACAGTAGAGCTCAGCGAGCGAACAAAAAAAAAGACTAAAAATTTAATGAACAAGAAGATTAGAGGAAGTTTTCCAAAAAAAAAATAAAAAGAAGCTCTTATTTCCTCCCGCTTACTTTTTTGCCTATCTCGAGCAGGATCGCGGCGGCGAAAGTTGAAGGGAAGGATTAGCGAGTGAGGTTTTTACAGCAGCTGATCCGACTTATACTCTCACAAGCAAAAAAAAGCTGTCCTTTTCCACTGTCGTCATTGCAGGCCACGTACCCGCCATTACTCAAATTTCTTCTTAGCAATTATAGCCATAATAACTCGATTTTTAACACTCAAATTCCACCCTCGGAAGACTCCGCTAGTTCACTAGTGGGTGTTACTGGGAACATAAACATGAATAAAACTTTTTTTTTTTTTTTTTTTGGCAAGAAATTGGTTGATTTATGACATTTTTTTGAGACATTTAGATCATTTAAGGCAAATTTATACACACAATGCATACACATAGACTCGAATCCTGAACCTCTTAGTTAGAAGTCTAAGCTCTTAACCAATAGGCCAAAGAGAGTTGTGTAATAAAACTAAAAAGTAAACTATAAAACTGACGGCCATTATTAATTTTAAAATCAATAAATGTTATTTTTTTAATAAATGTAGTATTTTTTAACTCATATGAATAAACTTTACGTTAGAATGTTTTGATATGTATACACATATTTAGAGTGGTTGGTGGACTAGCACTTTTGGGAACCCCCATAATGGATTCGAATCCCATCTACTAATGTCTTGTACCTTCAGTGGGACAAAGTATGTGTGAGTCTGATATTGAGAGATGACTTCTATTTGAAGTGACAACGAAAATGAGCAATTATTACGTCAGGTCACCCGACGCGTCCAGAGATCAATAACCACGTCACCTGAAACTCGGTATTGAGCACTCGGTATTGCTCGGTATACGTCCGGATTTCCGATTTTTTGTCCGGACGTAATAATTACTCCAACGAATAGATACTCCCTTTCTTTTATATATGTGTACATATAATTTTTTTTTCATGATTAATATTTCAAAAAAAATTACTCCCGCAAAAGAAATTTTTTTACATCACATTGATAGTAACCTTTTTCTTAAAGAAAAAAATAATAAAATAAAAAATTATATAAATAGGTCTTTATAATTTTGATATAATTATAATACATATTTTTATAAAAATGCCGCATAATTTTCAACCTACCTTGAATTTATGGCTAAAAGAATGTCTTCCGACAATATCATTCTGATTAGAGAATTATTTTATGACTTTCTTGCGATTAGAAAGGAATATTTTTTAATCCAAAACTTGATATATTTAGGGTACGTTTGGGATTGCTTTCTTACAGCTTTTTAAAGTAGTATTTTAGTACAAAAATTAACTTTTTTGTACTAGAAAGCTGCTTTAAGAAGCATTAAAAAAGTCATCCAAAATGAAGCCTTAATCTTTGATACATTATTTAGAGAATATCTCTTAGGATGGAGCAAAAAGACTTTCCTAGCATCTTTCTTAATTGGAAGAATGCTTGGATTGCTGATGTTCACTACTCTATATGTCTATATGACTCACTTCAGGATTTTTTTAGCTCTAACTCTGGCCTAAGATAAGGTTGTCCACTGTCTCCGATCCCTATCTTATCTACATCGCCATGGATAGATTATTAAGTCTTTTCAATGCTTATATTACCAAACAGAAATATGAAGGTCACAAATATTTTAATATCTCTATCACCCACTTATTTTATGTTGATGACTTGATGGTATTTGGGAAAGCCTCTGTTAAAAATCTTCATTCTTTACAAAATAGTTTGACAAAATTTAAACATGTTTCTATTTTTTCTATAAACATCAATGAGAGATCTATCTTTTTTTTCAAAAAAACAATCCTTCTCAATTAAGTTTGGCTACATTGATAGACCTTCGTATTGAAAGCCACAATTTCATCTATTTGGGACTGCTTGTTGGTGCTAATTAAGAAGCTTTTGGTCTCTGATTTTTAATCTTTACTTAATAAAGTATCTAAGTTTCTTGATGGTTTAAGGATAGGAAACTATCTTTGATATATTGGAAGAACACTTGTAAATCTTTGCAATTTGGGGTACTAGCATTCCTGCTCTTTCTGATCTTGTTTATGCATATCACTGTTCTTTGACTAGGAGGTTTTTGATGAACAATTCTGTTATGCAGCCGGTTTACCCTGAATCGACCCAGCCAACCCAAGCCGGCTCAAGTTTATAGGAGGTCGAACTTGTCTACCTCCCTTGGTATTGCCCGCCCACATGATGGGCCCCAACTTGCCAAATAGTTTTCAAATTCAAAATGAGTAGGCGGCTAGGTCTTAGGAGTGAGATAAGATTAGGAAAATGTTTGTATTAAGAGGGAGAGATATTTAGAGAAGGATTATGTTTTGATTTGTTCTCAATTAGGGTGTCTTGACGACTTTGGCTCTAGACTCTCTTGTCTAGAGATTTGGGAGAGACGATTCTCCTCTCGAATTGAGGATCAATTGTATTTTGCTTTGAGTTTTGCTTTGCTTTGATCCCACTATCGCAATCTATCGTTTCTAATTCGTCCATTTTTTTCTTGTTTTTCTCACTGTTTTGGACCAATTATTGCTATGGTTGCTTGTGAATTCAAGTATTTCCTCTTGAATTACTTGCGGACTCAAATATTTCCCATCATTGGCAGAAATATAAATACACTTGATTGTGGAAATCATTCACCTCTCAGGCTTCGTATTTTTAGAAATATTTTGTTAATCTAGCTCAAATCATCAAAGTGCACCTTTCCTTCAATATTTCTACTGATAGCAATTGGTCTTTTTTTTTTTAATCCATGGTATATGTGTAATTTGATTTTTGTTACTTTTGCTAACATCCTTCATACCGACTCATTTATCTAATGCTTCTATCTCATGTTCTGTGAGGAATGGTACATGTTGCATTCCTTCTACATGGCCTGAAGCTTTGAAGGGTAAGATTAAGGCTTCATTTTGGACGGCTTTATTATTGCTTTTAAAAGTAGTTTTTTAATATAACTTTTTTTTTTTATATTATTTTTGTACTAGAAAGCTGTTTGAAGAAGCAGTAAGACTTCGTTTGGAATGAATTTCTTACCGTTTCTTAAAATAGTTTTTTAGTACAAAAATTTTGATTTTTTAACTAGAAAGTTGTTATAAGAAGCAGTAAGAAAGTCGTCCCACATTTGGATAGCTTTCTTACTATTTTCTAAAGCACCTTTTTAGTATAAAAACTGAATGAATTTGAACGAGCCCAAGTGTTGTTCAGCTCTACTAGTCAAAAAACATGCTCTCTGTTATTCAATCTTTACTTGGATGGCTATGGCAGTCGGCTTAAAAACTACCAATGCACTTGGATGAAATTTTGGGTTAATCATTTATGCACTCTCTGCTTTGCTGAAAAAAAAAAAAGTTTTTTTTTTTGGAACAGGGTGTCCACCCGCTGCCACCCTCGCAAGAACGTTTGGCGGCGTGACTAATCCTCGGCTGACCTAGAAGAGGCTCCCATCCCAGAACCTACTAGCCCGCACTTGATTGGACTCCACTTAAGAGGCACTGCCGCTCGAGGGGAATCGAGCACAGGTTGAAGGGTTCTCAACCCCTACTCACCCACCAACCAAGCTAAACAGCTGTGGGTGAAAATGAAAATAAAAGTATTTCTCATTTATATTTCCAATGAGATTACTCTTTTAGCATCATTTGCCGGATCCTTTCCACATTTCTGTTGCACCTAAATATCATTTTGGTTATTCTCAGACACGAAAAAATGTGCATATTATCTTTCTACATGTTGTTGTATTTATCATATTTGGAAGAAAAGAATGGGAGAAAAATTGGGAACAATATCCAAAGCATTTCAATTATGTGCCGCGGAATCAAAAGAGTTATTCGGGCAAAGATAGTTAGTAAATTTGAATTAAATAAAATAATTGTTTTTTTCTACAAAATGACATTATTATTATTTTTAGTTTTAACATTTTTAAAATTAAATATTATATTTTGATTATTTGTATTTTGTTTTAATTTTTTGTCTTGCATTTTTTATATGAATATGCAACATGAGTTTCTTAAGATATTAATTTATTTGTTAATGAATTAAAAAAAATGTCTTAAAAAATAAGGGTACTCTGATACAATTATAAATCTTTTTGATAAATATTTTTGGTTATTCAATCAAATGATGAAATCCAATCATTATCATATAACGAGTTGCGATAAAATATGAAAAAAAATGATAAATTATATTCTCATTAATTATTTAAGAATAAAATGTAATCATCATTAATTTATGAAAAAATTCTTTTTTTTTTTAATGGCATGTTTTCCCCTTCGCTGCTTCTTTTTTTTCCTTCGCTTGCGGAGTATACTTCATTTTCCCTTCCTCCTCTCTCGTGAATCGCGACTTCAAGCATATTTCTCTTTCGCGTGCACAAGCCCAAACAGCAGAAGCATTTACTAAGGGTTTTTCTTTTGGGTTGATTATCAGTCATTAAGGCATATATTTATGTATTATAACATTTCAGATGAGACGGCAAGTAAAACTATTTTAATTTAGGCCCCCCATGAATAATTTTTTCGGCTCGAGCCACTGCTTGGTGATATTATATCATATAGATGTAAGAGTTGTATTATGACTATGGCTTTTATAATTATGCTTTGTAGAATGGAATTCGCGGCTATGTCTGTGGTACAAATAAATTAAATAAAGGGAAACTATACAACTCTTGATAAATAAATTTAAAAGCATTTTATTAACAGTGGCTAAATTGAGAGAATTGATTTTGTTGCTTACATTCATAATCATTCATATTGAATCTCCATGGATGTTTATTTTTATTTTATTAACTTATGGTATTATCATGTAATTTTTTATGTTTATATTTGCTAAAAGTTACTTTAAATACTTTTTTTTAATTTAACTAAATTCTATCATTGGTCATGAATTTCCTTACTGATTTTTCCTCTTGTTGATAAATGCTGAAAATTCATTATGGTAGGTCCCAAATACCTAACCAAAATTGTTGGTGATTTATTGTGGAGTTATTGATCATATTGGTTAGTTTTAGCCATTTAAAGAAACCTACTGGATAGGTTGGTAGAGACTAGAGAGTACCATTCTACTACTTATATGCTTATTCTTTCCATCAAGACTAGGATATTTTATCTATCATAAACATTAGAATTGACATTGATTTTTATTTTTTATTACTTTATAAAATACAGAATAATTATGATTATTCATTGCCATATAATATGTAATTATTTATAGTAAAAAATATATCATATTTATTCATGTAATATATCATAATTATTATGGATATTCTATTTTATTGTATTTCTATTATTATCTTACTATCTTGCTTTTATATATAGGTTTATTTGTATTAGAACAAAATCAATCAAACAAAAATATAGCCATTTAGAATTTCTAATACTGTAACAAATAAGGGTCACTATGGTGGGAGATATTCATGTACTATAGCTGAAAAATTTTCGATAACTTGATGGTTTCACTTCATGGAATTTTTGGCCCGTCAATTTTAAATTATATTGTCTCATGTTAGTAAGTCTCGTTCTCTCTCTTCCCGTAGCTGTTAACAATACATGATAGTTCATATCTGAAGTCGATCTACATGAATGCTTGGGCTGTTAGATGTCCATAGGCCGATATAAGTTTTTAATTTTGTATTTGTTGCGAATGCAATGAAGGAGTATTGATTCTTATTTTTTATTTCATGGTTCATTTCAAATATAAAGTATGCCTATGATGTTGATCCAATTGAGAATAAGTTATGTTCTCCCATATTTAGAGTTCCTCCATAAATTTGATTAATTACTAAATGGGCTCAATTTAATCAACTTCATAACCAATGCAAGTTTCACAAATTTTTGTTATTGCTATAGTTTGGGATTACTAAAGCCTGCGAAATCCCAGTTCTATCATGATTTGCTACAATCTCGTATTGCTATATATGATTCCAGATTGCTACAATTTTGGGAAATCCCTTTTAAGGCAATGTCTGCTACAATCCTAGATCTTTCTGTTAGGAAATGTGTCCTAGAAAAATATTATTATAATATATTTTCTATGAAAGTAAATATTTAAAAACAAGTTAATTTAGTATGTACCGATATTATCATTTGATAATATTTTTATTCCATGATTATTTATGTAACCATAATTCAGTATATCATTATATACAAGAAGATTGAGTTATGAATAATAATCTAAACAAATTCATAATTATTAATTATAGTTAGAATCTATAATTAAATATTATTTGTAAGGTCCATCAACATTAAGAATGGAATAATCTTATCATGATTATTCGATATATATTAAGGATGGAGGTACTTTATATAATATGATCATATTGAACTAGACGAGATAAATTTTAAATTATCCAATAAATTCTATTTTAACTATAGAGAATTTAAAATTAAATATGAAGATGATCATATATAAAATAATCTTAATCCTGAGTTATTAATAAACTCTTATTTGTGACAATAGAAGATTAGTCTTTTCTTTTTAAATAATTAAATTGTGTTCAGAACACAAATTACATTCAAAGTGCAACGAAGAGATATAGTAAGAGGCTCTTACTTCTATACCTAGGTCGAAGTGCAGGATTACTTGCAGCGAAATGAGGAACCAGAGATGTATTAGAGGGAAGGAATAGCGAGTGACCGACTTCTCCTCTTAGGAAAGGAGTAACAAGACGGAGCAGCAACCGACTTATCCTCTTAGGAAAGTAGTAGCGTAGGAAAGGAGTAGCGAGTGACCGGACCGACCTATCTCTTAGGGAAGGAGTAGCGAGTTGAAGGAGCTGCGAGTGACCGACTAATCCTCATAGGGAAGGAGTAGCGAGTGACCGGACCGATTCAGAGGAGGGATTCATAAGAGAAAGAGGAGTTGAATATGAATCTACTGCTCTAATACCATAATAGAAGACTAACAATTGAGCTAAAGAATATCAAAAGGCTGAGTAGATAACAAGTAAGAACAGAGAAGATGAAGTTATAACTTTAGTTTATTTTGGTCACATTTGATTGTTTCTTAGATGAGTTTATATAGTGATATTATAATATATATAATATAATCCAACGGTGAGGATTAGTGGTCATGTGCAGAGTACATGATCGAGCCGTTAGTGAAGGCACCACTTGCTGAAGCTGTTAGACCGTCCTGAGATTGGCTGCATTGCCATAACACCTACGAGGATAAGTAGGTCCGGTCACTCACTTCTCCTTCCCTAAGAGCATAAGTAGGTCCGATCACTCGCTACTCCTTCCCTAATAGGATAGGTCGGTCCGGTCACTCGCTACTCCTTCCCTATGAGGATTAGTCGGTCACTCGCAGATCCTTCAACTCGCTACTCCTTCCCTAAGAGATAAGTCGGTCCGGTCACTCGCTACTCCTTTCCTAAGAGGGTAAGTCGGTCGCTGCTCCGTCTCGTTACTCCTTTCCTAAGAGGAGAAGTCGGTCACTCGCTACTCCTTTCCTAAAAGGGTAAGTCGGTCGCTGCTCCGTCTCGTTACTCCTTCCCTAAGAGGAGAAATCGGTCACTCGCTATTCCTTCCCTCTAATACTTCTTTGGTTCCTCATTTCGCTGCAAGTAATCGTGCACTTCGACCTAGGTATAGAAGTAAGAGCCTCTTACTATATCTCTTTGTTGCATTTTTCTTCGTTGCACTTTGATAAATCATGTTATCTAGCGTGTAAATTTGCTGTTTCTTTTAAAAATGCATTGGAATTCTTTAATTTGGACATGCAAAATTCTTTTCACCAAATTTGATCTGTTATGTAAAGTATCATGTATGCTTGTGATTGAGCATGTGCATGGTTCTTGTCAGCACGCACTCACTGGAGGCATGGCTTTTTTGTATTCTAAAGTATGAAATATTTCTGATTCTTAATTGAGTTCTTCTTTATGTGCTTGTTGAATTTCAGTTTTTGGATTTTCAATGAAGTGTTCTTTTTTTAAATTTGTTTTGACCAACTTCAGTGTAAGTTTTACTCTGAACTTTCTGAGAAAATTTTCTAATATTTTTACTGATAGGAATGGTGTCGGAAAACTGCTCAAAAGCAGGATTGAAGTTCCATTAGATCCTCAAAAGAACAAAACTGGAGACATAAAGCATATATGTGTTGAGGTTTGCATTGAATAATCATTGTACTTTTTGACAACCTTATCTTATGCAGATGCTATCTAACTCAGTTCCTTTTTTTCATTGGAAACGTTCATATTTATCCTATGAACTATACGCATGCTTTGGTTCAGGTACAGTTTAATAAAAAATGAACGTGGTAATGTAGAAGTGCTTGAATTAAGCTATTTTTTAAGGTCAGGCTTGAATGTCTTTTTGGACAAACATCCACCCAACTCTACAAAATATCCTTAGAAATAAGTCATCATGAATTCATGATGATAAGAATCTATCAATCAGCTTGAGTTGTCTGCCTCCTTTAACTAAGTAGATGAAAGATTGACAACTCGAAATGATGGAATCAAGAGATCTTGAATGGGTTGTCATCATTCCTATCATCAATTTTAAGTATAAGATGATAAAATTTTAAATTCTAAACATCAAATTTGCTGTTAGTATATGCTCGGTATTTAGTATCTATGTAATGACTAGTCTTAATCGAAAGTGTTAGTCCATCATTGGGAGGGTTAATTTACAGGATTAGCAGTAGAGTTCCAAGCAATCAGGTGAATTTTCTTATCAGTAATGTTCCCATGATAAAGAAATTTAGAGCATAATCTCGAGATAAAGGCACCGCAAGCTTTAGGAATAATAGAGCCGCTAATCCAATTAGCATTGGCATTAATTAGCAATAGTAAACTTTAAGTATTGGACACGACATGCAAAAGAAAGGAATTTAACTTTCTAACCCTCAAATAGAGCAGAACTTCTGCTCATAAGTGAGAAATTTAAGTCGTTGGGGGAAATAGGAAGGCCCAAGTAAATAAAGGAAGTCTCCATATGATGGATCCCAAGCAAGGTAGAAAAATTAGGGGCTGCAAGAAAGAACATTCCTAGCAAAGATAATAGAGCTCTTGTTAGGTTTGATGTGCAGTTTGGAAGTAACAACAAAAAGATGAAAAGCATTTTGAAGATTGTTGGCATTAGAGATCGAGGAAGCTCCATAGACAAAAAGATCATCCGCATACATCAAATGATTGATATTAATCCCATTACAACAAAGACCGGAGAAATTAGAAGCCTAGAGACAGCAAGAAAGTCCATTCATGGCAATGTAGAACAACAGGGGCGAAAGAGGGCAGCCTTGATGGTGGCCAGAAGTAGATTTGAAGAAACCTTCAAGAGAGCCATTAATGCAAATAGAAAAGTAAACATCAGAAATACATCCCTTAATATATTTAATGAATAAATTAGGAAAACATTTCAATTTTTGTCGGTCTAAGAGAAAATCTCTCGAAAGATAATCAAACGCTTTCCTAATGTCCAATTTAGCACAAAACAAGTTATTTCCAGCTTTAAATTCTTTGAGGATTTTAGCACTTAAAAGAATATTATCAGTGGAATATCTAGTAGAAATGAATCCCGCTTGACTATTATAAATGATATGAGGCAGCACCGGTTTTAACCTGTTAGCCAATAATTTGACCACTATTTTGTAAATGACATTGCAAAAGGAGATTGGTCTAAAACCAGCATTATGAGAGGCTTGAGAGTTCTTTGGGACATGAGGTCTTATAAAATTCATTAAAATTATCCCTAATTGCGGAGAGTGTGATGGCATGAATTTTCTAAGACCACATATTTTTGGCAACTTAGTTGGAAAATTTTCTCATTCCATATTGCATATAAGTTATAGTAACAACAAAAATCATTTGTAAAATGAAGTCCTAAATGAACCCTTTGTTTATAAACTCTTGTATTCATAATATAACTTGCTCATTTGTTTATATTAGTTTGTTATCTTAAGGGGGTGTTTGGTATCAGATTTATTTCAAGTTTTTAGTAGGATTTACGATAAATCCAGCCAAACACAAAAAAGTTGCAGTAAATTCGGCAAATCCGTAAATCCCGGATTTGCGGATTTACGACATAAATCCGCTAAATCCCGATAAATCCTAATCCTAGTTATACTCGGATTTACGGGATTTGGCCGAAGAAGCGTGCGAAAGGGAGAAAGTTACTTTCACAGCGAGCGAGCTCTCGTCGTTGCTTCAGATCAAAATGTTGTAACGTCCGATCCGACAGGAAGGCAACGTCGTCAAAGGAGCGAAGTTGATTAGCAACGAAGGAGCCGAAGAAGCGACTCGTGCAATCTCTACAGCTCCTGCGAAGCAATGAAGCCAAACAGCAAGGACTAAATTCTACCATTGGTCATGAATTTCCTTATTGCTTTTTACTAATTGTGGAAAATTCATTATGGTAGGTCCCAAATACCTAACCAAATTTGTTGGTGATTTATTGTGGAATTATTGATCATAATGGTTAGTTTTAGCCATTTCAAGAAACCTGCTGGATAGGTTGGTAGAGAGTACCATTCTACTACTTATATGCTTATTCTTTCCATCAAGATGAGGCCATTTTATCTATCATAAACATTAGCATTGACATTAATTTTTATTTTTTATGACTTTATAAAATACAGAGTAATTAGAATTATTCTTTGCCATATCATATGTAATTATTTATAGTAAAAAATATATCATATTTATTCATGTACTATATCATAATTATTATGAATATTCTATTTTATTGTATTTCTATTATTATCTTACTATCTTGCTTTTATATATAGGCTTATTTGTATTAGAACAAAATCAATCAAACAAAAATATAGCCATTTAGAATTTCTAATACTGTAACAAATATGGGTCAATATGGTGGGAGAAATTCATGTAATATAGCTTCAAAATTTTCAGTAACTTGATGTTTCACTTCATGAAATTTTCTGGCCCGCCAATTATAAATTATATTGTTGAGATTTTTTTTAACCTCAAGACATGTTAAATAATATATGACTAATTTACGATCCTAATTAAGTTACTATAATAATATGTGAGAAATTGTTGCTCAAAATTTTAAATAAATAGTAAATATTAATATTACTAACATATTTGAAATCCAATGGTATACTTAACTTCAAATGTGAGAAATATTATCTACTCTCTCCTCTCATATATATGTCAGAGCAACTAAATCTATGATTTACTATGGCAAATAAGTCATTCACATAGAAGATTAAACTCCAATATTCAACTAGCATTTTTTGAAACTCCATTTTATATACAACTGCTTTTAAACAAACTTAGATTTCATTCGTGACGAATGTTTTACTGCTTCTTAAAGTAACTTTTTAGTATTAAGAGTTGCGTGATTAATAAAAATTATTGAATGAATACTCTAGCTGGTATGGAAATGCTGTAATAAAATAGTTAATAATTAATGAAAGGCAATTATATTAGAAATAATTAAATGAAAGGCTTCAAAAGGATTGCTTGAATACTCCAGTCCAGTATTAAATAATCCTCTACCCCTCCATTTTACAGATTCAGATCACCTAAGTTGATTTTTTTATCATCTTATTTTCTTACAAATGCTATTTCCATGCGAAACAGGAAGAGAACTGTCCTGTAGATCGATTTCAATATGAACTGTACTGTAGTATTAACAGCTACGATCAACAGCTACGGGAAGAGAGAGAGAGAGAGAGAGAGAAAGAGAGCGAGACTCACTAACCTGAGAACACGGCCACGGAAGCGAAGAAGCTGGCTGAATTTTTTTTCTCTGCATAAGATATGAATTCTCTGACATTTGTAAAGGTACAATCAATTTATTTATTCCAATTATTATTTTCTATTCTTTAAGTCTAATATTAAATAAGGCAGACTCATGCTAAAAAAAATTAATAATTGATAATTTGATATAGATTTTTTTCTTATTAATTTGAGGTTTTTAGAAATAGAATGAAGCCATTCATTTCGTTCTTGATAGACTTAAAAGTGACAAAAAAGATAAAATTATAAATAATTTGGCATATATTTATATAAAGTAAACTTATTTACATTACCCCAAAAGGTGGGGAAATTATTGGGTTCGGACACTGGACGACGTTCGGAGTCCAATGAAAATGTGTCACATCACCTTATACTAGATAATGAGCTTTGTATGAGCTCGCGGTACTTCACAGTACGGAGCAGTATTGTGCTCGATAGTCGATATTGAGCAATACCGAGCTCAGCACTGTGAAGTACCGAACTCCGTACTTCACAGTACCGAGTTCAGTATTACTCAGTACTGTGGAGTATCAAACTGTAAATTATGTCTGGTGTCTGAACCCAATAACCTCTCCAAAAGGTGACACTTCGCATATCACTCCTATGAAGCCCTCAAATAAATACTTAAAATAAGATTTAATATATCTTCATAATCTAATAAAAAATAACTAGTTTCAGTTCTCCCAATACATAAAAAAAAAAACCCCCAAAAAAAAAAAAAAAAAAAAAATCAACGTCTTTGCTTCCGTGGTCGTGCTCTCAGGTTAGTGAGTCTCATTCTCTCTCTTCCGTAGCTGTTAATACTACTGGACAGTTCATATCTGAAATCGATCTACATGAATGCTTGGGCTGTTTGATGTCCATAGGCCGATATGAGTTTTTAATTTTGTATTTGTTGCGAATGCAATGAAGGTGTATTGATTCTTATTTTTTATTTCATAGTTCATTTCAAATATAAAGTATGCCTATGATGTTGATCCAATTGAGAATAAGTTATGTTCTCCCATATTTAGAGTTCCTCCATAAATTTGATTAACTACTAAATGGGCTCAATTCAATCAGCTTCATAACCGATGCAAGTTTCACAAATTTTTGTTATTGCTTTAGTTTGGGATTACTAAAGCCTAGGAAATCCCAGTTCTGTCATGATTTGCTACAATCTCGTATTGCTATGATTCCAGATTGCTACAATTTTGGGAAATTCCTTTTAAGGCAATGTCTGCTACAATAATCCTAGATCTTTCTGTTAGGAAATGTGTCGTAGAAAAATATTATTGTAATATATTTTCTATGAAAATAAATATTTAAAAACAAGTTAATTTAGTATGTACCGATATTATCATTTGATAATATTTTTATTCCATGATTATTTATGTAACTATAATTCAGTATATCATTATATACAAGAAGATTGAGTTATGAATAATAATCTAAACAATTTCATAATTATTAATTATAGTTAGAATCTATAATTAAATATTATTAGTACGGTACATCAACATTAAGAATGGAATAATATTATCCTGATTATTCAATATGAAGACATTAAGGATGGAGGTACTTTATATAATATGGTCATATTTAACTAGACGAGATAAATTTTAAATTATCCAATAAATTCTATTTTAACTATAGAGAATTTAAAATTAAATATGAAGATGATCATATATAAAATAATCTTAATCCTGAGTTATTAATAAACTCTTATTTGTGACATTTGATTTTTTTACTTACTTAAAAATTGTTTGGAAGAAATAAACTCAATCCTTGTATCTCAGAAACATAATCAAACAAATTGTTGTAAATGCTAATATACATAAATGGAATCAATTCCTTTCATTTTTAAAAGTTAGAAAATTAGTTCTTTGGATAATCAATTCAGAACCAAAACTATTGATCGCTAAAATTTTGTGATGAGGTCACAAAGCTTATTGTTCATTAGAGGATTAATTGGAATTCAATGATCAATGTATAATTAGTGAGGTGACATAATTACCTAGCTCTAACATTGAACTTTTTATAGAGAATTATTTTATATGTATGATTAAATCAATGAACAAATTAATTTTTTAAATTGAGTAAAATATACTATAAATTCAAGAGTGCAATTTTATGTTTATAATGAAATAATATTAAAATTATTAATTTAGATTTATTAGTTTAAGAGTTAAATTAATGATCAAATTTATTTGAGCTTGAATTATAGGTCCATAGGTCTCTTCTTCTTCATCACCTAAGCATTATTATATATTAAACACTATCATTAAGAATATGACAAAATATAAATGGTAAATTATGATTACATTAGTAATGTCTTTCAGTTTTATGATCATCTATTATTATTATTATTATTATATAAAATTTCATGAAGATGATAATTACTCATCAAAAATATCTTTTAATATTAAAATATAAATATAATGATATTTCATTAAAGATAAAGATGATTGTATAATTAAAGATAGAGTTAATGACATGTCTTGGTCTGTCATGATAATTATCATTTTAATATAGATAAAAAATTCTTCATGAATTACAAAAAAGGTGATTATGAATAGATGTCTTCAAATTTAAAACATGTGAACTTTTTTATATAAGAAAGAATTAAGATCTACATGAATATATATATATATATATATATATAAGATAGAAGATTAGTCTTTTCTTTTCTTTTTAAATAATTAAATTATGTTTAGAACACAAATTACATTCAAAAGAAATAGTGTTCATCAATAATTGATTGATTGTGCAAACACACTAAAATATATTTGATGAGGTGATTAAAAGAAGAAGACTTACGGTCTCTATCAACATTTCGACGAAAAGAATTTACAATCTCAATCAACATTTCGGTAAATTTTCTTCATTTCATATTTAAAAATATAATTTTTTAAGAAAATTAAAATGGAGAAAGTCTCAATTTAATTTTCTAAAATTTTGATTTTCATTTCTGCTTTTATATATGGATATAAAGATCCAATGCTTTCATGTCGCCAAATTGCTACAAACAGTCAAAGTCCTTGGCTTTTGTTTATGCTAGTGCTAGGATGTTCTTAATGCAACCTTTTACTTTCTTTAAAGAAAATTTCAATGAAAATTTTTTAATCAAATTGTAGTTTTTATTTTATTTTTAAATCAACATTATCATTTGTTAGCTCCTTAGGATAAGATTAATTATTGGCATTATCTTGTAGGATATTATGTTGTAAATAGATGTAGTAGGGATCTTGTAATGACAAACTTTGATATTGCATGTGCTGCCATTGGCCAAATAGAATTTCAAAAGATGTCATTCAAAAAAGATTAGGAGTATTTTTAAAATCATCAATTTGTGCACTCGCTAATAAAAATTTATGGCTCCGTCCCTGAACTCAAGAACGATATCACAAGGATTATCTCAACCCTATACAAAAACACAGAATTAAGACAGGCTCAAGTGCAAATTAACTCATTCTTGAAGTTTCTGAAACTTCCTCATCAAGACGACTTCCATCCTCAGTTCATCAACTTCTTGAGTAATGTATTGATTGAAGCTCTTCATTAGTGTGATAGAGCAACTAGCTAATGTACCACCTCAGCTTAGCTTCACTATAGGAAAACCCGTTATTACCGGCGGACGAAATCTGCCGGAACACATAGAATATCCGACGGAACACATAGATTATCCGACGGAACCATAAGTTTCCGACGCACGTTTCGGCGGAAATTCATACGCCGGTTTTGGTCGCGTCGATAATTTTTTACCGACGAATGTAATGTGCCGGAAAACGTTCCGGCGACGTACCGACGTATTACCGGCGTAAAACATCGGGTGGTGCCGACGACTTGCAACCGATAAATTCTGGAGCCATATGCGACGGTAAGTTTCTGTCGGATTGTCCGCCGGTAATTACCGGCGGACAAAACGCCGCAAGTTCGCCGTAGACAACCCACGGCTTTGTTTACGGCGCAAACTTGGCGCCTGAAAAAAGAGGCGGAAACGGCGCAGGAAGATTCAGGACCATTCCGCCGTTACCTGCGTCATTCGTACCGGCGCAAAAAATTGCGCCGGAAATTCCGACGATAATCGCGTGTTTTCCCGTAGTGCTTGTAATTCATTAAGGCCCTTTCTGCAAACTTGCATAAAGGATACTTAGAGGATGTGAAAGGATGATGGTTATCTGCCGATGCTTGGAGAGTGTTGAAGGACGACGGTTCTCTGCCAACACTTGGAGGGGTGTGAAAGGATGACGGTTCTCTGCCGACACTTGGAGAATATGAAAGGACGATGATTCTCTGTCAATACTTGAAGGGTGTGAAAGGACGACGATTCTCTGCCGCACTTGGGACTGGTGGAAGAGAGTTTTGTGAAGGCTTCTCCGCCTTACTGTGGGGGAAAAAAGGAGAGTCACATTAGTAATAGTGCAATACCTGAAGAGGGAGTCTTCAGAGAGTTGATGTAGGTCGTATTTGACCGAACCACTATAAATCTTTATGTCGTTTTAAATTTCCGTTGCTTATTTATTCCAAGTTTTTATTCTGTGGTTAAAAAGTTTGTTTTCAAATATTATCAATTAACTTGCTATGAATCGTTAAAGGTTTTCAATTTTTAAATTCCAAGAGTAATTTTTTAAATTACCAATTAACCCACCCTCTTGGTTAGCCTTGAGACATTAGCTTAGGTTTAACAACCTATTCAAGATTCAACACTATTATGTACTGTTACTATGTACTATTATATATTGCTTTGTACTACTATGTATTATTGTGTATTATTGAGTTATCCACTGATTATAAATTTAAATAGTATAACTAAAAAAATTATTTATTTAATCATTATTTAGGGTCCTATTATTTTATAATAATTATATAATAATAATATTGAATAATGCCAAAAATCTCTAATCATTAAGGTAATAAGACCAAACAAATTTTGCACTCGCTAAATTTTAATTTTGAGAATCTATAATTAATCGGCGTATCCACATAAGCTCACTTGTTGTTGCTGCTGTTAATGCTCTATATTCAGCTTCAGTAGATGATCTAGCCATTGTTGATTGCTTCTTAACACACCATGTAATCAAGGTATTGCCAAGGATGGCATAGAAACCAGTCAAGGGACGACAATAAACTTTATCGGATGCCCGATCCTAGTTTGAATAAGCCTGAAGCTGAAGGTTGGATGTAGTAATAGGAAGACCATAGGTTTGAGTGCCACTTAAATATCAAAACACATGTTTGGGTAACTAAAAATGCAAAAGGAAAGGCTTGTGCATTTGTTGACACAATTGATTTAAAGTAAATGCAATGAGTGCCATCTGAATTATTTTCCCAACCTCAACTCTATCGGCAACTAGTAGGTTTTTAGCTGTATTTGACTATAACTAGGCCCAACATTGCATTTGCTTTAAATCAATTGTGTCAACACATGCACAAGCCTTTCCTTGTGCATTTTTAGTCACTCAAACATATGTTTCGATATTTAAGTGGCACTCAAACCTATAGTATTCCTATTACTACATCCAACCTTCAGCTTCAGGCATATTCAAACTCGGATCGGGCATCCGATAAAGTTGATTGTCATTCCTTGATTAGTTTCTATGTCTTCTTTGGCAATACCTTGATTACATGGTGTGTTAAGAAGCATTCAACATTGGCTGGATCACCGACTTTTGAATTTAAATTATAAAATCAAACATACCATTAAAAATGATGTACTACCTCTGAAGGCGGAGATAAAATTTCCTAATGGGTTATGAATTGAAATTATGAATTTTATCATGAATATCGCAACCAGATTTAAGAAGGAACTACATATGATGTTCAATCAAATATTTGACTATGATAATCTAGATGGGTTATTATTAATTTTATATTCAAAAATATGTTTATAAATGATATATCTCTTTGAGAAAAGAAAATATCACTTATCATCCATGGTTTTAATATGATGATAATGATCATCATTGATTTTTAATTTTTTTAAAGATAATTAATTAATCTTAAAATTGATATGAGGTCTTAAATCTCCTATAAAGGTAAGCCTTCGTAGTTAATTACATCATAGGAAGTTTTGAGTTTCTTATGAATACTCTCAATTAAAATAATAGCAAGGTTGTGAAAATCGGACCAGACAACGAACCAGAAGAAGGAGAGGTTCACGGTTCGACCAGTTTGATAGGTCGAACCGGATGACGTAATAAATAATAATATTATTAAAAATTATAAAATAAATAATAAAGTTTCCTCTAATAATTTATATCAAACTAATCATAATGATAATAAAGTCAGAAATTAAAATCACAGAAAATAATTATTTATATCAGTTTATATAAGAAGAATCATAGAATAGAAATCTCAAACACATACTTTAGATGCAAGTCCGAAATCCCAAACAAAGGCCGCGATTGTCCGACTAAAATAATTTCGCCTTCTTTAAATGGGCATATATGCTTAAATTTGATATTTTCAATATCTTAATCAACTTCACTAAAAAAAAAAATTTGTCTAAATTGTGTATGACATCAAAATCATAAAATATAATTTTCTTCTTCGATTTTACGATGAGATTATTTCTAAATCATGCTCTGTTTATTATAATTATGATTTATCCTTTAACTTGAAATTATAGATTCAGTAAATATATGAAAATCAATAGTTTTTTGTATGATAAAAAATCATTACCACATTTAATCATTGGTCAATGTCAATGAAGAGAATGATTTCTGAATTATATCATGGAACTAAAATTATCATGTTCATCCAAGCGTCACCGATGATCACATAATTTTGTGTTATGTCTAAACTCAAGTAATAGTAATGTAGAGTAAAATTCAATGATTGTAGGTTATAAATATTTCTTCACATACTTTTGATTTTAGAGTGTAACTGAAAGTAAGATAGTGATTCAAATCCTAATATATACAAGAGATTATGTATGAATGTTATTTGTGAAATATATTTATTGGGGTTTATTGGGGCTCTTTGGTTTCAGGAATAAAGTATAAAATTAAATTAGGTACTTTTTTATGATTTGGTTATTGAATGTATATATTATTAATTTATATATTTATTTAAATATCTATTTATGTAATACTATAAATTATAATCTCTCTCTCCCTCACATAATTTCATCATTTGGAAAAAAAATTTCTAGCAGCCTAAAGGATAAAAAACTGCATTGGACCCACATAAATTTCATACAAAATGGGAAAAGAGTCGCTCTCATTTCTAAAAAAGGAAATTGAAATAAAACTTTGTGGACACCTTTCTTCCTTTGATCTTTTCTCTCTGTCAAACTTAAAAGAGAGATATCGCTCACCTTGCATGGCCTGTTGGTTGAGAGCTTATGCTTCCAACTAAGAGGTCTTGGGTTCGAGTCTTTGTGTATGCGTTGTGTGTGTGAATTTGCCTTAAATGGCCTAAATATCAAAAAAAAAAAAAAAAAAACTCAAAAGAGAGCATCAGAACTCTACTTTATTTTGGATTTTAGATTGGCACGAGAGTAGCTCAATTTTTTTTTTTGCTGCCGCTGTTTCCAAGCCCCTACCTATGCCCGTCCCGTCCCTTGTCCCCAGTCGGTGCCAACCACCGCCGGCCGTCGCTTTCAATTGCTTGCTCTGCCTCGTAGGACCTCATTAATTTTTTTGATTTCAACTATCTCCATTTCTGGCCGTCGCCTTCAATTTTTTGATGTCAATCATTGAACTTTACTTTACAATAAATACTATTACTTGAGTTTAGACAGAACACAAAATTATGTGATCATCGGTAACACTTGGATGAACATGATAATTTTAGTTCCATGATGTCCTATGTCATCAAATTGCTTCAATTGTTCAACTTTTATTGCTATATTTTTATGTCATAGTATAGGACTTTAGGGTAATTTATAAAAAGAGAATTCAGAAATCATTCTCTCCATTGATATTGACCAATGATTAAATGTGGTAATGAGCTTTTATCATTCAAAAAATTATCTATTTGTATATATTTACTGAATATATAATTTCAAGTTAAAGGATAAATCATAATTATAATAAACAGAGCATGATTTAGAAATAATCTCATCATAAAAAAAAATTATATGTTATAATTTTGATGTCATACACAATTTACATAATTTTTTTTTTTTGAGGTTGATTAAGATATTGAAAATGTCAAATTTAATCATATATACCCATTCAAGGGAGGCGAAATTATTTGGTAAGATGAGTCTTAATTTTGATGTCCGTGTGATAAATGACACTAAATTATAAGACTGGGTCTGTATAAATTAAAAGTGACATGGTACCACCGACGACAACTCGATCTTTAATCCTAAGAATAACGCAAGTAATTTTAAAATGGGATATTTTTGAAGTCTTAGTTTTTCGTCTTCATCCCTTCTGAGAGCTACTTGGATTCAACAGGTTCGAGTATCCAAATGGAAAGAACTCCTTCCTAAATGGGTGTTTCTTTCCTCTTTGAATTTTCAAGTCATCATAATTTGAAATTCCAAATGAAAGGAACTCTCCCCTAATGGATGTTTTTCTTCTCTTTGGACTTCAAATTAGATGGGTACAAAATAGATGGGTAATATCCCCTTTTAAAATTTAACTTTACAACTCAATAATTTCAAATACATGTCAAACATTTGAAAGACTCTAGACAACCTGCATATTATCCTTAGAAGTTATAATTAAAATCACCAAAATCATCCAAAGCAATTATATAATTTTGTTTGCTTACATTTGAGCATAAACACACTTGGCCATACTTTGTTAATTTTTAAGGGGAACTTAACAAATTTAGCGCCTGTCAAAAATTTGTAAGTTAAATTTTAATTTAGCCCATCTTATTTTATAGTCCTGCATAAGCAAGACCACCTATGAAAAATCTTTTTAGCATCCAGATCATTCTTAACCTAAGGAAAATCTATCATCTATCACATCAATTCAGAGATAGCATGGTAAAATTAACACATCAGAAGATATCACGTCAATTAATTCACTAGAACCAACATGTAGTGAAATCAACGGAAAACCTCGACACACAAGCAATATTAAATGAAAGAACACTGGCCTAGCATAAAATTAGAAGTGGTTGTCCTACCAAAGCATCTAAAGCACGTGCATCAAGCTTTGTGGTTTGGATTTGTCCTATGGTGGGTAGTTGTTAAAGTTTTATATAATTTTAATTTGTTTGTTGTAGGTCAAAGGTGATTTTAATTTGAATTTAAATGTTTATATTTTGATATTCATTTTAGGATAAATTTTAAGTGATGAGTGATTGCTATCTTTATTTACACCAGGTCTGTGAAGTTTATTTCACCATCATTGGGGTTAAGTTAATAGCCTAGTAGGCTTAGGTTATTTGGTAGTAACTAATATTTCTTAATTAATTTAATTAGTTAGAACTAGAGTTAATAATTTTTAATTTAATTGGTTGCTAATTTGACTCGTTAGATTAATTATTTTTTGTTTGTCATCAACTGGTTTGTGGTTTAATTTGTCACAACGGGCTCGAGGAACCAAGCATCCTTAGGCCGTCTCCAGCCGATCGGCATACGCCTGAATGGCGTTTGGTGATCATCCCATTCGAACGGCAGTTTCGCCGGCATTCATATGCCAATGAACAGTGCGACGCCAATAATGGCGTCGCACTGTTCATGCGCCAATTTATATATATATATATATATATATAAAATAAGAGAAAGAATATGCTAGGAATATTCCTTTTTTTATGTTAGAAAATGAAGTTCGATTGGAGTCAAGTTACTGGATTTTGGAGTTTTACTGTATTTTGGAGTGAAAAATGAGTTTTTCGGTTGAAGATGCCCTTAGGACACGTAGCCCCGTAACTCGAGGCTCTCCATCCTAAAAATTTCATCAATGAAGTGTTTTTATGTATTTTGAGGTTGGTTGTCTGATTTTACTATTTGGATTAATATTTTCTAGAGTTTTGATTATTTGTTAAATTTTCAAATTTTATGAATGATTTAATTCATTAAATAAAATGTTCTAATTGTAACTTTTAATTTTGATTGAATTCAAAAGTTTTAATACTTTTTATAAACACTAGACCCCATGATGAGTAAAATGACACTAAGTTTGATAGATTTGAATTTTCACTATTAAGTTATGATTTTTCAAATTTTGGATGTGTTTTTGAATTAGAGTTGGCCAAAGATTTATTTTTAATTTTTTTAATAATTTTTGAAAGTTTAATATTTTTAATAAATATTCAACCCTTAAAGGAGTCAAACGCCTTTGAGTTTGTTAAAATTTGGAGTTTTCTGAAATTAATTATGAATTTTTGAAATTTTGTTATTTAATTGAATTATTTAATTACTCAATTTTTGAAGGTTTTATTATTTTTGCACCAAACTCACTCCAAACTTTTTGAAATCACCAACAAAAAGTAGGGATGACTTGTACAAGGAATTTTAAGATTTTGGAATTTATTTGATATTTAATCATTTATTATTATTTAATTTAATTAATTATTAATTTTCCCTAATTATTAAATTAAGCTCAATTTTGAAGTATGGTGATTCGGCTTTTAATTTTCTTAGATAGATGGTTGAATTTTGAACAATTTGATATTTTGTTTGTATTTAAATTTGAATTTATTACTTTTTTATGAAGTTCCAGTTCCCTTTTAAAGGGTTGATTTTTAACTTAATTAATTTTCCAACCTAATGAGCTTCAATTCTAGTGAAAATTGAACTTAAGGTGTTTGATGTCACTAAATTCAATGTCTCAAAGTTTCACCCCGATTAGGTGTGTGAAATTTTCTAAAAAATTTTTAAGTCATCTAGACATTGACCTTAATTATTTTTCCTAAGTGTCACTACTATTCCAATGGATCTAAATTTTTGTTTAACTAACCCTGACACATATGCAAGCACACCACAAGAAAATCACAACAAGATTCTTCCAATTTAGAGAGTTATGGATTTTCAAAGTATTGGGTCCAAATTGGACCAATCACCTTAAAAATTCATACTATAGTAATTTTGAGAGCATATGGACTTATAAAAAATACAAGAGATTCTAAGATGCTTACAAATCTTTTAGCAAAAATTCAGTCCAATTTGACCTCCGGAGTATAAGAAAATTGCAAAAAATTGATTTCAAACAAACACAAAATTCACACAATTCATTGGTCAAAACATATTGAATTTAATTTAAAAAAATACTAGGTCTTAAGACCTTTCCAATGACACAAAAATCATTACATTTAGTAAAAAAATGAAATTACTTTGAAATTTGGAAGTTATGAGCATTTAAATTGAATTTTGAATTTGATTTTAATGATTAATCAGCCAGTTGATTGACAATGATTATGCGGCGCGGTGCGATGCTGCCGACATCATTAATTCATGTGGTAGTCTATCGAAACCATCGGATTTAAACCATGTGAGATGGACGACTAAGATATTACCACATTGACTCAATTTGAAATGCGCGAAGTGCGTTTGAAACCCATAAACATTCACGGTTAAATTATGAGTTACGTGACACCTTTTAGACCGTTTGATCACGCATTTAGTTGAGAGGGCAGGAGGTGAGTGTAACCCTTCTTGGTTCATGGGAAGGGGGACCACACCCTTCTCCCTCATTTGGCTAAGCTAAGGTTTAGCTTGGTTTAAAAGCTACATTAGGGGGGCTATAAGCTTGCTTTAGGGCTGATTTAGATAACGTTTAAATAGATTTCCTAGAGGATTTGAAGGAAAAGGCTTTTGATGTAAAGGTTGACCATTTCAAGCATGTTTAAATGCTTGTTGACCATTTGAATTATCAAATCGGTCAATGGAGCTGAGGTGGCAACCAAGGGAGTGTATTTGGCTGCTTGGGTGAGTGGCCAAATAATTAGAGCTAAGGGATTGGAGCCTTTGTCAAATGCGAGGAAATGTGATGGGTTTTAACTCGTCCAATTGGGTTAACCAAGTCAAATCAAGGGAGATTTGACTTAGAGAAATATTAAATATATTTGGAATATCCAATTAAATGATTTTGACATGTTACTTTGATTTGAAATTGTTTAAAGCATTGATTTTGGCCTTGGTTGAGTGTATGGTTGATTTGGTCAACCAAGCTAAGTCAACCCATGAGTTGGGTTTGGGTCTAACAAGTTTTGTTTGATGATTATATACTAATTGAGGTGGTCTCAAGCCAAGGCAAAGTCATTTGGATTAAAATGCATGTTTGAATCCTTAAGAGACACTTTAGTTAACCATGGTTTACTTGGTCAACCAAGTCAAACCAATGCTTGAGTTTGATTTCAATGCACTTCTGATTTTTAGGATACAAAAGAAGATGTTCAATGGCTTGGTTTAATTGAGCTATGTTGAAGTTTAGAGAAAACTTTAGTTTTGCCCTTGAGGGGCATTTTGGTTATTTAAACCCCTAATCATCTCAGTGTCAACCATGATCCACCAAAGCATAGTTTTGCATTTGAAATTTTCTAACAAGGGTTATGAAAATGGTCAAGGGTTTTAGGGAAGGTCCCAAGGTCAAATTCTATAAGATACTAAGTCTAGTGGCATCGATTGTACATATTTGAAGGTTTTGCAACCTTTTTATTTCAATCAAATTTCTAGAGTTCCAGATCTTAGATTGGACCTTTTTATTTCAATCGAATTTCTAGAGTTAGAGATCTTAGATTGGTCTCAAATTTGGAGAGTTGACCCTAGGACATATCTAATCAAAATTCAATTGATATATCATGAATCAGGGGTCATTTGATAGAGTTTTGAGTTGATTGAAAAATCACTCAAAAATGATTATAGGACATTTCCCTTTAACCTTGAATTTTGGTCTAGAATTTCGGATTTGAATTGGACTTTGGATTTGATTGATTGAATTTGAGTTTTTTCAACATCATGATAAGAATGGGGTTAACAAGTATAAAGCATTATAGAAGAATAATACAATGGGGTCCTCATCATCCTTCAACCCTTTATTCCTCAACCTCTTATCTCTCAACCTCTTGTTGTGCAAAATATATACAAGGGAGTTCATTCTGAGTGTTGAAAGTCGATTTCTTCTCTTCGTTTGCACTTGACTATATGTGCTCCAGTTTCGCTCACACCTAGAGGAAGAACAAGTGAGGCCCAAAACTCTAACTATAAAACTCTGTAACTCAGGGGTGGAATCACCAAATTGGATCCAACATTTAATTATTTTCAAGAAGACAAAGGATAATCAGAACATATTACAGTGTTATGCATGTACGATTACTTTGCAAAAATAAACTTACCTATAGAACATTTGGCAATAGTAGATCTTGCTGTTTGCAGACCAAAAAATCTCCCCTATTCCAAAATAGAACAAGTTTTAAATCTGTAAGCTCCCTGAAGGATTGGTCCGGTATTAGCTGCTCCATGCAATGGTACAAGCCCAGCTTCACCTCCGGATTTGAGGATTTTCTCTCTGAATACTGAAATTGAGGATTGAGATAATACGCCGCTGCATATAGATGATGGTGTAAGTGGACCTCCCATCGAGCATCAATGAGATCCCAAATCTCTCTATAATTGGCCTCCTCTCCTCTCCAGTTATGTGCAATCAACTCTTTTACCTCATCCATTGCATTATTTATAAAACCCATGGCTGGTTTCTTCTTGGCATCCACTAATCGTAGCACTTGTACTAAGGTCTTGTGCTCAAAATGGCATAGGTCATAAAATTTATCATTCAGAATCACCCTTCGTATTTCTTTCCCCTCAGGTTTCTTGTCTCACACACAATTAAGCCATTGTGTTGATGTAAACATGGCTTCAAGAGGTTGCCTAACATCCAACATGCTTTACAATGTCAAATAAGATGTGGCAAACATGTAGGATAAACTTGCATTAGAAATTGAAAATGCTTTGCAGTGCACTATTGCAATGACTTACCTAGTGGTAACAGAGCGAATGATTTCCTTCTTCGAGAACTTTCTTATTAAGGCTAAGACCCATGGCAGCAGGGCGAATGATTTGACATTGTCCAGGAGGAGTGGACAGTCAGGATTTGCTGGTACTGCTACGACCAGTACGACCAGCTCTGGATTTATTAGTGGGGCACCTGTATGCCAGAGTTGTGGACGATGACATTTTGGTCAGTGCTATAGGATGACTGGTCAGTGCTTCAGATGTGGTCAGCCAGGACATCGGATTGCAGAGTGTCCACAGGCTGGATTTGATCGATGATCTGAGTTCCGATCCGAAAGCTTTGTTAGACCTGCCGGTTCAGCAGGAAGATCGAGGACTGTTCGTCCACGCCCTATGACTGAGGGATTTTCTGGCAGAGGTGGTGGTTCAAGTTCTGTGCCACGGAGACCACCTATTGTTAGTCAGAGGGAGCCTAGTAGTTCTGTAGCTTCAGCTCCAGCTCCAGTTCAGCCACGAGTGTATAGTCTGAGTCAGCAGGAGGCTCGAGATGCTCCGGATGTGGTGACAGGTACGATTTATATTTCTGATCAGCTCTGTCATGTTTTGTTTGATTCTGGAGCCAGTCACTCGTTTATTTCCGAGCGTTATTTTGATGCTTTGCATCTGGATTCGATTTTGCTACTGGTTTCTCTTTCTGTGATTTTGCCGGCTAGAAGTAATTTGATTGCTTGAAAGTTTTGTTTTTGTGAGATTGATATTGCTGATAAGAAGTGAAAATCGAGTTTGATTTTGTTACCGATTTCTTTGTACGATGTGGTTTTGGGCATGGATTGGCTGAGTCTGTATGAGGCTCAGATTGACTGTTTGAAGAAGCAAGTGAGCTTGCTTATGTTAGGAGAGAGATGTGTATTCCAAGGCTTACGATGTGTTCTCTATTGTCTGATTTTTGTATTGGAAGTGTGGAAGAAGGGTTGTCCGGTATTTTTGGCTTCGGTACGGGATATGAACCTGGATGTGGGTTCTGTTTCTGATATCCTAGTAGTACGAGAGTTTGCAGATGTATTTCCTGAGGAGTTGGTTGGTTTACCTCTGGATAGAGATGTAGAGTTCTCTAATAATATTTTTTCGGGTACAGCTCCGATATCAAAAGCTCCGTATAGGATGGCACCAAAAGAATTTTCTGAGTTAAAAGTTCAGCTTCAGGAGTTGGTGGATAGAGGATTTGTTCGTCCTAGTGTTTCTCTTTGGGGAGCACATATTTTATTTGTGAAGAAGAAGGACGGAACACTCTGTATGTGTGTTGACTACAGAGATTTGAATAAAGTCACGATTCAGAAGTCAGTAGCTTTTGTTTGGACACCGGAGTGTGAGGCTAGTTTTCAGAGATTGAAGGATTGTCTGACTTCAGCTCCAGTGTTAGCACATCCGTCAGGTACGGAAGGATTTCAGGTGTTCAGTGATGCTTCACTGAAAAGTTTGGGATGTGTGCTGCATCAGCATGGTCAGGTAATTACTTATGCCTCTTGACAGTTAAAACCACATGAGAAGAAATACCCGACACATGATTTGAAATTAGCTGCAATTATTTTTGCTTTGAAGATTTGGCGTCACTATTTGTATGGCTTCAGATGTGAGATCTTCACGGATCACAAGAGTTTGAAGTACATTTTCACTCATAAGGATCTGAATTTGATGCAAAGAAGGTGGCTTGAGTTGATCAAGGACTACGATCCTGGTAAGGCTAATGTGGTAGCAGATGCTCTGAGTAGGAAATCTTCTGGATTATCAGGTATTCAGCTCACTTCTGATAATTTTCTGATTCGTGATATGGAACGTTTGCAGTTGGAGGTGATTTCCTCTAGTAGTTTGGATTATGGAGTTTTGACTCAGTTGAGCATTCAGTCTTCTTTGGAAGACAGAATTCAGAAAGCCCAGAAGTTAGATTCTGATTATTCAACGTTGATTGCTTAGATTGAATCTGGTAAGAAGCCTGAACTCCGAGTTTCTGATTCTGGTACTATTTTCTGCAAGAACAGGTTATGGATTCCTGTGTTTGGAGATCTGAGGAAAGAGATTATATATGAATCTCATCATTCAGGTTACACTGTTCATCCGGAAAGTGGCAAGATGTACGGAGATATGAAGAGTTTGTTCTGGTGGCTGGGAATGAAAAAGGATGTAGTAGATTTTGTTGCTAGATGCGAGGCCTATCAGTTGGTGAAGGCAGAGCATCAGCGACCAGGAGGACTTTTGCAGTCGTTGCCTATCCCTGAGTGGAAGTGGGATGAGGTAACGATGGATTTTGCTATGAGTTTTCCTCGATCAAGGCAAGGGCACGATGTCATTGTTGACCTCGTTTTTGTCCTGATTTGCCCTCGAGTGCTTTTAGTTCGGTTGATCAGTCTTCATCGGGTTCGCTTTAATTCGAATCGACGTTGACTTGGATTTAATTTTTATTGCATTAATTTGGCCGGGTCGAATTGATCATGATTAAGTTTAATTAAATTTGATTTGGCACGTTTGAGCCTCATTGAGCTCAATTTGATTTTTAATAGGTATTAATTTGAGCCTGTTTTTTTACTAAATTGTCTTGTTTGAATTGAGTCGAGCCCAATCCGGTCCAAATTGACTCAAGCTGATCAAGATTTGACTCTGGTTTATTTAATTAGTTTGATGAGGCCCATTTAGACCTAAATCTATTCGATTCGAATTCAAGTCCAGACCAAATCAGCCTAATCTAATCCTAATGAAGTCCATTTGACTTTCCCGAGCATTTGAATCTCTTCCTTAATCGGGAAATAGATTCAACGACCTCGATTTGGCCTTGAAACCTGAGACCTGTCGCGGCCACAGTGCCTCAGTCGCGTGATATTCTTTTTTCGAGGCTCCGACTTTTTTTTCCCTTGATTCTGTTTTGCCCTAAAGAGGGCATTCACGCCCGATCTCCTCTAGGTCGCACAGCTCCAGACTCCGCCCCTTCTCCCCCCTCTCGATTTCTCCTGCTCTCAGGCACCCGAGTAGCTCTCCCTCTCCCTCTCTCGCGTGAGCCCAGGCAGACCGATTCCTCCACTCCGTCTCTCTCTCTCGCGTAGCCGAGCCGGACAGAACCGCTCCGTCCCGACGACCTTATTCTCACTTCCTGGAGCTGCTTGGGTCGGTAAAACTCTCCTCCTATAATACCCTTCAGCCCCCTCAGCATTCTCTCATATTCACATTCTAGATCTACTAAGGCCGGCTAAGGATATGTCCTCGTTGTTGTAATTCATCTCCAAGCTGCTCCTTCCCCTTTTCCAACCGTCCAAGCAAGAGAAAAAAGAAGAAGCTGGAGCTGCCACTTATTGGCCAAGGGAGATACAGGAGTCGGGCTGCTCATTAACAGATCTTGAAGTTTAATAGGCCAGGAAAATTTGCTGTTCATTTCTTTCAAAAGAAGATAAGAAGGAAGTTGATGGTTGCTTGCTCACAATCACGACAACTCAAGGCTACTCACTCCATTTGTTTTCTCCAAGCTCAAGCAAAGAAGAGGAAAGGACCAGTTAGCCGGCCATATACAAAGCAGGATATCCCCTTCTCTTTGATGTTTTTTTTTTAGGATCAAAACATAGTAAATGGCTGCAGTTTTTCAACACTAAAACCTAGGGAATTTGCTACAATTTTCGGCATCAAAGCATGACAGATTTGCTATAGTTTTGAAACCAAAAACAGAGTGGATTTATATGAATTTCAGCAAGCAAGAGAAGTTGAGTACCCTTCCATTCTTTTACTGAATTTCCTTATTATTATTATTATGATTATCATTTTTTTTAACCGTCTTATTCAACATTTTTTATATATATAAAAATCTAAAAAAAGAAAAAAAAATGAAGCTTATCTAAATTTCTGTATTGTGTAGATCACTTTATTGCTTTCATTTGTTACTTCATTTCATAAAGCTTTGATTAATTGAAAGTTTCTCCATAAGAATAATTGTTCGCTTTGCTTACTAATGTAAGATGTGAGAGTTGTTTATATACATATTTATATATTTGTTCATTGAGTTCTTTATGTTTATTTATATAGCTTGTTCATCATCTTTCACGCTTATCATTCATTCTCCACCTCTTCTCATTAGCTATGAAATTTTCTTAAATTATTGCCATAACTATTGTATGATTTGTATATGATTGAAGAAACATGTGAAGGTTTATGTTCAAATAAGTTCAACATCTTTCGAGAAATTATGGGGTATTTTTATGAATCGATTTTCTTAAACCGTTGTCATGAAGCATGCCTAGTCAACTTACTCATGTGCTCATATGATTTATATTTGATTAGAAGCATGTCAAATTCTAAAGGAAGTGATTATATTATGATAGGGTGCTTATGTACATTCATACATACATTTGATGAAGCTCGACGGTTAGAGAAATTTACATGCATTTTTTTTATCCTACAAGTGATTATTTATCGCAAATGAAAAGGGATGCACATATATTTGTGAGATGTTATTTATTACATTGTTGTGCTTTAAGGTTTAATGTGTAGATGATCTCATTGCCATGGGTTGAGAAAGGAGAATCTTTTGGAGAAACTTTTTGAGTTAAAGCTGCAAATGATCGAGAATTTGTGATTTGCTTTATGTTGGAGAGTTCCTTAAGTGGTTTTATAGTTGAAAAGTTTTGCGATATATTTTATATCAAAGAGTTTGGGACCTTTTGTTGAATTCTAGGTGACAATTTGTTATGAGTTTGGAGTTTTATTTACATTTATTTTAAGTATCCTTCTACATTATATTTATTACTTGGTGTTAAGAGTTTTGGAGAACAGAATATTCGGATTGTTTGATATCATATTTTATGAAGGGAAGATGTCAAGGTGTTCATTTGCATTTGTTTGAAGAAGCTAGCAGTCGTTTGAAATATTTTGTGAATGTTGGAATAAAAGAGAAGTGTATGTGTTGGAAGATTTCTTTAGTTGTTTGAGTAGGGTTCATGTGAGCCGTGCCTCATTTTCTTACTTAGTCTCATGTGGTGATTGGAGAAATGGAAATGGGAACAATATTTCACATCAAATGGAAGTTGTTGGAAAGTGATTCATATTGTGATTGGGGCATTGCTTCTAACATTTTAGAGAAGTGAATTAGCTCCAAAATCTCTCTTCTTATTTGTATTTGGCTCAAGAGGGATTGAAATAAAATGGCGAGATTTCTCCGTGCTCTCTTGGATGTTTGGTGGCATGTAACATAAAGAATAAGAATTCGTCAAGGGATCTCATGAATCATTTTGTGACTTAAAGGCTTCTACGATTTATATTATATCAAAAGATCTGTGACTTTGCTTCATGTTAGCAGGATATTATAAGGAGTGAAATGGCATCAAATTTTCTTTCCTATGATTGCAAATTAGACTGAAATATTCGTATGTCACGTGATTTTGGAGAAGTATAATTTTATTCCTCATTTCTTAAATGTGCATTGCTTAACTATCATGATCATGGTAAATTTGAGAGTTAATTTGGCATGCGCTTCATGTAGTGTAGTATATTGTTGGCTTTGTGATTTCATTAGCATGAGCATTCTATTAGTTCTCTTTTTCTATATGTATACTTGGGTGCTTTCTTACTAAGTTGGTTACACGAATCATGAAAGTCTTCTTTGTGTAGATTATTGATGAGTTTGCATCATGAGAAAGTTTTATGGGTCGCCTTATGTTGGAAAAGGCTTTGGTTTGCTTCTGTTAAAAAGATTTATGATTGGCTTAAGATTTGTTTTACATTGGAGAGATTTATGCTTTGTATTATATCGTAGAGATTTGTGATTTGCTTCATGATCGGAAAGTTTTATAAATGGCTTTATGTTAAAGTTTCATTAGTTGTCTTATGTTGAGAAATTTTATGATTTTGTTTCGTGAAAGTCCCTTGATGGGGGGGCTTCATAATGCCTATTCATTGAGAAACTTTCACATATTTACCCCACGCCAAATTTGAAAAAGCACTTGATGGTTTTGTTCGTGTTTCAAGGGTTTTGGTGGATAACTTGTGTAGGGTTTTATGTAGCATTTCATTTAGAAGTTCTTGCAAGTCATTTTGGGATTTATAATTTTGTGATTGGCCTTGTGCAGTAGGTTCCTTTAGTGTCTTTTGGGAGCAAATGGGTTTTTTTTCTCATTTGAGTTGTCTTTCTCTAGTGTTTGCTTCTAGAGGTTGGGTTTGGAAGAATGTGAGTTGGAAATCTACTTTGGTTTTAGTTTTGGGAGCTTGCTTTCCCCTTGGGTACTTTGAGTTTTGTTTAGGAAATAGTTTGGTTATTTGAGTTGAGTTTTCTCAAGTGCTTCGTTTAGAACGTGGGAACAACAAAATGACGTTTTTCGAGGCATGCTTGGCTTTGAAAGAAGCATGCCCAATAATAAGATGCCTATATTTTATGTATTATTTCGCTTTTCTTTTGTCCTTTCTCTTGGTATTTTGTCACTTTCCTACTTTCCTATTTATTGTCTTATTCCATTCACAGATTCCTAAACTTGTTAGCATATGTATGAATGTCTAGAGAGGTTAGAAAAATACTTACTTTAGTCCCATAACACTAGTGATATTTAAGGACAAAAATTAAGGACCGAGTCTTGAAAAACATAGACTTAGGATGCATGTTCCCTATACGATAGAGACATCAAACAAAAAAAACTTAGTGACACGCTTTCCTAGATTTAGTTTCTTCTTTTTAATCCATTAATAATCAACCAACCGATTCTAATCTAATTCTAAAATCTATTAAAACACTTAATTCTTAATCAAGTTATTATTAACATTCATAATTATTAAGCTTCAAGTCTAAGACATAAACCTAAACCAATTCTAACTAATCTAATAATTAACTCTTAACCAATCTAAAATCTAAAAGATATAGATTTTCTTAGGAGATTAAATTATAAATTAAATTCATTAGGATTAAAATCTACTCCGGGCTGCGGGGCTAAGTGTCCTAAGGAGGCCTGGTTCCTCGAGCATGGTGGCACAACGCCACGAATGGATTTAATGGAGCGTCAAAACATAAACTAATTTCTTAATTGGCTTAAATCAAACCTTAATCGATAATAAAATATTCAATCCACTTTCTTTTTTTTTTCTTCTAATAACAAATTAAAATAATCAATTGAATCCTAGAATAAAAATACCTAAAATCAATCCTAAAATATTAATATTTAAATTCTAATTAAAATCTCCATTTTGCCCTCTGACAAATAAAAAATGCAAACAATTCTAATTAAATCATCCTATATAGGATCTATCCAAAACTACACAGCCTACACACACCTTAGACTTGTTTGGTTAGGACGCGACCTTTAGCCCTAGGTTAGGCTAATATTTTCTTTTGTTGTTCAGTATTTACTACATGCCTATGTTCTATAAAATGCAATTCTTAAATTTTCTGTCAGTTATATTATTTTATTTACATGCATTTCTTTTCTGAACGGCATCTACGCTCATTTGTATATTTCTCTCTTATCTTATATTGTGAGGTACATTGGAGCTTAATGATCGGGAACTAAACGGGACCGTTTGCTTATAAGCTTTTAAGTGGCAGCGCCACATACAGTCAGGTATAATTTCTGCAACTTGTAAAGTAAATTTTTTTTATTATATATCAGAACTGCTTCACATCACACACTTCTTGTTGATAGGTATTCTAGTATGTTTAGGTAGCCAGCCTTAGGTTAGTTCACTGACGAAGCTTTGGCCCTATAGGTCAAAGCTTGCCCCCTTCTGTGAGCCCTAGAGACCATTAGGGTCATTTAGGCCTATAGAGTAGGCCACCTACTTGTGCCATTGGGCATCGTTGTTTTCTCACACGAAGTGGGCATCACTAGGATTTTGGTCTTTTCCAGTTTTGGGTACGACACCCCCTCCTTTTTTTCTTTTTTTCTGTGAGCCTTAGAGACCATTAGGTCATTTAGGTCTGTAGAGTAGGCCACCTATTTGTGCCAGTGGGCACCGTTTGAATGCTTTTCTGTGCGGGTACCTTGACTGGAGGGTATCCTTAGGATGTGTTTATTTATTTTTTCTGTACTCTGAATGTCATGCATGCATTTGTTTTTACACACCTTACCTCATATTATGCTTCACTTACATGCATGCATCACATCAATAGATCTAGGGATATTTTGTATCTGTTTCATGCATCATACATGACATTAGGTAAGCCTTTTGCATATTATAGAGTCACTGATTGAAAACTCTTGAACTATGATTCCTTGACTTCCTAGGATAGAGCCTTCCTATCTTATATACATGTAGGGCGATTGATTGTGTTTAGGATGTTAGATGGCAGCTCACTCCAGGCAAGCATAAGCCTAGATTGTACACCCCTCAGTGTGTCTCATTTTATCCGTGTTTTGAGTCTATCTTTTCTCTTAGGGTAATGATCCGACATTTGATTTTCTAAACTCAAAATTTTAATCATATCTTTATCCATTAAAAAAAAATCTAATTATCATTAATGATAAATAGAAGAGACTTTTTGGAATAGAATTTAGGAACTCTTTCTGTGCACCAAATCAAGAAGTGAATAATACAATATCCTTAATCGAGAGTTTTCTTAGATCGAGGTCTAAGATGTAATTAACTACGGGGGCTTGCGCCTGTAAGAAATCGATCACCACAATCAAATAAACCCTATTCGAGCTGATGTATCGAATAGGAGAAATCTCATGAATTTAGGGTTATATATATTATTATCCATCGAGGCTGGTAGGTGAAAGCCGCTATCCTCCATGGCTAATTGTATCTATAACTCCATCTGCTCTTCCATCGGCCTGTTTGTGTCGAGTGTAAAGGTCTACGAACGTTTTATTCTACGGGATAGTGTGATCGTACCCTTTGCATTCGAACCACACGAGCGGAATCATTTCGGAGACCCACAGTCATTTGGGTGATTGTGAATCGATTGATGAAGTCTGCTCATTTTCTTCCGATCAGGCAGACCGATCCTGTGAGACCTCGTTCCCTTACTGTTCCTCTCTGATTTGAATTTTATTCTCAGGATCGTCCAGGACGATTTTAGATCGTCCAAGCCGATCGGCACTGTAGAAAATATCGGCCTGAGAATAGTTCTGGGAACCGTCCAGGATGATTTTTCTGGTCTGATCGTCCCGGGACGATTTGACGATCGACCGGGCCGATCAGACAAATGATTTAAAGAAATCCGCTCGTTTTGAGGAGAGAGAAAATCATTTTAAATAAAAATATATGATTTGAGGAGAGAGAAAGAGAAAGGGAAAAAGAGGAAACTTGGTTTTGGAGGCCGCGGAGCGCTTTTCGTCCGACGCTGCTGTTGGGAAAAGTGAAGATCTCGTGGTAAGGACTCCGAACCCTATTTCTGTTTTCAAAGATATTGAGTTTTGACCGAGTTGTGATTTGTTTTGTGTTTTCGTAGTCGACTTTTCGACATGATTTGATATTGACACAACTTTCACCGCACAACTTTTAGTATGTTATAGATATGATGATTATACACGATTTGACTGTATTTTACGAAGATTTTACCGGTCGGAATTGATTCTACGCGATTTTAATCGAATAGAAAAATATCAGGACTTGATTTGATTTGATTTCTATAGGACAATAGTCTTGTATTGATGTTATAGATATTCTA
>NW_021319682.1:9431497-9437362 GCF_001605985.2 Dendrobium catenatum | reverse complement strand
GAAGGGAGACATAAGGGGCCAGAATCCGTTGAGATTCTATCAGAGTCAGGGAGTCTGTTCTGACTTTTGAGATGTTCTGAATTGATATGATTTATGATTTCCGTACAATTGTGATATGATTTATGATTCTGATACGATTCTGTTCTGTTCTGATTTGATCTGATCGATATGTTCTGTTCTGATTCAATTTCTGGAATTATGATTTCTGTTCTGTTCTGATTCGATATACGATTATGTTGATCTGATTTCTGTACGGATTTTTGTCTAATGTGTTTGATGTGGATTCTGAGGATTTTGATTGGAGGTTTGATGTCTTGCTGAGCTGTTGTAGCTCATCCTTATTTTCTGTGTGGTTTTCAGGTTCTGAAAAAGGGAAGGAAGTCTTGGACTAGGAGTTCAGAGTCTGATCTGTTATAGGTATTTTGTACTTTTGATTTTTGTACAATCATGGCTTTTCTGTTCTATTTTTTTTTCTGTCTGAAAGCCATGAGCTGTATTTGTATATGAAAAAGATAGATGATTGGTTCCGCTGTATTTTGATGTTTATAGTAGCTCTGTGTGTCTGTTTCTGTGTGTAAATGTTTGGAAGAAAGTTTTGAAACAAATTCTAAAGCCAGATCCTGGAATCAGTTCAGTAAGTTTGAGTTTTGGCATGACCCGATGCGAGCGGGATCCATCCCGATCGGGTTGGTTCATGACAGGACCACCGGAGTTATTAGGACTATAATTGCTAAGAAGAAATTTGCATAATTGCGGATGTGTGGCCTGCAATGACGATAATATAAAAGGACTTTTTTTTTTTGCTGTGAGAGGATAATTCCATCCCCAAATTTCTCCCCCCCCCCAAAGAGATAAGACTAATAAGTCGAATCAATTGCCACAAAACCTCACTAGATACTTATTCCCTCCCATGGTGTAAACAAGTCAAGCAAATATTGACCTCAATTTTATATGAGATCATGAGGACCAATCCAAAGCTCCCTTTAGTGATCTAAGGGCTGATAGTTATCCACCTTTCACTCATATAGGTCTCATCCAAATTCCATCCCATATCCCTACTCAAATCCCCATCTAAATCCCAGCTCAATCCTCAATTTCATATCATAAGTCAACGTTCAATCAAACATCAATCATATTCAGATCAATCCTAATCATCCACTTGATTTTGATTGATATCAACAACTCAAACTCAGCCAACCAAGTCCAAAATCCATCTCAAACCCAAAATTTCTAAGTCAAAATACAAGGCCAAAAGCCTAAGTCTTGGAACCTATTATGGGTGAATTTTTATCACCTGGAAATCCAGTCAAATGACCTCCTCTTCATGATATATCAATTGCTTATTAATCAAACATGTCTCTAGAGTCAACCCTCTAAATTTAAGCTTATTCTAAAGCTTCTAACCCCAGGAACTGAATTGATTCTCAAATGATACAAAACCTATAAATATTCATAGCCTATGCACTGGACCCTCTACCCTATAGATTTTGACCTTGGGATTTTCCCCAAGACTTTTTCCCCTAACCATGACCTTGAATAATACATGTTGACTAATAATCTACATTTTGTTGGACCTAATTTGACCCAAAGTTGATTAGGGGTTAAAATGATCAAAATACCTTTTAAGGAGATTTTTGGTCTTTTCTCGAAAATTAAACATGGCCTAGCCATATTAGATCTCAAAACGTATTCCAATGAATTCTAAATATCATTAGAAGCACATTGAATCCAAACACACCCTTTGGTTTGACCAAGTCAACCATGGTTGACCCAAATGCCCTTTAAGTATTCAAATGGTCATTTCAAACCAAATGAACTCCTCTTGACTTGAGACCACTTTCATTGAGTTCATATGATTAATTTGAACTCAATGGACCCAACCCTTGACCCTAGGTCAACTTGGTTGAGTAAGTCAACTAAGTTTTACCAAACCTCCCATACACTTCTACCCCTTTCAAATCACTTAACCAAGTCAAACTCATGGAATGATCCATTGGGTCCTTAAGACCCCTCTTGAAGACCCAAGCCTTTGGTTCACTTGGGTTAGCCATTTGGCTTGACCCAAGTGTCTAAAGAAGGATCTCCCATGAGTTAAATCTCAACTCAAGCCAAATTGAATCAAGCTATTGGGTCCCCCATGACCCAACACACCTTCCCTAGTTGGCCCATTCTTTGGGTCAACTTAGGTTGGGAATTGGGCTAACCCAAAGTGGTCAAGACCATTTCCCAACCTTGACCTCACCAAGCTCAATCAACACTTGCATTTGCTTGCCTTAGACCCAAGGCACCTACCCTAGTCAGCTTAACCCTTGGGTTGACTTGGGTTAACCCCCTAGGCTAGCCCAAAGTGGTCAAAACCACTTTGACTTGAGCACATTTTTTCCAAAAACCAAGTTAGGATGAACTCTCACTTACATTGGGTAGCTCTTGGCCTAATGCACCTTCCCTATCAATCCCATGAGCTGGTCTGACCCAAGTTGAGCCCAACTTGACCCAAATCATATAGGGTTGGGGTCAACCCGAGCTCATCCCAGCAATCGAGCTACCTCAAGCTCAATTTAGCTCCCCATGAGCTCACTAGACCCCCAACATACTTTACATGTAGGTTTAACCCAACTAGTTGCTGGCGGAGGCTAAAGCCTATGGGAGAAACCTTAGTGGGGTCAACCTAAGTTGAGCCCAACTTGACCCAAATCATATAGGGTTGGGGTCAACCCAAGCTCATACTAGCAATCGAGCTACCTCAAGCTCAATTTAGCTCCCCATGAGCTCACTAGACCCCCAACATCCTTTATATATAGGTTTAACCCAGCTAGTTGCTGGCGGCGGCCAATGCTTATGGTAGAAAACTCTGTGGTCCCCCCCCCCTCTCACGAGCCCTGGATAGAACCTTCCCCAAGGTCTAAATTTGCTTCTTTTAAGCTCAAGAGTTCTCCCCAGGTTTTCCTTTTCCAGTTGACAAACATCCAACATCTTACTCGAGTCATCCCGATCGTTCATGGTCACGAGGTTCACTTAAATAGGGCAGCTTGATCCACTTGCCCTGATTCGATTCCAATATTTCAAAATTAATCCCTAGAGCCTTCTAAGTGTTCCTCTTCATTCTCCCAGCTTCCAACTCTCTCTAGCCATCATTTCAAGCAAGCTATAGTGAAACCCGTCCACATCTCACTCGAAGTCGTACCTCCAGTGATCCTTCGGTTGAGACGTATGAAGGAGAAACACTCATCGTCATCCCCTGAAGCTTCTTAATAAAAAAAACTATTCATTGAGGCTTTCTACACTGTGAGATCCTCTTCTCGAGCTCCTAGTTAGGTAGTGTCGGTCAAGTGTGAAATAAACCATCTACCCACCAGAATCTGATTGTTGGATTAATGTTTTGTACTGTTCTGATCCTTCCCCTGAGTTTGGTTGAGATTCACTGGCGGGATCTCTTGGATCACACCAAAAGAGCTCTACAGTTTTGCGCGCCTACGGGAGGTTGAAAACATAATCCCAGCCATTGTTCTCGATCGATGGCTCATATTAAATCTCACAGTTCCAGAGCCGTTTTAATCTTATCTATTTGATCAATGATTTGACAATTATGATCATTTTCGCATTTATAAAGTTAGCACCAATGATTGGCTACCCAATATAAGCACACCCAAATGTAAATGGGCCGTTGACTATGTAAATTTGGTTCAATTAAATTAATAAATTTTGGGAAATTTTAAAAATTAATCTCTCTCAAACCACTTGACCAAATTAGGAGTTCTTAGGCTCATTGAAAGGATCTTAGAGATATCTTCAAAAGCCATATGATCTCAAGTTGTGATTATGCATGAAACTTAGTTAATTTCAATAGTTGTCCTTGGGATATTTTAGGCTTTTCTTGTTAAATTGAACTCACCATAACATGAGACTTTGGGAAATTAAATTTGGGCATGCCTCTGACATGTCCAAATTTTATCTCCCATGTTTATCTAAGGGCATGTTTGAGTTAATTTGAACCTAGGGGTTATGGTTTAACCCCTAAATTTAAATTAGCCTAATGATCTATCTAATGAGATTTAGGATTTGAATATTTGTGTGCTAATTATGCTTAGAGTAGCTGGGAGGTTAGAGCCACTAGTTTCATCCCCCCTAAGCTTAGGATAGTGTGCTAGGATTTTTTCTATGGTAACCTTTACCTTAGGCAATTTGGTTGACCACCTTAGAGGAATAAATTTGGGCCTAAATTTAGTGGGCTTGGTCCTTGAGCTCAAGTGAACTCATGGCCCAAGTTTCACTAGAATTGGCACCCATTTGGTTCACCAAATAGGGAACCTAAAATCTCCCCCTATATTTGGCATAAAAACTTATTTAATTCATAATTAATTTATATGAAATCCTAAAAATTCACATTAACCCTCTAATTGTTCATAATTGAACTCTTAAGTCATGAAAATTAAAAGACCTATGATCAGACCTTTAATTTAATATTAATTTAATTTTTAAGGAAAATTGATAATTAATTAAAAATATTTAAAAATTCCAATAAAATCATAAAAGCTTGGAAACATCCCCTTAGGTCATTTTTAACTTTTGGGGTGATTTAAAGAGGTTTGGGACTTATTTGGATCAAAATCTAAAAATCTCCTCTAATTAAATAATTTTAAAAATTCTAAAAATACACAAACTTCGAAAAATGATAACTTAATATGAAAAATTTCAAATTGAGCAAACTGTGAGTCTAATTACTCATCTTAAGATCTAATATTTAAGAAAAATACTAAAATTATAAAAATCACTTTAATTTTAAAAGTCAAATGCAACTAAATAATTCCAAAAATTGTAAAAAATCAACAATTCACTTAGAATTCCAGAAAATCATAATTTAATCATGCAAACTAGCATTTAATTATTTGATTAAAATTTATTCATCCTTAACCTCACACACTTTAGATGATTTTCTTGAACAACCAACTCTAATTTAGGCTAGGTCGGTGGTTACTTTTTACTGTTGTGTATTGGGTTTTTCAAGTTTTCATTATATGCTATGATTGAAAATTGATTGATGTGATTGTTGATTTACTTTTACTGCACTATGTAAAATTATCTTATTCATGATTAAATTATCCTTAGTCTATGACTGATTTAGTTGCTCATAAGATTTTTTGTAGTTGGTCATTATTGTGTAGGGCAATAAAAGGGGGCAAAATTAATAATAATTATTGATGCGGCATCACAAAATTAGCTTGATCGAGCACAAATCTCGAGGCAAAAGCTAGTTGGAATCTTCAAAAATTAATTCCGGGAGCACCCAAACTCCGATTTCAGCGATCTTATAGTCAAACTGAGCGTCTCGGAAATACAAACTCAACGACACCAAGATCAACCCAATCCAAGCCCAAATGAATCAAGGACCCGAAGTGCTGTTGGAAGGTTCAAACCGAAATTTGAGTTACCAACGGTCTCCGATTTTAACAAGCTTATACTCGAATCGAGCAGCTCGACGAGACGAATCCAACGAGCCCAAGGTTGCCAAATTACGACATCATTAAGACCTCCAAATGTCCAATGAACGGTGCACAATCGAAGGGTTCAATATCAACCATCATTCAAACCACTCCCTATTCGCCCGTGATCTCATACATATTTACGAGCAATGTCACTCCAGAAAAATTATAAATAGAGCCCTCATTCTTCACAAGGGGGACTCAAGTTGAGAGAGAGAAGAAGAAGAGAAGAAGAGGAGAAAGGGGAAAAGGAGAATCCTCTCCTCCTCGACCACCGCCGGAGTTCGTCCTGCCTCCCGAACACGCCGGGATTCTGCATGATATTCGAGAGAACGCAGGAATTCTGCCCAACTTCCACGTGATGCTGAAATTCTTCCCAATTTCC
>NW_021319682.1:9424394-9431397 GCF_001605985.2 Dendrobium catenatum | reverse complement strand
TTATCTGATTGCATGCCGGATTTTCGTACAATGCTAAGACGATAAACTTTATATTTCTCTACCGCCGCGAATACTCCTGGACGCAACAGTTTGGCGCCGTCTGTGGGAAAGTGATTCCCGACTGGGGGGCAACTTCTGCTCCAATCCCAAAAGATTGCTCTTATCAACTTCCTGACATCAGTCATTATTGCATCAGATGCGGACTGGGGGGCAACTTTGACCCCAATTCTGGTAAAAAAGATCCTCCGATGCTTTATATATCAAGATGATATTTCGGGAAAATCCCAGCGACATGCAAGGATACTTCCAATCAATTACAAGCTTTATACAGTCCCTTGCTGGGCTTCTACTCCTTAGACAAAGTCATAATGTTATCCTCAAAAAGGCAGTAACGGTCTAAAGATAGATCATTCTTCACCTTTGATTCGGGATATACGTGGCGTTCGCCCCCTCCTAATCAAAGCAAAATCAATCCCAGGGGGATTCGATTTGACCTCTTCCACACAAGTTAACGTTATCGAGCAAAGGCTCCGACATACAACCTCGGAAAGGTCTCACATCCTTGGTGGATTTTCTCGATCTCTTCCACACAGGTTAATGTCATCGAACAAATGTTCTGATATACAACCTCGGATAGGTATTACATCCTTGGTGTATTCTCCTGACCTCATCCACACAGGTTAACGTCGTCGAGTAGGGCTCCGACATACAACCTCGGATAGGTCTTACAACCTTGGTGGATTCTCTCGACCTCTTCCACATAGGTTAATGTCATCAAACAAATGTTCTGACATACAACCTCAGATAGGACTTCTACCTGACGTTGAACTTCTATTCGACATCAGACTTCTCCTTGTCGTCGGACTTCTGCTCGTCAGCGGACTCCTACTCGTCGTCGGACTTCTGCTCGTCGACGAACTTTTTTCGGTCTTCTACCCGACGTTGAGCTTCTACCCGACATCAAACTTCTTCCTATCATAGGACTTCTGCTCGTCAACGGACTCCTACTCGTCGTCGGACTTCTGCTCATCGATGAACTTTCGTCGGTCTTCTACCCGACGTTGAACTTCTACCCGACGTCAGACTTCTCCTTGTCGTCGGACTTCTGATCGTCAGCGGACTTCTACTCGTCGTCGGACTTCTACTCGTCGACGAACTTTCGTCGTTCTCCTGCTCAACTTCGTACTTCTACACAACGTTGGACTTCTATCGTACTTCTACTCGTAGTCGAAATTCTAACCGTCGACGGAATTTTGTCGGTCTTTTGCCCAATGCCGTATTTCTACCCGACGCTAGATTTCTCCAGTTCAATAGATCTCTCGAAAGCCAGGGGAAAGAGGAAAAATCCCGTAACTCCTGCACGCGAGGAGGGGCGTTAATTCGAGCAGGGGAAATTTCCCGCTAAAAAATAACGGAAGCCTCAACCATTAGAAATCCGGAGGGAGGAGAAAAAATCCTGTAAGCTTCTGCATGCGAGGAGGGGCGCTAATTCGAGCAGGGGAAATTTCCCTCTCGCAAATAGCGGAAGCTTTAACCGTTAGAAAGCCAGAGGGAGGAGAAGAAATCCCGTAAGCTTCTGCACGTGAGGAGGGGCGCTAATTCGAGCAGGGGAAATTTTCCGCTCGCAAATAGCGCAAGCCTCAACCGTCAGAAAGCCATAGAGAGGATAAGAAATCCCGTAAGCTTCTGCACGCGAGGAGGGGCATAATTCGAGCAGGGGAAATTTCCTGCTCGCAAATAGCGGAAGCCTCAACCGTCAAAACGCCGGAGGGAGGAGAAGAAATCCCGTAAGCTTTTGCACGCGAGAAAGGGTGCTAATACGAGCAAAAAAAAAATTCACTCACAAATAGTGGAAGCCTCAACCGTTAGAGAGCTAGAGGGAGAAAGAGAGAGAAAGTGCAACTTTTCTAAAGGCCTAGGGGGCCTATTTATAGGTTTTTGAGAGAATGAGGGGGAGTTATTACAATTTTCAAAATCCCAAAATTTTCCTAATTTTTCTTGAATTTTAAGAAATTTTTTGGAGATTTTTTTGCTTGATCGGGCACGAATCTCGAGGCAAAAGCTAGTTGGAATCTTCAAAAATTAATTCCGGGAGCACCCGAACTTTGATTTCAACGATCTTATAGTTAAATTGAGCGTCTCGGAAATACAAACCCAACGACACCAAGATCAGCCCAATCCGAGCCTAAATGAGTCCGAATCAAGGACCCGAAGGGTTGTTGGAAGGTTCAAACCACAATTTGAGTTACCAAACAATCTCAAATTTTAACGATCTTATACTCGAATCGAGCGGCTCGACGAGACAAATCCAACAAGCCTAAGATTGCCGAATTCCGACATCATTAAGACCTCCCAATGTCCAATGATTGGTGCACGATCGAAGGGTTCAATATCGGCCGTCCATTCAAACAACTCCCTATTCGCCCGTGATCTCACACCTATTTACGAGCATGCCACTCCAGAAAAATTATAAATAGAGCCCTCATTCTTCACAAGGGGGACTCAAGTTGAGAGAGAGAAGAAGAAGAGAAGAAGAGGAGAAAGGGGAAAAGGAGAATCCTCCCCTCCTCGACCACCGCCGGAGTTCGTCCTGCCTCCCAAACACGTCGGGATTCTGCATGATATTCGGGAGAACGTAGGAATTCTGCCCAACTTCCACGTGATGCTGAAATTCTTCCCAATTTACAACAGAGTTCCCTCCTGACGCCGAAACTCCGCCCAAGTGAAGCCGGAGTTCTCCTCTGCCACCAACAGACGCCAGACTTCTACCCGACGTCGGACCTTCACTCTTCGCCAAGTTTCTACCTGATGCCGGACTCGTACCGGTTATCGGACTTTGCTGGATGTCTATGCAAAGATGGATTTATTTCCTTTGTTGGACTTCCACATGACATCGTCCTTCCGATCTTTGTTGTCAGACAACAGTTCTTTCGACCTCCATCGCCCGCCGACTACGGTCCTCCTAACTTATATCGCCCGCCGACTACAGTCTTTCCAACCTCTGTCGCTCGCCGACTACGGTCCTCCTGACTTACGTCGCCCACCTACTACAAGCCCTCCGACCTCCGTCGCTCGCCGACTACGGTCCTCCCGACCAAACGAGCATGTCAATAGTGATTCTTTATATTCATATCATATAATGTACTCTATAAAATGTATATCAAGCTAAGGCCTTCTCCCAAGGAAGGGCCTCATTTGTAATTGACTGCAATACTAGTGGATTCATTCAAACTGGGCTAGGCCCCGTGGTTTTTCCCCCTTTTCAGGGGTTTTCCACGTAAAAATCTTGGTGTCTCATAAATGCTAGACCCTCTATCTTATCTGATTGCGTGCCAGATTTTCCTACAATGCTAAGACGATAAACTTTATATTTCTCTACCGCCGCGAATACTCCTGGGCGCAACAAATATAAATTCTACAGGTGCTTCTACTACTTAGCCTCCAAAAAAATAAGAGCATGATGAGGTATGATTTTCTTTTTCTTACTCTATGTGAACCCAGAATCACCCCTAGATTTGGCATAAAAACTTATTTAATTCATAATTAATTTATATTAAATCCTAAAAATTCACATAAGCCCTCTAATTGTTCATAATTGAACCCTTAACTCATGAAAATTAAAAGCCCTATGATCATACCTTTAATTTAATATTAATTTATTTTTTAAGGAAAATTGATAATTAATTAAATTAATTAAATGAAAATATTTAAAAATTCCAATAAAATCCTAAATACTTGGAAACATTCCCTTAGGTCATTTTTAACTTTTGGGGTGATTTCAAGAGGTTTGTGACTTATTTGGATCAAAATCTAAAAATCTCCTCTAATTAAATAATTTTAAAAATTTTAAAAATACACAAACTTCACAAAATTATAACTTAATATAAAAAATTTCTAATTGAGCAAACTGAGAGTCTAATTACTCATTTTAAGATCTAATATTTAAGAAAAATACTAAAATTTAAAAAATCACTTTAATTTTAAAAGTTAAATGCAATTAAATAATTCCAAAAATTCTAAAAATTCAACAATTCACTTAAAATTCCAAAAAAATCATAATTTAATCATTCAAACCAGCATTTAATTATTTAACTCAGTAAATAGAGTCATCACTCTTTGCCCGTCAGCATAGTAATAATCTCCTTATAACTCTCAACTATTGTATTATGTGAATTAGTAGAGGATAACACAAAATCACTTTATTTAAAGGGAAGCCCGTCGGCCCACCATCTTGTACATGCCAATCAATCACCATCAACAGGTGAACTAGTCTATACTTGTCTTTTACACACATGTATTTTTATCACAATATTATAACAGTAATAGCGAGCAGCTATTACTCAATCACATATCCATATTCATTTATAATATGTTGCAACAAATAAAATATAATTGAGCATAATTCAAAAAATGAAATAATTTACTAATTGTAGATAACAAAAATCATATTAAGCAAAAATTCACTGGTTCATAATTTGATCAAATTATTAAATATTGCCTAAAATAATATTATAAAGTTTTAGATGAACTAAATAACTATTTTTAGACGTCAAAATAAATTTCTGAGTAGGTAAAAATCATTGTATTTTCAAAAGCACTAGGTAAAAAATCTTAAATAAATACTAAAAATATCATAATCTCAATATTTATTATATATAAAAAGTTTCGCGGTAAAAGTTTTACCAATATAAAATTATTCATATTTTTTAGTAACAAAAATATAAATTTGATCAAAAAATATAAAAAAATACAAAATATTTGAAATAAAAAATAGGGTAAAAATTGATTACAACAAGTCGATTTTTTAAGGAAGAATGCGGGCTCCAAATCTATTTTTTCCTTTTCTCTCTCCTCACATTCTCTCTTAAATATCCTAAAACATTCTCTCTTAGCAAAAATCAAGAGGAAAAAGGGATTTAAATAAAAATATTATTAATGTTTTATAATGTTTTGAATATGATGATAATATAATATTTAATTTAATTAATTTTTTAGTATAAAATTTAAAGAAATTATTTTAGGGCTAGCTTCAAAAATTATATAAAAATATTCATAAAATAAACATTTTATTTAAAAAATATTGGTAAAATCGATTTGCAAAATAGATATCTGACAGTCTAAAAATCCTCACATGTACCGACATGTGCAAATTTTTAAGGAATTTCATCGGTACCTAAAAATTACGAAAAAATTCGTGCAATTAAAATACAACAATCTTAATGATATGGAGAAGACGGTTTGTGATTTAGTGTTATAATGCCTCTAGAAAAAATTATTTTTCTGGATTAAAAAACAAGTTATTACAATTTTGCCTGTTCAGGGTCATATGTGGTTCTTTCTTAAATCAAGCTACGACATTCAAGAGAAAATCTTCAATTATGAGTCGGAACCTATTAAAATATTTTATATTCGACTTTTGAGGTGATACATTAATCTTTAATGGTAAGTTGGATTTAATAATTGAAATTCAAATTTAAATCCTAATTGTCCAAAAAAAAAAATAATTCAGATTTGTTTTGCACCTTACAAGGCAAATCACCTTTTCAACACCAGACAGCCGATTCGATCTTGACTCATTAACGAACTCGCAAGTCGAGCTTATCGAGTATCGAGCTCAAGTTCGAGCAAAATTTCAAGCTCGTTATGTTATAGAGCTCGAGTTCAATACATGCCCTGTCCGACTCGAGTGCCCGTCGAGCCAACTCGATTAAAAGGAAACAAGCTACAGAGTGAGCCGTAAGTTTAGATCGGGTGAAAAAATGAACTTGGGTAAATTTCTCCTTTCCATCATCTATTATTCACTTTTTTTTTCTGAAAATTTTCCTTTAGACTGAAGTAGAAAGGCTTTTATATCGATAAAATGTTATTTCTTCCGATTGGGTTTGCTTGGAAGATTAAAATGTTTTCATGGCCTATTTTAATAGAAGTTCACTTTAGATATTATCTATATGTCATCATGATTTTTTAAGTAACTTATTAATGTGCTTTTTTATTGTAAAAAATTTATAAAAAACATAATTTTGATTATTAAAATAACATAAAAAAATATTCAATTTGAGCTTGTAATCGAGCTTGGCTATCGAGCTAACTTTACGAGCTTAGATATTATCTATATGTCATCAAGATTTTTTAAGTAACTTATTAATGTGCTTTTTTATTGTAAAAAATTTATAAAAAAACATAATTTTGATTATTAAAATAACATAAAAAAATATTCAATTTGAGCTTGTAATCGAGCTTGGCTATCGAGCTAACTTTACGAGCTTGAGCAACGAGCCGAATTCAAGCCTGGGATTCAGACACAGGAGTCTTGCTCGAGCTCGAGTTCTTGACTCGAGTCAAGGTGGAGCTCAAGTTCGAGCCACATGCACATTAGCGAGCTAGGCTCTAACTATCTCTGGCATGAGCTCGACTCGACTCATTTGCACCCCTAAGACAGACTGTGGGGCCTTCAGACCAGGTTGACTAGCGAGACGCGAATGCAGGCAAGAATTGAATCGGGATTTTCGATTTCATGTCATCCTGTGCACTATACAACCGGAATTTCGGGTCGGTCCAGGCCATTGTCGGGTTTCCAGGTCAACCTGAATCTGATCCAATTTTTAAATTGTTGAACCCGAATCTCACCCATTTGATAAACGGGTTAACTCTAACCCGATTGTGCCAAATATTGACACCCCTATTAATAGAGCAATTTTTTATGCCTACACGCGCGATGATGCAAAGTTGACACTCCACCCTATTGAATATTGATAGTCTTCTTCTTATTCCTCTTGGATGGTCAGTCATGTTGTTCTAACAACCAGAGGATAAATTTTTGGGTACTTGTTGTTTGCCTTTCTTCTCCAATGATTATTTTTTGTTGCTTTCTGAGTCCAGTCCTTTTGGGCTTGTTTTCCTTTTGATTTTATAAGTCTTTTTCCTTCGTTTTTTCAGGTTTTCATCATGATATTCTTTTCTTAGTTATATCTCATCTATCTCTACCCAGACACAAAGTTCGTTG
>NW_021319682.1:9367175-9424294 GCF_001605985.2 Dendrobium catenatum | reverse complement strand
CTAAACTTATATTAAAATAGAATAAAATAAAATAATTATTTAATAACAAAAAATTATATTATTTAAATTAAAACTTAAATTATAATATTTTTTTATAATTATTTATTTTGTTAATTTAAGCTAAATAATTTAAATTAAATTAACTAATTTAATAATACATTATTAAATTAAATTATTTATTTTTATCTTTAAAAAATACTTTTACTTTTAAAATTATAATTACTTTTTAAAAAAAAAATTTACTTATAAAATTATAATTCCGACGGATTTTAGCCATTTTTCCGACGGAAATGGTCGCCGGAAATTGTCATTTTTCCTGTAGTGCATACTACCTACCCACACCTCTACTCCTACCCCTACTACCTATACTGACCTCTAACCCTACCCCGCTAACACATACCTCTACACCTACTTAGGGGTGTCAAAAGATGTTTTTGGTGGAGATAGTTGAGTGCAATGGGCAAGTGTGAGCATGCTAAGAGGGCAAGGGTAAGGGCGATTGTGAGGGAGAGACTGAGCGCGAGCATGAAACGGCAAGGGCGAGAGAGGGCGGCGGTAAGTGTTTTTGTGCAAGCATGAGAGGGCGAGTGTGAGATAGAGCTGGAGTGGGCGAGGTAGCTAGGGAGAGTGCAACTTTGTGGGCGAGGCATTGAGGGTGAGGGCGAGGGCAATTATGCGAGCACGTGCGGGCAAGGATAGGCCTCATGGGTGAGAGTGACGGAAAGGCCTCGAGGGCGAGGACTAGGACATAAGTATGGGCGAGGGAGAGGGTGAAGGTGAGGGCAAGGTCTTGAGGGCAAGCAAGGGAAAGGTCGCGTGGGCAGGCGAGGGTGAGGTCGTGTGGGTGATTATGAGAGCTAGTGCGGGGAAGAATGCGGCTGCGAGCGCGTCGGGTTTTTGAGTCGTGTCATATTTTGACACCCCTACTCCTATACTCCTACATCCCTCTCTATCTTCTCACTCTCTAATGAAGTGGATTTGTGTGGAATAGAATTATGTGAAGTAGATTTGCAAGGGGATTTTATAATGCCCGAAGACAAAAGGCTTTGCCTGCATATGTGCGGATTGATTCAAGGTGATGAAGACAAATGGAGCATTACTTGAGCTTCATTCCTACTATTTGGGGCCACCTCAAATTGCTCGGTCAAATGAGATAATTTTTCCAATAAAATTTTGGCGCACATTTATTTAACTTCTAACAATACTAATTTGATCAACATGGTGGAGAGATGATTAGATGCATTATTATTTAAGAGAAAAAAAAGGATAATATATATATATATATATATATCTGTAATATTTTCTATCATATATTTAAAAAAAATGCAACAGTCTAAATTTGACAGGTACACTCCTTGGAGGCCAACGTATCACACTTGCAATCAAAGAAAAAGTCTAAATTAAGGCTTTAGTCCAAGTAATATTCTTTTCAATATTCAAATTAATAAGTTCTTAATAAATTTGAGCATTTCCGCTAAACAAAATACAACATTTGGAATTTTTAATTTAATAAAAAAAGTAGCATGCATTAATTGTTGAAGCTTTCTTGATGCAATGATGGGTATAAAGTTTGTATTGAAGATTCAAATCATGCAATGATTTATATTTAATTATTTATGTAATTGATCACCAGCATGTTAAAAAGTGCTGAAACAAGAAACATTTATGTTTAATAAATTTGAATTAAATGATTTGAATAATAAATTTATTAATTCTTTTCATGAAGCCTTATATAAACATATTTTGTACTTGTCACTTATTTAAAATTTAATAAAAAATTATTAGAGGCTCTTACTATTCAATTTGTAGATGTTATTAAATAAGATGGATAAGGAGATTATTGAAGAAATGAATACCTTGAGTTGAATATCAACAAATAATTTGAAGAATCAAGGATATTCATGCAACACGAAATATAAGAAGGAGAACAATAAGATGAAAATGAGGAAGTTAAAGATGAAGATTTCGTTTGGGGAGAAATTATTACGTGCGGTCAGCAGACATCGTCCGGAGGCGAATCAAGATGCGTCACATCACCATTTTAATGTTTATCGGTGCTATGTACCGTTGAGTACTGGGTGATGTGACACATTCTAATTCGTCTCCAGACTGTCCGATGACTGCACGTAATAATTTCCCTCATTTGGAACAATTTTCTTGCGCAAATTTCTAGTTAAAATATTTGTTGAAAATAGTAAAAAATTATGGCCAAAAGTTAATGTCCAAGCAAAATCCTTTTTTATTCTAGTGATAGAAGATGAAGAGACAAAAAAAACAAGAAGAACACATTGCTCCACCTATCAACCCCATTTTGATTTATGAAGAACTTTCTAGTGCTTTTGATGAATTAGTATTGGCTTTGCAAAAATTAAAAGATAAGCATGAATTTTTCTAATCAAAAGAAGTATAGGAGTTTGAAGAGAGTGAATTTCTCAAGCATAACCTGGTAGAATTAAAAGAAAATTAATTTCTCATTTCTTGAATTATAAAATAAAAATATTATGAAGGGGATTAATGACCTATTTTCTCATAATTTATATACAATTAACAAAATAACATGTTTAGGACACTAAATTCCTATCTTAAAACTTAATACGAATGATTCATTACTTAGTAAACTATTAGTTTATATTTTAAAATAGAACTAAAAAATGCTAATCTTAGAACAAAAAAAAAATGATTTTGATGCACATTTAAATTAAAGGTTAGAATATAAGATTTAATATAAAATTATTTGAAGTATTTATAATATCATCCTAATCTTAATTTATGGTAGTTAAATTAATTTAGACTTCATTTGGGATGGCTTTTTCACTATTTCTTAAAGCAGATTTCTAGTACGTATAAAAATTAATTTTTTTGTACTAGAAAACTGCTTTAAGTAGCAACAAGAAAACTATCTCAAACGAAATTTTATCTCCTACATGTATGTGCTTTACTGAATTAATGTTTTATAAATATGTGAATTTCTATTGCTCTAAATTATGACTAAAATTAAATTTGATAAGTACTATGTAATCTATATTTTACACAATTTTTTTATTTTGCCACCTTTTCAGTGTTTCAATTCAGTTGTTTGACGTACAAGATTTTATCGCAATTAATATATATGCGTACAAGTATCAATTGCCAAATTTTTGTGACAATCTCTTTAGCAATCAGGTTTGGACCTTCGAATTTATCACAAATAGGTGTTTGTGAACATTTTGTAACGAAAAAAGTTGTTGAAAAAAAAAATCTTTTTTCTTGTAGTGATATTCCATGCCAAATAACATTTTATTTTTTCTTATCATGATTTAGAATAAAATTAGAAATTCAATAAATTTCATGATAACAAATTTTAGATTTTAGTAGCACGCCTATAATATAATATAGTTTAGTTCAATTTTGAAGACATATTGGCATTACCAAGCATGTTCAACTTGGTTTGATCCAATATACATTCCCTAATTTCTTATGATTATATTGATATAAACACCTTAAAAAAAAAAAAAAAACCAAATAGCACTAAATTGCTCACACCACAAAATTTAAAAAATGGAAATAAGGTTGCAATCAAATATAACTGTAGCTGATAAAAATACGAAAATGATTTTCATTTATGAGAAGTCCCAAATAAACATTAATTTCATACAGTACCAAAAATAAAATACAGCAGAAAAAACGTGGAACAAAATACACTTTGGAATTAATCCCTCTGTTGCATATCTCATACTGCAGCCTATTGAATTTTGTGATAGATTTTACATTCATGTACATAAAAAGAGCAGCATCTGCTACAACCATCAATAATCACAAATAGATCACAGAGTAATTGATCAAAGACAGACTTATAAGTCAAACAACATAAAGCCTCACAACCTGATCAATCTTGGCACGACAAACTGGACAGTCCCCTTTCTTCTCTTTGATCTCTTTCAAGCATGACATGCATCCAGCCATATGACCGCATGGAATGCAAGCACCTTCCACCGGCTTATCCAAGCAGATCACACATGTGGAAGATGAAGCATTGTTTCCATCATCTTCCTTCGTTTCAATACTGTTTATAGCACTCCTTTCAATTGGTGGCACAGTAAAATAAACAGGGCTGGAATCTATAGATGGATAGTGAATGGGACCTCCGTACACTGCCTCATCCAAAATTGGCGGAGCTGAAGGAACTGTTATAGAAGGATGTGATTCCTGAGAAGAGCAAGAGACAGCTGGGGCTTCAATTTGTCCTGTGTGAAGCTGTGCTGCACTGGCATTTGGGTTTGCAGAGGAGCTACCCCAATCATTTGTGGCATCGATTGGGGAAACTTGTTGCCCATGAGGAAGAGAGACACCCTCTACTAAAGCTGTTTGTATAGAAGCATTGATGGCCATAGATAGTTGGACATCTTCTGGGATTGGTGTGTTTGGTGCTTGCAAATGGTTGGGCAATGGTGGAGCAGCTGGTGGTGGAACGGGAACAATATTGCTATGCTGTGTGAGAGAGAACTGATGTCAAAATATAAACGATTCAGTATGGATTATATTTATGTAATGGCATGGATCACCACTTGCTGTGAACCAATAGTTAGGCATTCATTGTGAAACCAAAAAAAAAAAAAAAGTTGCATGTATAGTATGTCAGATGCACTTGAATTCAAAATGTAAAAAAAATGTTTGCAATCCTTTCAACACGAGATCAATGGCAGTTAGCTTGGACTAAAAAAAAGATCCAACTGATCAATCATTAACATATTCTGCATAAAAAAATTATATTTAGAATGGCCTAATTTTGATAGCAATTTGAAACAACACAAGCCGCACTATGCAGAGCATCATGTGCATTGGCCCAGCTCATCACATCTAATGAGCGTTGTCACGTACACACTTAACTTCAGATTTCCCCAATGAAACTTCATTGGTTAAATCCTAGGTTGCACCGATACACCTATTCATGAAGGCATGCTATATCTGATACACAGATACACCTCCGATATAGCACCGATACGTGTCGGATACGACTTTTCCATATCCAATTAAAATACTATTTAATTTCAAAAGGACACGCGTATCCGATACGTGTGTCCGTTGAAAAAAAAAATCTGAAAAAAAGATCCATCATATTTACTTCCGCGGCTGCGAGTGAGGTTCCCTCTTTTCCAAGATGGATTTTAGTCTCTTGATGATATGAGAATATTAGAAATTGTTAATCTTTCACTTGATGAGTCTTAATTAGAAGCTATGATATTTATTGAATATGATATAAAATAATAAAAGTTAAAAGACAAACCACTGACGAAGCTAATCATATCATTCTTTCTATTGAATAGTTAAAACTTCATGTGCTAGACAATTTATGTTTATGCTTTTGTTGTTGTATTAGACATTTAATGCTTACTTTTATTTTGATATTATAAGCTACAAGACTACAAATGATGTTACTTTCTTTTTTTTTTCTTTTTTTTTTCAAATATTATGCTTTGATTGCTTTCTTAATTTTTATATATGATTTATAAATTATAATATTGTGTCTGCGCCGTACCCGTATCATATATTTTTAAGAATTGACGTGCCCCGTTTCGTGTCGTATCCCTGTCGTCGTATCCGTATCAGTGCAACATTGGTTAAATCAAAGCACCTTTCAATATTTGAGTATAGCACTTAAATAGTTTAATAATATTTCCTCCATTTTCAATATGGGACCCTTCTCTCCTAAAAGTTTGTCATCCAAAAAGCTTATTACAAGTGGCTACTTGTTTGGGTCTCTGCCCTAGTGGCCACTCTCTACCCTCTTCAGTTTCAGAATGCACCCTTCTACACATTCAAAAATTCAGCAAACTGCACTGAAATATTTTATTGTCTGCTCTGGCGAAAGCCCCTTAAAGACCACTCCAAACCATCTCCAATCACCTAAAAACTATCCCAGACCATTTCACAACTTTCATCTTCTCTTTGGGCGGAAACATAAGCTCCTAGCAAACTCAAGCTTTGTTTAGGACGGCTTTTTTACTATTTCTTAAAACAACTTTCTAGTATAAAAATTAAAATTTTTGCATTAGAAAGTTATTTTAAAAAATAGTAAAAAGGCCATCTGCCCATCCCAAATGAAACCTCAATAACACTTCCCCACGACACTGTTGCGTTGTTTTGGAGATAAAAGGTTGCATCAATTAAGTATTTGGGAAAATTTGATCGATGCTTGTAGTATAATCCTCACTTCGAAAATCAAGAATATAAATATTTTGATTAGTGAATCACATGTCATGTTTAGGAACATTTGATCCTATATATGAATCACTTACAAAGTTACCCTTCTTTAATGAGTTTTAGTGAATAATAGAGTTCATCTTGAGAGAAATATCAAGAGATTAAATCCTACTTGCTACAAACAACAAGATATGAACTAAATTAATATGATTTATAAGTATATTGACTCTTGCATGAACTGAGCCCATAAAAATTATTTTTTTTTTATATGAGTCTAATTTCAACTTTCAGCAAAATAATTTATTCTTACCATTCCGTTTGATTTTGGATATCTAGCATACAAATAGTTTCATCATTTCATCATGATCATGCCATTTCACAAAGGCAAGAAAGCATAAACCCAAGAGTAGAATAAATGAATGTGACATTGATAAAGAGCAAGTCAGCACCAATCCAATATAGGAGGAGAGCATGAGAGATATAGAAAGCAATGGTTAGAAATTTAGAAAGATAACCGACTCAAATGAGTGAGCCATAAGGTATAGAGGATAAAAGCAATGAAACTCAAAAAGAAAGAAAGGATTCCCAAAGAGGAGGCTAAAAGAAACTTTTTTCATCCCATCTTTGACTCTAATTTATTATAGAAATAGAATTACAAAGATATTATCCAATTGAAACCTAATACAAAATAAATTTAAGCCTAAAATTATCCAAATGGCTAATTCATCTTAAAATAAATCTAAAATCCTAATTTAAAATAAAATAACTAATAAATCCTAAATAATAAAAGATCTTATTGCTTGCGTAGCACTAATCCCATAAGATGCAAAAACAAATCTACTCCTAAGAGTTGCAATGTTGTTGGTGGAAGGCCAAGAAATCTTCAATTGTATCATGGAGCTTGCAGCATTCATTCCATGAAAAAGAGACCAATGCAGAAGAAAGGAGAACGGGAAATTATTTCTAAAGAAGATGTGTCGCATGGGAAATCCATCACAAAGAAGAGACAAAAGGGAAAAAACATCACATTAACGACAATATATACTGAAAACTAGGAGCACATCTTGAAGAGCATTGACACACTTTGGAAAGCTACCTTTGGCAGCTTAAGCAATTTCAATACATGTGGGTAGACCAACATGATTTGATAGAAGTTTTCTTTTTCTTTACAATTGAGTTTTTGGTATGTTTAGGATTTTTGGATTTGTTTGAATTTGATGAGTCATGCAATCTAAATAGATTAGGGCGGATATATACATGGAGGCGATGGTCATAAGGTTAATAAAATTTGAGAGTTGTACAAGTGACGTGCACTGCAGATAAATGAACACCTCAAAAGGATGGACGTAGGAGGTAGAGAGGACTAAAGCATAGCAACCATCAAAGAAAGAAAAATCATTAGGGAGGCCAAAGGAAACTTCTTTCATTCGGCTTCAACTCTAATTTATTACAAAATATGAGGTCATACTTATAAAAATAGGATTAAAATGATAGGATCAAATGAAATGTAACACTATTCAAATTAAAAACAAAGATTACCTAAAAGGATAAATCGTCTTAAAATTAATTTTAAATTTAAATTTTAAAAAAAAAATTAGAAAAGTCATAGTTAACAAAAACTATATTTCTTGAATGGCATGAAATACTTAATAAAATTAATGCTAAAGTTGATAAGGTTTGATATCAAATTTGGTGAACAATAACATCTAGAATAAAAAACAGCTATAGCATATCTAATTCATAATTATATGAGAAAATTATTATTTTCCTTCTAAGATGGGCAATATATGGAAGCATTTTCTGATAAATCTCCCAACATTATCAACAAAGTATGAAGTGTTTTCATACTAAAACAACTTTTTGATAATGTTGCTAAAGTTATTATTAACTGTCTCAGTCTAATCAAACAAGCACTTGCCCTAGTGTCTCCTAAGGTAATTCTTTCTCAAATATTTGAGTCCTAAAAGATGCCACCTATACTATATATTTTAAATCCCCTAGCTGAAAAGATTGTTCAAATTAAAAAAAAAAATCATAATTTTAATTCATAATGATGAACTAAATAAAGATCCCCCATTGCAAGATGATTTTACGCTTGAACCTCCACTTGAATCTAACTTAAAACTAAGAATGAAAATAAATGTGAACCCATAATAGCACCAAAATTCACGTGTGAATTTTCATGCACATCAGATCTAGACTCCAAAATTGAACCTTAAATTCCCTATTACCTCATTATATAAAGCATCATATAAAAATGCTAAATTAAAACTACATATTTATGAACTTTATAATAATGATTTCCTTCTAACCCAAACCTAAAGATACATCTGATAATAAAGATAGATAGATCATATTATATAATAATTACTCAATTGATAAGTTGTTTTTATAGAAAAAAAAGTTGTTTTTATAGAAATAGTTTGCCTTTCTAAAATGCTCATTTTGATCAAGAAAGCTTGTTATTTTTATTGGGAAGTTCATTGGACATTCTTAGATGGTTATCATGACTCCTCAGTTTTTATTAAAGTTATCCATTATATTATCCCTAAAGATACACCTTATTTTGATTTAGTTGAATTAACAATTGTTCATTTGCATGAGTTATTTGTTAACATTGAGAAAATAAATAAAGGGATTTTTACATACCTAACACTTAAAATAAGTCTATTTACATATCTAACACCCAAAATTTCCTATTTACCTATACACCACTTTAAAATCCTAACACTTCTCAAAACTACCACTCCGTTTCCACTCCCGTCAAAACAAACCGCGAAAGTGCGCGGGAAGCCGGAAGTCGCGAGGGAGCTCACCACGAAGGTAATGCTATTTCTCCGCGTTCGCGCGCTGCTTCGGCTTTACGAAATCCGGGATTAGGGAAAAATGTCAAAAACGCCGTGATGTGGAGCTTAGATTTACTGTGAGATTTAACTCTGCCTTTTTTGACATTTGGCAAGATTTAGAACAAATTTTACATAAATCTGGCATAAATTCTGCATCCAAAACAGCCCCCGAAGCTGTCAACCTAGATTCATTTGGAACCGCTGCTTTCATTAACCATCGTCATACCTAGCTGGCAACCATCCCTCACCTCTCTGGCAGCTATCTTTAACAGCGCCTGTGACCATCCCTTGTTTCTCCTGAGCTATCTCTCACAGTCAGCGTGGCCACAGTCTCCAAGCAGGGAACCCCCTCATCTCGCAGGCACATTTCTCTTCCGTCGTGATATTTTAAGAAACAAGTATATTTCTGTCTTCTTGTTCAAAATTCTCTCATTTTTATATATCTGTGAATATAGATTTCAGAGCAATTCCTAATCTTTATTTTCTTTTAGAGGAAGAACCCTCATTATTCTCATTCTTTTTGTATGATGAAAAAAATAAGGATTAATCTCAACTAAATCTTAGGTCCATTTCATCGCCGATTGGAATATTTGGGGCTTTTAAATAGGTTTAATGAATATTGCTGAAATAAATTTCATGGCAAGGTAGGGAGGTTGGCGACACAGGAGATCATTCTCATTAGGCATTTTCCTTTTCCAAATTTTGTTAACATTTTTTTTGCTCTTTTTGAGTTGCCGAGGTTGAGAAGAGGTAACAGAGAATTTTTTTTTTTTATGCCGATTGTGGGAACGCAGAGGTCGGGGAGCCCGATAATGAGCTTGATGCCGGTGTTTGAGAAGGCGCGGAGGATGGAGGGTTTGGCGCCATAGAGCCTGATGCGGGAGCGGAGAATAGGAGCGACCTTGTCTGGGGAGAGGAGGTTATCGCCGAGTAGGCCATAGTTGACGCCAACAAGGGAGGAGGAGGTGGCGAAATTTCACGAGCGAAAGGTAGACTCGGGATGGAGTTCTGACGGAGTGGTATTTTTGATGAAACGGGATGTATTTAGGTGGTAGGTATGTAAATAGTATACTTTGGGTGTTAGATAAGTAAATATAATAGTTTGAAGTGTTATGTATGTAAAAATCCCATAAATAAAATATCATTTATAATAAAAATTTTATAATTGCCGCATATGTTTATTCTAATGTTTGGGGTAATATTAATGAAATTATATTTAATTGGTATGTATCCTATAAACTTTTGCATTCTACATGCAATTTATTACATATAATAGATTCAAAACCTTATTATAACTCAAGAAACCTAGCACCTAATGAGTTTATACTTTATCTTTCAACATGAATGCAAATTATGTTTTTTGTTTATATTGAGATTTGTTGCCTTAATAAGGTTTATTGAAAAGCCAGGGTTTCCCATGGATATCTTTGCATGTGAAGTTATGCATTCCCACTAGTTGTAGTGCAAGCTCTACAACCATCCACCAGTAAATAATTCTTTAAGGGGATCATGACAGGTTAGAATGCACCACTCCTAACATTCCGGATGGGCATTTTCAACCTATCTGAAGTATAGTTATTAGTAAATTGGGTGAGCTGACGCGTGTGTTCAATGAGGACTTACAACTGAAAGCGACAATATCAGACTGGTTAGTCATTTTCCTTCCTTATTAGTGATAGGAATTATTAAATTTTCATACATGTAATTGAGCTTTATCTATTTGAAATGATTGGAATTTCTATTATTTTCTTGTGATTAAGCTTAGAGCCTTTTTACTATAGAGAAAGCCCAAAGTTTTGATTGATTAACCATTATGATTGTGTTATGAATGAAATATTTTGAGATTGCTCTCAAGAGTAACCTCTTTCCCTCTCTCTCTTATTTTTTCTTTCATTCTCTTCTCTCTCCCATTGGGTCCCTTTGTAAACACTTGAATGTATATTCATATTCTTTCTAATGTGCCCCCCTGCCTCACATTCCAGGTTTAAGATGTCTTGTACAAACATATTCTAATGAAAAAACAAACGCATCATGAATATGGTGGAAAACGACCTCGTCAAACGAATGAGTACCACCATAGTAGTAGTAATGAAGAAAGAAATAATAAGGTGATATTACAGGCTTATAGCAAATTACACATCCGATACACCTTAGCCTCCTCATAGTTATATCAATATTGAAAATTCTAGGCCTTGAACCACATTCTTCTTCATTTATTTGACTTGGCATTGACATAAATTGAATAGACCGCTAAAGATGGATGAAAATACCAACAAGAAATCATACCAAATCCCCTCTTCAGATATATTTTCTTAAGCAAGATCCATCAAACAATTTGCTACCCTTCAAATGTTTTATTTTTTATAAAGAGTTGGCATCCCTTTCTAGAAACCCCTGCTATAACTGTTCAGTTAAATCAATATCCTTATTGAAGCATTCATGGGAACAAGCTGCGATGATAACTTCTAACAAAAATGAAGTCATAATGTAATATGAAGCTAGCTTCTCTCAATAAATTCATTTGATTCTAACTTATATAAAAACAAATATGAATTTTAAGTTGCATCCTAAAGCATAGGATAATGCAAGACTATTTAAATTAATTATGAGATTAATGTTGTCACCTGATATATGCCTCTGCAAGCATTGTAAAACCACTGTATCTGTTGCTTATCACCTTCATGTGCAGATAGAAACTTGAACCTAGATTCTGTGTAAAAAATAAATAAAGCATAAGTCGATCTTAGCTTGTGAAATAGATGAAGTTTTAATCTAACTACTTAACTGATGAAGTTCAACAAAATTATGAAATCAAACATATAGGAAAAAATAACTTATTCTTTATTCCATTAAGTCGACTATATGTTTTCATTATGCTTTCAAATCATGGTTTTCTATAAATCAAAGGAAGAAACCACAAATCTCAAAGATAGAAAAGAATACTACTTAGCTCTTGTAGATTTACAAATTCTCAAAAATTGAACTAAAAAAAAGTGCAAAGTATATGATATTACTATAGTTTCATTAAGGGGCTTACTTTTAGCAGTGTCTATGATAATCAATGCAGGATCAGACAGGTTGAACTTTGGCTCCTCTATCTGAACTTTCCAATTGATATAAAAAAATGATAGAACTAGCATCATATTTATAACTTCTAATTGTGCCATCCATTTTTTTCTCCCAGGATTAAAACCTTAGATCTCGACTTTAAAAATAGAAGGAAATAACACTCAATCTAGTGCTTAGTGTTATGAACAGATCTTTCCTATTTAAGCACCTTGATTAAAACCTAATTCCAACTAAACTAAGTATGCAACTTAAAGCTGTTAACATTTTATAGTATTCTTTGGTTGTCCCAAAAAAAGCCATTCCTTCAATTTTTTTGTTTGCCATAGAAAATTTTAGCTAAGATTTGTGTCAAAGCTGAACTTATAATTGCGATTGATATTACTTTGAATTTAAGTTAAACGGACCAAAATTTTGGTATTCTTAGGAATATTGGTTAGGATCTTTTCACGGAATGATTAGAATCAATATATATAAATTAATGGTTTAAATTATTAGCTTAAACTAATTGTAAATATATAACAAAGAGTAGGAGCATAAATAAGATAAATATATATAATTAATGTTAAACCCTTAAAAAGAAAATCATGAAGAGCGACGGACGACATAGGTTGAGGTTATGCCAAAATATCTTTAGCAAAAATAGGTTAAACAACTTATGCAACCCTTCGAAAGATCAAATGGAGAAGGGCGATTCATAAACTTGACCACAAATAGCCAGGAAAAAGTTGATTATGATGATAATGACAATGATTGCCACGGATGCATTTCCAACAAATTTGAATTTGGTAAACTAGCCAACCTACCAAATCCAAATAACAAACTAGAAGGTTAACAAATATTGGTCTAGCCTTCAGGTTAATCACATTAAGCCCAGATGCAAGCACCAAGTTCAGGGCCAAATTCAAAATAAACTTCAAAAAAATTCAAGATATATGGGGAAGCCATGCTTATAGAATCTCCCAAAAGATGTGGAAACTCCTAGAATACATGAAGAAACATTGAATATAGGTGGAGAGCATTCCAAAGGCATGCCAAGAGCGGCTATGGCAAGAAGGCCAAATTTGATGAGCATTACCACCTCAAACAAAGAACAAAGATATAGAAAGAGGTTGCATAAATAGAGAAAAGACATAATTTTGATTATCCACAAAATTCTCTCAACTTAACAAAGCATGGTCAACCAAAGAAAGTCCCAAGGAGAATTCTTAGGATAATTTAAAGCTATTGCAATGTATTTACATATTAGATATGGTTAAGAATCTGGTTGTAAATTCCATGAACTCATGTAATGAAAATGACAATTAGCTAGAAATTAAGGGCCTGCATAGGATTACTTTTTTGTTTAATGTTTTTTTCCTTTTTGTTCTTAAAAAATTGTAAACAAAAATAAAAATGTTTTTTTACCCATTTAAAGTATTTTATAATTAAACAAATTTGATTTGTTTTGAAAATCATAAAGATCAAATTTTAAGTATTTTTTGTATTTTCAAAATATCATTTTCATGACTCTTAGTTTTTCCCAAATCATGATTCCAATTTCTATGCCCGCCCAAAGACCCTTCTCATATGCTCTTCTTATTCAACTTGGTGTCATGGAGACGCATCCCTTCGATTGGAGCTATCTCTCTTTGGCTCTTCACAAGCGCAGTCATTCTCTTTGCCAATAACTACCCCTTTTTCAGTAAGTCCCTCCCTCCCTCTCTCTCTACCTTACTATCTCTAAATATCTAATTCATGGAAGCTCTGATAGAAGGGATTGTCAATTTGGTATAATGGCTTTGTTTTCGATGATTGGATTTCACTTATGCTAGATTTATTGAGCTTGGGATGAAACATAAATATTTATATCTTTTAATTAAATAAGAGAAGTAGAAGGCAAAAGAGATTTGGGGGTAACTAGTAGTTCACATCGTTCATGGGAAAAGTAAGAGGAGAAGGGAATGGGAGGGGGAAAGGATAAAAGAAGTGGGGAGAGGGTTGGAAGATTGCTAGGAGTGAGAATGATGATGATGGTGATGGTCAGCTTCCGATGGGTGGAGAGGAGGTAGCAAAGATCGAGGAGGGGAAGCATGTGACTATTTTTGACATAGAGGATATTAAAATTTGTAAACTGTTTACAATGGGTGGAGAGGAGGGGAAGCATGTGGCTTAATTCAAATTTGTAAACTGTTTTGAGTTAAATCCAAATGGAAAATATACGATAGGGCATTTTAATCTTTTTCTTGGCCTTTTGCAATCTAGAACTGTATCAAGTAAATGTTCATTCATCTAAAAGTTCTTATCTCTCAATATATATTTCTTGGATAAGCATTACATTTTAAATCCTAATCCTTCATTTATTGTCAATAAATATTTTGTATACAAGTTGCTTTCTAACGATTCTCTAGATAATTACTAATTGAAAAAATACATTTGTTCATACTTTCTAAATTCATTTATCTATTGAAGGATTATAAACAATAATGATATAACTGAAATTAGTGAAGAGGCAATATGGTTAAAAAACAAATGAGCAAACTTTCATAAAACTTATGGAAATGAGCAAACTACTTCTAGTTCAGCAACATAGTCATCCATCATTCAAGGCCATTTTAAAGCAAAAACAAAAAATATATAGCTTTGGAGTTTTGAAAGCAAGATTTTCAATTATTAAAAAAATGCATCCTTATGATTTGCGTGCACAATAATATATTATAACTGCTTATTGTAAACTATATAATTTTAAAAAATCACAATTTGAAGGAGATATGCTATTTGAGATGTATGAAAATGAGAATCTTATAACTGAAACATTAAGAAGATATACATCTTTAGTGATCATTTAACAACTAACAAGAAATCTTTGGATTCATGCACACAATGAAGTCTATTCATCAGCTTTCATAATTCATATTTGGTGTCAAGGATTAAATTTATCTAATTTGAGGTGCACCTCAGCAAAATTTGATATTTTTCACCTTGAGGCATGTGCCTTAAAGTTTTTATATGAGGCATATGCATCAAATAATGTAAGGCACACCTCACCCAATCTTATGAGACAAGCCTCAAAATTTGAAAGGTTCAGGTATTAAAAGAAACTATTTTCTTATTATCTCACCATGTCCTCTCTATCTCTTGATCTCGCTGATTCATGCAAAGTAGCCACATGTCCCCAACCTCCTAGGGCTCAACCCTCTTGACTTATGCATTCCAGCCAGCCGACCTTGACTTCATCCACATTGCAAAAGCTTCTTCTTCAACAAGGGTTAAAAGATCTCATGTCTTCTCCCCAACATCACTTCTCGCAAACGTTAGAGAAATTTATTTTCTCTTTGCTAAACCTAAAAATTTTTGTTAGTTGTATTTAGGAGTGGGAGAGATTTTTTTTTTTAATTATCATTTTTAGTCGTTGCATTATAGCACTTACTTCTTACTTTGATGTTTTACATTACACTTCTACTTTTTGCAATTTGTTACTTGATATATGCACAATTTGTTGCTTCTTACTATTTTACAATGTTAATATTTATTTAATATATTAATATATTATGATGCTAACATATTACTTATTACCAATAATTTAAATTTATAGAATTTTTAAGTATGATACTTATGTCTCAAAATGCCTTGAGGCTTGCACCTGAATACCCAATAGCATAATTTTAAAGCTTGTCTTGTGTAACCATTATTTTGGGTATCAAGTATTTCTCTTATGCGTCTGGAGGTTGGGATTTTGTAAGTATTGTGATCATGTAGCTTTGGACTCCTTTTATATCGATTTGATGGAAAAGCTTTTAATCAAAATTTTCTTTTGAATGGTGCTTTAGATCTTTTATATAGTGTAAATTTTTCAAACTCATAGAAGATAACTTTTTGTGTTAATTTCAATCTCTATGACACAATATTGTATTTTCCTTTAATTTTAATCCAAATGTATTTATAATAATGCTATGTAAATAATAATACTAAATATAAAATGCATAATTTCTAGAATAATTGATATTTAATATTCAATTATATTATTATCAGCTTTAGAAAAATTATTACTTAAAATGACGTCATTATATTATAATTTTTCAAGTTTGTTTTCCAAATATAAGAAACATTAAAATTACAAAGCCAAACAAAATTTTTTGTTTTTTGCTTTTGAAAATAGTAAATGCATAAGAATATCAAATATAATTTGCTTCAAGTTAAAACATGAACAAAATGAAAATGAAAAACAAAAGTAATCCCAATCAGCCCCTAAGCATCTAATTCTTTGATATACCTGTAGATCAGGATATATAGCCAGCTCAAACTTCCTTGGATTTGTGGGATTACGCGAATCACAAGGTACAACGACAGCCCAACTGTTAAATAGAACGATTTAGCAAGAAACCATGTATATTAATACACGACTGTTGAATTTCTAAAAACTATTAGCAAAATAGAACATATAAAGAGAAAACACAATACAAACATTTTCTTTGACACCCATTGAGGAGCAAATGCTTCCAAAATGCTTGGCCCATGAATCTCCCTCAGCCAACCAACAAATAAGCAGATACGATTCTACAATGAAAAGAACTTGATAAGGCAACATCTCAAATTAAGATAAACGGAGGGATAAAAGAGGAACAAAACTTAAGCCATTTCGAATTAACTTTCAACAATACCTCAATAGCACGCACAACATTGGAATGCCCTTTGGCTCTGGCTAATTCAAGAGGAGTTTGGCAATCATCATTCATCACTAAAGGATTTGCTGAAACATCAAAGAAACTATGCATCTCATTATACTAGCCTTCAGTAAAGATGAATCTAGCATAAAAATAACTGAACAATAAAACAATGAATTATAAAGGTTTTTCATAAAAATCACTTAAAAAGATATACCTCCATGAGAAAGAAGTAGCATAACAGTACTATCAAGGCCTCTTTTTGCAGCATGATGCAAAGGAGTTCCTGCATGGCTTCCTACAGTAACATAAAGAAGTACAAGACCTTCATATTAGCTACAGCTTTACTTCTATGGCACTTAGCTTTCATGCGTATAACTTTTAAAGCGATTCTCCACGAATTCTAAACGTACATAATTTAAGGGAACATGATGGAGCAGTCTCTCAATCCAAAATTAAGGAGCAAAAAAAAATTTATGATTTATTCATCAAAAGAATCAAGCGTCGATTTCTCAAATTAACATTCCGAATGAATCATGAAACGCTAGAAGGAATTCAAGCCTCCTACCAGGGCGATAAGCATTCACATTGGCACCCAATTCGATTAGAGCTTTCGCAACATGCAGAAGATCAGGTCGCATACAAGCAAGAATCAATGGAGTTTTCCCTTCCTTATCAATCCACTGAAAAAACCACAACCATGTTCAGATGAACGAAATGAAACTTCTTTAACTCAAGCAACTCAAAAAGCATAAATCTTTCCCACTAGAACACTAACCTCCAGTTTTGCTCCTTCGCGGTTAAGAGCCTTGATTCCTTCGATGTTCCCATAATTAACCTGCTGATAGAGCAGCTCTTCCTTGGACTGATTCACCCCCATCGACCCTTCAAAACCTGAAGCCTTGGAATCGAAAGGTCGGATCTTTTCTACCCAGAAACGAATCGAATTAGGACGAAAGGAGACTAATCGATTGATTGACAGATGAGAGGATAAGAATTAAGAGAGAAAATGCGAATTTTGCTTCCAGAAGAAGAAAACCCTATGACAGCCGCGTCGAGTTCCTTCGTACGGATTTCGTGAGTCCATTTCAAGGCGGACTCTTGAAATCAAGGCATAGTTAGGAGGCCAGAAAGCAATTTTCATTTAGGAAATTAATGTCCCAAAACAAAATTTAAATGTCCCAAAAAGAATTAAGAAATTAAAGGCGAAGGTTACCATTTATATTCATTATAATTAACAATAAATCCGATGATTAAGTGCTTATTATAGAGAGAAATTATTCTGTGTAGATGACGAATGTTGAATGTCATTTGAAGATCAACTAAAATGCATCACATTAACTGTACCGAGCCGCTGTAAAGAGTAGTACCGAGCTGCGGTACTGAGCAGTACCGAGCATAAGGGTGACGTGATGCATTCTGATGGTCTCCGAATATTGTTCGCGGTACCACAGCTCGATACCGCTGATGTGATGCATTCTGATTGATCTAGAAACAGTTGAGTGTGTGTGTATATATATATCAAACTATATAAACCTACATTATTTAATTTTGCTAGCAAACCATTTTCACATATGTAAGTAGTAATGCTAATCTTAGAGCCAAAAGTAATGATTTTTATGCACATTTAAATTAAAGTTTAGAATATATGGAATGATATAAAATTATTTGAAATATTTATAATCTCTTCCTAATCATAATTTATGGTAGTAAGATTAAATTAATCTCTTACCTATATATGCTTTAATGAACTATTATTTTATAAATAAGTGAATTTCTATTGCTCTAAAATAAGACTAAAATTAAATTTGATAAATAGTATGTAATCTTTATTTCAAACAATTTATTTATTTTACCATCCATTCAGTGTTTCGATTGAGCCGTTTGACAAAATTTTATTGCAATTCATATATATGCCTACAAGTATCGATTGTCATATTTTTGCGATAATCTCTTTAGCACCCGGCTTTCAACCATTAAATTTGTCACAAATGACGAGCGTAGTTGTTGAAGAAAAAAGAGATAAATTAGATTAATATTCTTCAACTATCATTCCAAAAGAGAAAAATTGCAAGAAAAAATTCATACAAGTTACAAACTAATTTTCTTTGTTTTGCAATAGTCACAAAGCTCTCTATTTAGGTTATCTATTTTTACTAGTAGAAAAGTAGAGTATATATATATAAATTATTTTAAATTTTTATTATTTTTTACATATGAAGTATAGATGATTAAATAGCACTAAGAACTATACAATTAATTGAAAATGAATCAAAGCTAATTACAAATAGCGGGAAAAAAAAAAGAATATTATTTAGCAATTTCGCAAGCATCATAATAAAAATTTTCATATTTACATTCATAAAAAGAGAAGGAAACATACATTATAGGATCTTGAAGAAAGAATGTTCAAGCCTATAATGAAGTTCTCATTTTTTTTTTTTTAGAGTACAACAACAACAACACAACAACAACATCAAGCCTTTATCCCACTACGTGGGGTCGGCTACATGAATCCTTTTTCTCCATTGTGTTCTATTAAAATCAAATTTACTCAGTTTTCTTTCTCATGAGAATGTCTTGAAATATTAATGATTAAAGAAAAGAATTACCTTACAATATTGGAATTTAATAGTTTTTTGAATTGATAGAAGATTTACTTCAAGATAAAGGACAAGAATATATTACTGAGAATAAAATATGGATAGATTTAAAATATTTTCTTTACCTACTATAATTTTTAGTGAACCGTTAGTTAGCCACTTTTATTTTTTTACTGCTAGGGTAGGATTCATATATAGGTTTGAAAAAATTGGCAATATTGGTCATAGCGGTGTCAATTTTTGACACGACCCGAAACACGATCCGAACCCGACCCAGAAAAATCTGGGTTAGGGTCAACCCGGACCCGAAATGGGTCGGGTTCGGGTTCAACAAATCAACCCGTTTTAAAAATTGGGTTTGGTTCGGGTTGACCCAACAACCCAAAAATGACCCAAAATTGACATGAAAACTCCTATTTGACAAATAAACTCGATATTGACCTGTTGTTTACACGATTTTTTACCACGAAAACTAGCAATTTTCGGTCAACTTCGGGTCATTCATGTCGAGTCAGGTTGACCAGAACTCGAATTGGGTCGGGTTCGGGTCCAAAAACCTGACCCGTTTTTAAAAATGGGACCCGAACAGTGCCTGGTCAATTCCGGTTTCAACCCGAACCCGACCCGTTTACCCGAATTGACACCCCCAATTGGTCATGTGGTTAGCGACTTTTGAATCTATGATCCATATATAAGTGGGGTTATTTAAGGCACTAAAAGCACAATATTTAGAAGTCATATCATTTTAAGCTAGCGAATATGATATAAATGATTTCGAGAGTTGAGAAAGTTTTTACATTTATCAATTTATTCTAGATTAAAGCATCATGCAGGCTAGCCTCTTTGGGTATCTTCTTTGATTTCCCCATTGTTTAGGAGGTTTTCAAATAGTTTTTAAACATTTTTCTTTAATGTCATTTTTTCTTGTAGTAATTTCACTATATATTGCTTTTCAAATAAAATTTTTATAATTTGTGGGAAAGAATTGTGGTAGCAAATTCTTTACCTTAGACAACAATGGCTGACATAATGGATATTTTGTAGACCAAATAATCAAACATTATTATCCTACTTTCTTCTTCAACCCATATAACATAGAAAACCCCAATTTTCTTTTGGGGAGACAAGAATATTAATAACCCCTTGATTTCAAGCATTAAGGTCATTAAGATATTCCACAATCATGTCATGTCATAATCATGAAATCATCTTCATCCTAAAGTACAAACTCTAAGGCTTTGTTCGAGACGGCTTTTTAACCACTTCTTAAAGTAGCTTTTTAATAAAAAAATTATTTTTTTGTTAATTTAAAGTAATTTTAATATGATGCTTAGTTTAAATTTTTTTTTTTTTTCGTTGTATTATGTGAATTAGCATCCTTACGAGCAACTTTATATATTTCCCAATTATCAGAATTTTTAAAATTAAACCAATTTTTATAACAAAGCTTCTTATTTTTTATCTTTTCTTGCACATTAGGATTCCACCACCAACTATTTTTACTATTAGGGAGCGAGTTATTTTTTTTTTTTAGAGTGAAACTAAAAAATAATAATAAATGATTTGTCTTTATGAAGATATAATCCATGATTTTCTGAAATTTACTAGGTTTTGTTTCTCATGAGACAGTCTTGAAATATTAATGATTAACGAAAAGAATTACCTTACAATTGTGGCCTTTAATAGTTTTTTTGAATTGATAGAAGATTTACTTCAAGATAAAGAACATGAATATTGTACTGAGAGTAAAATATGGATAGATTTAAAATATTTTCTTGACCTACTATAATTGTTAGTGAACCGTTAGTTAGCCACTTTTATTTTTCTAATGCTAGGGTAGGATTCATATATAGGTTTGAAAAAATTGGCAATGTTGGTCATAGCGGTGTCAGTTTTTGACACGACCCGAAACACGACTCCAACCCGACCCAGAAAAATCTGGGTTAGGGTAAACCCGGACCCGAAATGGGTCGGGTTCAGGTTCAACAAATCAACCAGTTTTAAAAATTGGGTCAGGCTCGGGTTGACCCAACAACCCAAAAATGATCCAAAATTGACACGAAAACTCCTATTTGACACAGAAACCCGATATTGACCCATTTTTTACCCAATTTTTGACCCGAAAACTAGCAATTATAGGTCAACTTCGGATCATTCGTGTCGGGTCAGGTTGACCCGGAATCGAATTGGGTCGGGTTCGGGTCCAGAAACCTGACCCGTTTTTTAAAAATGGGACCCGAACAGTGCCGAGTCAATTCCGGGTTCAACCCGAACCCAACCCGTTGACCCGAATTGACACCCCTAATTGGTCATGTGGTTAGCGACTTTTGAATCTATGATCCATATATAAGGGGGGTTATTTAAGGCACTAAAAACACAATAATCAGAAGTCATATCATTTTAAGCTAGCGAATATGATATAAATGATTTCGAGAGTTGAGAAAGTTTTTACATTTATCAATTTATTCTAGATTAAACCATCAGACAGGCTAGCCTCTTTGGTTATCTTATTTGATTCCCCCATTGTTTGGGAGGTTTTCAAATAGTTTTTAAACATTTTTCTTTAATGTCATTTTTTCTTGTAGTAATTTCACTATATATTGCTTTTCAAATAAAATTTTTATAATTTGTGGGAAAGAATTGTGGTAGCAAATTCTTTACCTTAGACAACAATGGCTGACATAATGGATATTTTGTAGACCAAATAATCAAACATTATTATCCTACTTTCTTCTTCAACCCATATAACATAGAAAACCCCAATTTTCTTTTGGGGAGACAAGAATATTAATAACCCCTTGATTTCAAGCATTAAGGTCATTAAGATATTCCACAATCATGTCATGTCATACTCATGAAATCATCTTCATCCTAAAGTACAAACTCTAAGGCTTTGTTTGAGACGGCTTTTTTACCGCTTCTTAAAGTAGCTTTTTAATAAAAAGATTAATTTTTTGTTAATTTAAAGTAATTTTAATATGATGCTAAGTTAAATTTTTTTTTTTTTCGTTGTAATATGTGAATATAAGAGGTATTAATAGGATGAAACAATACCTAATACAGATAAATGATAACACAACTTCATGCAATACAGTCTCACATGATATATGCTACATGATACGGAAGAGATAAATAGAGTTATCTAAAATGAAATAGCAAGCACAAGATGATTCAGAGAGTGCACTTGTGCTGGCCAATTTGATATTATTTCAAGATTAGCTCATACTCATTTAGATTTATTTGAGATATTTTTCTTATTGCTTTTTAAAGTAGTTTCTAAGTTAAAAAAAAAAAAAAATTGTAATAAAAAACTTCTTTAGAAATCAATAAGAAAATTTTCCCAAATGAAACATTAATCCCATCTCGAGCTAAGCCAATATTGTTAAATTTTGGCTCGATCTAATCTTAAGCCAACCCAAATCTGATTAAAGTTTAGCTCGGTTCAATTTCAATTTAATTTAGATAGGGCTCAATCATATATCAACTTTTTTTTTTTTTATCATTTAAGAAAAACCTTAACACAACATAGAGAGAGATTCTTTCAAATTTAAAAACATACATGAATAAATTTATGTGTTTAAGCATTTATATGTATGAGTATATACATATTATTAATATTTTGAATCTTTAGTTAAATAATTCGGATTAAGACTAATCTCAAAATTAAATCAAGCCAAAACTTGTAAGTTTTGCTAAAAAAATTGATTGTTAAATATGATAAACTTTTCTTGGAAGTATAAAACTGGCCCATAACATAAAGGGAAAATTTTTAAACTAAGCATCATATTAATTATAATTAAGCGATTAACCAACGAAAAAAAAATTTTAAACTCGCCAAAGTAATTTTCTAGTACAAAATTACTTTAATAAAAAAATTCGACGAGCTACTCATTGCTTAGTTCGATTAAAGCTAATTTGTGATCGTTTAACCAACTAAACAAACAACCATGAACAACATTTTTAACACGTAATCCTTAAATAAACAATCTTGAATACTAATGTGCTCGGTTCATTTATGTTCACGAACAACATCATTTGAAGCTCGTGAACAAGCTCGACATTAAGCTCGATAAGAAACTTGATTCGTGCTCAATTTATAACTCATAAGTAGGCTCGATAAATATATTCATATAGATAAATCTTATTTCATTTTAAATAGACAACTGCTTTTATTATAAATTTGATTTCATTTTATTATATAGGTTTAATAGAATGAATTTGTTCATTAACAAGAAACATTTCACATTTATCAATATTTGCTTGTTTGCTTGTTTATGATGTTCATGAATAAATAAAAGATGAATCATAAATCGTTTGTTCGTGAACGACCTCATTTGGTAGCTCAAAAATACTAGTTATGTATTTTTTCCTTGATCTTGCTGATTTGATAACTTAAGAATACTCATTAGTATTGATGTATTCTCAAAAAATTATCTTGATCAAGCACGAATCTCGAGGCAAAATCTAACCAGAAACTTCAAAAATTGAAATCAAGAGCATTCGAACTCCGATTTCAGCAAGCTTATAGTCAAACTGAGCATCTCGGAAATACGAACCCAACGACACTAAATTCGACCCAATCCGAGCCCAAATAGGTCCAAATCAAGGACCCGAAGCGTTGTTGGAAGGTTCAAACCGCAATTTGAGTTACCAAACGGTCTCTGATTTTAATGAGCTTATACTCGAATTGAGCGGCTCGACGAGATAAATCCAACGAGCCCAAGATCGCCAAATTCCAACATCATTAAGGCCTCCAAATGTCCAATGAACGGTGCAAGATCGAATGGTTCAATATCGGCCGTCCATTCAAACCACTCCCTATTCGCCCTTGATCTCACAACTATTTTCGAGCCATGCCACTCCAAAAAAACTATAAATAGAGCCCTCATTCTTCACAAAGGGGACTCAAGTGAAGAAGAGAAGAAGAAGAGAAGAAGAGGAGAAAGGGGAAAAGAAGAATCCTCTCCTCCTCGACCACCGCCAGAGCTCTTCCCGCCGCCTGAATACGCCGGAACTTTGCCGGATTTTCAGGAAACGACGGGATTATGCAAAACTTTGTAAATTTGCTTCAAGTTGTAATCTGATCGTCCCGATTTGTGGGAAGAATCAGTTTCTTGTAATTTACAAAAACACTAGTGGAACTTTTCAGCTGGGCATGGCCCCGTGGTTTTTTCCCTATTCTGGGTTTTCCACGTAAAAATTCTGGTGTTCTTTTATCTTCTGTTTGTGTGTGCTAGATATTCGTACAACGCTCAGACGAAAATTTTCTAACTCTACCGCCGCGTATATTTTAGCCCGCAACAAGTATTGTTCATGAACGTGCTTGTTTTATAGTGTAAAAAAAATTCACTAAATATGTTCACAAACATAGCTCGTTAAAACTTATTTGTTTAAAGCTTGATAAACATTAAATGAACCAAACATAAATCGAACATGAACCAAATATGAACATCATTAATTTAAACGAACCAAACATGAACACAAACAATATGGCTTGAATCAAACACGTACCGAACTTGAATAAGCTAATAATAACCAAACTCAAACATGACCACTCACATGCTCGGCTCAGTCCGGTTTGTTTCCAGCCATAACATGCACGACAAGACCATAGGCTGGAAAATAGATCGGAACTTGACGAGTAGCTCGAAGAGCTCATCTTAGTGTCACAAGTTGAGCTTAAACACCCCCTGACTCGAGCTCGACTCGACCCGTTACACTCAAAAATCAACCAAGAGTGTAGCTTCAATCTATGAATAAATTAATATAAAAAAGTTACAAATGCAACACAGTAATAAACAAAAAAATAGCTCATTTCGTTAAATTTAAATTTAGCTATTATCTATATATATTAAGAAATACAAAGTACATATTGACCGCGTGGCCTAATGGATAAGGCGCTCGCCTCCGGAGCGGGAGATTGTGGGTTCGAGTCCCACCGTGGTCGTCTTACGGGGCAGATTCAAGATTAACGTAAAATAGTGATTTAACATTTCATTTCATTTCATTTTTTTTCATAAAAACTATATGTTTCTACTAATTTTATTTCTGGGTCTATCTTTTTAAATTCTAATTAAAAATAAATTTTAATGAATAAACATCATAGGAATTTTTTTTTATTAATACACTGTTGTTCTAAACTTTTTTTTTAATCAAAATACACTCATTAAATTTAATTCAAATCTGATTTCATTAGCTTGTTCCTCATTTTAAGATTTGAGTATTTGCTCCTAATTTTATGAAACATTTTTTTAAATTAATATTCCTCTTGTCCCAAAGTATTTTTTGATCAAAATATCATCATTAAATTCTTAATCACTATATGTTCTTTAAATTTAGGATCATAATATTCATCATTTTTTTTACCTTTCTTTAGGATGATAATTTTCATCATGATTAATCATTTGAAAGTAGTTTATAAATAAAATTTCATTTGGAATAATCTTTTCATTGCTTTTCAAAATAGTTTTTTAATATAAAAAATTTTAATTCAAACAAATATTTAACTAAAAAATTATTTTACATAGTATTAAGAAAGTCATCTGAAACAAAACCTAAGACTTCATTTGTTTATTTTTAGTATTTAGTGAGAAATTGAGGGATGATAAGAGAGATTTTTTTAATAATATTTTGGGACATTTCTTTGAGATATTCGGAGTTATTTGTTTTGAAGTAAAATTAGCACAGTGTAACAAGAGGCATTAACGATAGAGTTAGCTTGCAATATATTTATAATTCAGTTAAACTCAAATGAGCATTGAATACAAAAGAAAGTGAGCTACAATAAATTTATAATTCACAAAAAAAAATTGCTTTGCATTTTTTTCTCCTAAATATCATGTTGAGCACAATATGCTTTACTTAGCCCATTTTAATGTATTTACATAATAAAATTTTAATTAACTTTCTTTTTTTTTATCAGGGAAATAAGAATTTTTTAAATTATTTACATAATAAAATTTTAATTAACTTTTTTTTTTTTTAATCAGAGAAATAGGATTTTTTTATTGATTCCAAAATGATGAAATCATATATGACACTAATTAAATGGTTTTAAAGATTATATATGATTTTGATATAATATTTGAAGGTTATGAAATTAAAATCTTAAGCAGTTAAATTTTGTTTCTCCTTATAGAGATGAATTTTATCCCATAAAATGATACATAATATCTTTGCCATAATTTTATTTGGGCAAACATCCTCTAATGTATTTTTTTTTATCAATATACGCTTGATGAGATATAATCCCTTATATTCATGTATACTCGTTAAGATTTAAAAAAAAAATAATCTCATTTTTTCACTTGTGTGAATCATCTTTCTTTATAGGAGCAATTTTAGGAGGATTAGAGGTCAAATGATAAGTGTCAGGATTGGTCCAATTTTAGTTAGTTAATCTGCAATACACTATACAAATGTTTATATATACTGCATTTGTCTAGCTAGTCTGTATCTAAAGAGGAAGGAATAAGATCAAGTTCTATTTTTCATCTCCAAAAAAATCATGAGTGCTCTCACACTCTCCCTCTCATCCAAGACGATTCATCAATTTTCAGGAAATCTCAACAAATTGATATCATAGCTGCGGATTTGTGGATTTACGGTAGGATTGCACACACGGAGATGGGCAATGTGAGCATGGAGCGGAGCTCGCAGTGACGGCGTGGGTTGCAAGACCCGCACGGGAGTACAAGGAGCAAGGTTTGGTTCTTGGGTCTTGACCGCGGAAGATGCAAGGCTCGTTCGCAAGTGGAGCAGGCGGATCATACGGGAGGTCGTGGATTGGGGGGTGTGACAGATTCGTTTTGTTGGGTTGTTCGATCGCGCGAAGGATCAGGGAAGCAGTGGAGGTCGGGTTGTGTGCAAGCTGGGAGACCATGTCATGACTGGGCTACGTGTTGACTTTGATGATCTGTCGTGGCATAGCTTGATCCTCGAATGGTTGTGTGCTTCTATGGTGGAGGCAATGCGGTGCAAGGGTTTCCTATTCTTGTTAAAGATATGTTTAGGTTTTTAAGGTGGAGGTTTTTCTTTGATATTCATTGTAAAATTGCTCGAAAGTGGATATTGTTAGGATTGGTCTAATTTTATTTAGTTAATATGTATGACATCATGAGTGTCTATACATATTCCATTTGCCTAGTTTGTATCTCGAGGAAAACAAATAAGATCACATTCTATTTCTCCTCTAAAAAAAGATTGCGAGTTCTCCCACTCTCGATCTATTCCTCTCATCTAAGAAGATCATCTTTCTTCAAGAAATCTCAACATTAAGTATATACACTACAATAAAATAAGGCCTTTTGCGTATAGGCTATGGCGGCGATTTTAACAACCACAAAATTGATTGCAACGGTTTTAAAACTATAGCAAGGCCGTTGTAATTTTTGTTTGCTATAGAGGACTTTCACATCGATTTTGATATTGTTGGGAAGGCAATTCATTGCATTAGTTTTCAATCGCTATCAATCTGCACATATAGTGGTGGTTTCAACTACCACATATTTGCATCTATAGCAGTGATTTTAACTGTCACTATGGCTATATAATAGTGGCGGTTTTAAATGCTTCATAATGAGAAAGAGAAAAATAATATTTAAAGGTTTTTGAGCTAATTTTCTTCATCGGGCTAATCAGAAAAGTTATCTGCCTTACAGAACGGTATCATTTTTCTATTTCAAATTTCGAAAATTTTCTCTCTTGTGTATATTATAAAATTTTGTTTTGTTGACTTTTATACAAATTCAGGTCTATGGAGATTTTAAAATTTTAATTGGGTAACTTTTGATATATAATACAATGAGTTATTCTATTCATATATATATTGACATATGCAAGTTAATTTTTTATTGGATATTTTATGCATTTTAGTGAGTACATAGACCAATTCCTATAGAATAATAAGGGTTCTAAAATGATATTGTGGATATTGCATATAAATGATTTTATGATTTACAATTATTAAATTGTGTACACTAGTTTATCCCATAAATTTGAATATTTTATCACATATACAAATTTTTTTAAATTTTTTGAACATGTTAAATGCTTTCCACATATATTAAAATTGTTGAAATTTTATGCTTATGAATCTAAAATATATATATAACAAGGAAGAAAAGGAAAGAAGTGCTGGCTATTTTTTTTTTTTTAACAAAAAACGAAAAACTTTATTAAAAAAAAAAAAAAAGAGTACAAGGAGCAAAATGACATGAAAGCAACAGAAAATACAAGGGAGTTACAACCCAACATGCTCAATAATTGGCCGAGGCTTCCAACTTCCCCGAAGCCAAGCTCAGACCATCCAATTTGGTGAAGAGAGCAGTAAAACACGAAGCAGCCAACCCAACCGTGCAAGAGACCACCACCAAAGGTTGCCACAAGCCATGGCGACGGAGAAGCGAGCCCCAACCACATCAATGCCCAGCAAACCAAATGGCCAACAGTAAATATAAATCGAAGCTCCAATGAACCAACACAAGCAAAGACAATCAATGCAAAAAATCAACCACCATCGAGAAGCAGCAAAGACAGCCGGGAACAAACCAAAGACAGCAGCACCAACCCACAAATTATTTCCTCCCACATTTACCCGTCCCACTAGAGGAAACCGAAACAACAGGACGATCATTCGGTAAGGGAAAAAAATCAACCCCATGTTCATCATCCTCACTAACTTCCGAAGAAGAATCGGAAGAGCATTGAAGCCAATCAAGTTTCATCCTAACATTCTCCCCCGAATTGGCACCTACTTGAGCAACCAAAGTTTTATGTGAGACTAACTTAACAGGGGCCTCAACAAAATGACCATTTAACTATTAGTTGGTTGTACTCTAGTACAAGGGTTTGCATTGAGTTGAATTGTGACAATAGCTTTCACATAAAATTAGAGGTGTCAATATTTGACCCGACCCGAAAACCCGACCCGACCCCGACCCGAAAATTTCGGGTTTGGGTTAAGGATTTCGACCCGTTTGTAAAACCGGGTCGGGTTCGGGTTGACCCGGAAACCCGAAATCGACCCGGTTTGACCCGTTTTTAATTAATTTAGGAGGATTTTAAAAGATTTTTATGAAATAAGTAAACGATATTTCAAAAAATTACAAACATTGTTACCCAAATTAAATTAATCTTGATTTATTTTAAATTAAATGAAGTAAATCTTAGCTTAATTTGATTTAGATTTAAATAAAATGAATTAAATAAAAAAATTTTAATAAAATATACCCGAAGTGGGTCGAGTTCGGGTTGACCCGGACCCGAAGCGGGTAGGGTTCGGGTTCAGAAAATCGACCCGTTTGCAAAAACGGGTCGGGTTGAACAGTAGTATCGGGTCAATTTCGAGTTTGACCCGAACCCGACCCGTGACCTGTTTTTGACAGCCCTAGATAAAATCATAAATTTTTTATTAATATTTTATTGGTAAAAAAAGATAGATTGATCTCTAAGATTACATATTCTAAATAATACATATATTTGACAATAAGATTATAATGTTAGAATATTTAATAAAAACTTTTAAACTCATTTTATATTTAATTTCTTATAAAATAATCATTAATTTATTAAGATTTCATTTGAGACAGTTTTATTAATGTTTTTTAAAGAGTTATTTAGAATAAAAATTATCTTAAACTGAAATTTTTTAACAAATTGTTTTGCTTTAAAAAACAATGAAAAAGTGAATCAAACGAAGCAAAGAAAAATGCTTAAAATATATAACAAATAAATTCTAATATTTAATAACTTTTGAAATATAATTTTTTTTATAAAGTAGATATATAAAATGGCTTAACAAATTAAATTATTACTTTAAAAAATAAATTAAGGATTTATTTTATTACTGAAATCGGCGGTTTATTTATTGCTCCAATCTTTTATGGTATCTGTGATGAACAGAAGACATTTATCAACCCCACAAGCCTTGGGGTTGATCTTGATCTGACAGATTCAATAAAGTCACTCTCATTTTAAAAAATGTACGCTTATCCCTCCAGCAACATTCAAACATCCAGCCGAAAGATGTCCTAATCAGCGTGGTGAATATCATATATCCGTTAGAAAAATACAAATAAGAGTACAAGCAGGTTACCTTCTTGGATTTGGGAAAACTCAGAACAGAAGAGAGAGAAAGAGAGAGTTGTTGGATTTGGGAAACTCAAAACCGAAGAGAAGGAGAGAGAGTGAGTGATGGAGTGGCGAAGAGTGAAGAAGGGGCTTGTTCTACTTTGCTTTGTCTGTTGTCTTACAGGATTTGAAGCTAAAGGTGTGGAGTTCTCGAAGAAGAATGAGAGAAGGGTTCCCAATGCCTTATCTGAGATGAGAGGTCCTGGTTTTCTCTACACCAGAGATACAGGACGATGCACCCCTCAGTAACCTTTCTTCCTTCCATTCTCTTTTAACGTTTTCCTTTCAAAGTACTTTCTGGTTATTTTTATATTGTTTTCTTATCTATTAGTTTTGTCTCTGTTTGAAGAGCTTGTAGCAAATGCACATCTTTTCAATTTCTGAGTGAGTTAAAAATTTCGTTCTGATTGATCAGTTGATCGTTCTGATGGAGATTTTACACTGAGTAGGCCCTTGTTATAAGAAGAAGTTCTGAGCTTTCTTGTTGATAGATTTAACATGTCTTTTTATTGTAATATGCTCTGTTAAAAGCAATATCCTGAATATCTTTTTTCCAGACATCTCTCCTTGAACTCTTGATGTTAGTTAATTTGAAAATTTGTTAGATTAGAGCTGCTTGGTTGCAAGATTTTAGTGCTGATTTAGGATAAATCTTGCCAAAATTTTTTCCATTGGAGTAGGATTTAAGTGATTTCGCCACTTTTTCTCCTTATGTCTCTTCTTCTCTTTCATTTCAATTATAGATATTAAAAATATTTGCTAAACAGTTTATCAGAATTAACATTTAACATGCTCAAAAGCTTTTTAGATTAAAAACTGGCAGAATTTACTGAATATGGATTTATAAGATTTAGTAAATTTTACAAATGTTTGCTTCAATGTCTTGTGCTCTTATAATTGTCCAATGGATTTCAAGCTCTGCAGTTGGCAAAACAATGTTTATTGCTCGAGTTACAGATCTGAAAATGTCCAACGTCGTCAACTTATAGTAAAAATTACTGAGAAGGATTCAAAGTTTTTGAAAGATTATAGGCAATATTGAAACAGTATTTTACAAAATATTGGAATTTGTAGAGCCCCTTCCATGCCCATATGCTGATAATTGTCCAAAATGAAGGAGAGATTGTACAGGAAAGAGTGCCAGTAAATTTCAGTAATATGATTAGATCAAAAGATTACTATACAAGCTTAATACATAACATTATTTGAGGAGATTGCTTTCTGGTGTTGAAGGAGCATCCAAGAATCATAAATTAACAAGTAGAGAGAGAAAATGGGAAGAGAAATACCGGACGGGTGCCAATCTAGAGAGAATGGAGGAGTTTTTATCATGCTTGTAGGAGAGAGATTATGCAATTCGTCAAGAAGAAAGTCGCTTTGTTTGTTTTGATTCCATAACAATTAGGAGCTTTATTTGAGGCAACTTTCTTATTACTTTCTAAAGTAGCTTTAAAATACAAAAAAATTTAATTCAAATTCTTTTTGTATTAAAAAGTTATTTTAGGAAGCAGTAAGAAAGTTGTCCCACAAAGCCTTAGTTTGAACTTTTATAATTGAGAATGGAATTAGAGTGATTGTCAGAAAGCTTGAGTTGTAATGGCTATAATAATATGTTGATACATATGTGCTTATATATAAACAAGAGAAAAAAAAAAAAAAAACTATTCATATTTAGTTCTGCTTGCATCTCACTGAACCTAAAGAATTTTGTGTTTGTATATATTGTATTTTAGTTTCTCATCCTCATACACTTTTTACTGGTTACTATTACTTAACAAATACAAAGCACCCATACTTAAACCCATAAAACATAGCTGAATACCTAATCATAGTTTAATAAAATCACATTTGTTTAATGCTTATAATAAATAGTACCATGGCCCTATAAGATTATGTTAGGCCAGTTCTCCCTGAACCGGCCCAATCAGCCCAAAGACCGGTTCTTTATTACAGGAGGCGGACAAGCCGCCCTAGCCTAGTGGGGCCCACTAGTCAAGCCGTTTAAGGAAGAAGAGGGAGGGGGGTGGCTAGGAGTGGGAGGGAAAACTTTGAATCCGGTGTTTGAAATTAGAGGAGGGATTAAATAGGAAGAATTGTTTAGGTTTAGGGTTATGCATGTATTGGTGGCTGTTTTCTTGAGAGTTCTTGTCTTGAAGTCATGGGCCCTAGATTTCTTCCAGTGATTGGGAGTGAAGATCCTCCTCTCGAAATTGAGGATCTATGTATCTTATGTGTTTCTTCGTTTATTTGATTTCCGTCAATCATAAGGTGGTGTTTTTGCTGAATTTTCCCATCTAAATCTTGTTCGTTTGCTGTTTTCTTCTCTCTTGTTAGGAATCACTTGGATTTCTCTAATATTTCCTAACAGATTACACCCTGCTTAGTCTTGAGCTGCCTCAACAGAGTTATCATTAAATTCGAACGCAATTGCACTTGTGCAGATATTGGAGCAGCAGAAGAGAGGCATGGCCAAAGTCACTACCTCAGGATTCCTCAGTTTCAAAGGTTTTTGGATCAATGCTGTTGGAGAGGTATGAACCAAAACTTACATTGTTGGATGTGATTCAGAGGAATGATGATACTGGTGGCAGTATTTTCATCAAATTAGTGAAGCAAGCAAGCACTGCACTTCTTAATTCATACACAAGGCCTGGCTATCCTTACAACCCTTGGGAAGTGAAGGCTCTCCTCTTAGAGGCTATTCTCTCAGAGGAGGATGCAGCTTCACAAGCTGAAGTTTTCTCACAGGCTAATCATGGCTGCTCTTAACTATTTTTTTTTTATATATCTTGAGCCCTATAGCTGATATATTATGTAAGTTGTCTAATCTGGTTTGCTAGTTTTTTGGGTACTTTGGAGTGTTCTTTAGGAATGAAATTAACCATGTCTAATGTAGAATTGTGGAAGTTGGATTTTGATCCGATTGTGAATTGTAGTGTTATTTAAGCTGATATGTTCTTCAATTTCGTAGCCCAATGTGTTTATTATGGTCGACAATTTCTCGAGCTAGAGTACTTAACGAGCCCACTACTTGAATTTAAGTAACAAATAAGCTCGATTTCGAGCATCTTATAACTCTACTTGTTCAATCCATTTGTTTATTTGAACAAATATAATTGAACAACAACATGCTCGGGTTTGACTCATTCATGAAACGAGCCTATAAACAAGTTGAATTCGTAATAGTTATCTAGCGATTCAAACGAAGTAGATTCAGGCTATATAGAAAGACAAGTAAAGATCGAGGGAGATTGAAAGAGATTTAAGAGTGTATTCTAGGATTCTCTTAAACACCAAGCACAACCCCAGAATCTTTGCAATAAACACCAAGCAACCCCAGAATTTTTACAAGCAAAAGGAATTGATGAAGAAATCCAAACAGAGATGAGAGGTGAAGTGATGGTTAAGTTACACTCTTTATGTATTTATAATTCCTTGCACTAAAAATATAGGATATGTTCACAAGATTTTATTATACATATTAAAATTAATTTTTATGCTTGTCTGATTAGTCAAGCAGCTTGCGTGAGTCTTACCCCATATTGCCGAAAGGATTATAGCCTCATGCCTTCCACATTTTCCGTTGGATTTCTCATAAAATTCTTCAGTGCGTTCAGCACGAAAAATTATTCTGTGCGGAAGCTGGACGTCGTTTGGAGGCTAATCAGAGCATGCCACGTCACTTTTTGCTCAATATCGGTGATGGGTACAACTGTGTACTGGATGACATGACACGTTCTGATTGGCCTCCGGACTGTTCGGTATCCACACAGAATAATATCACGTTCAGCATAGCTTGAATTTATTTCAATTATGTTTTTTTGTCTATTATAAGAAATAACAGTTATGTATATTTCTTGTAGAGAATGTATTGCTTCATAAAGAAGAAAAAATTATAACGAATTATCTTAATAGAATTTGTATTTCAAAACTATGAGTCTGTGACATAAAAACTTTAAATTAATCATCACAAAATTCCACATCCCTCATATAAAAAGCCATAAAATCTTCATTTTCTACCAACCACACCAACTCTTTTACCTCTCTACCACTCTTCCTTCAAATTCAACTCCTCTGCTTTCATGTCTTGTTTTGAGCTGAAGAAGAAGCTCCCCCTCCCAAACAAGCCATGAGAAGCTTCACTTCCCTCGTCAAATACAACTTTCAAAATCTCAGGCGATCAAACATCATCACAATTGTCTTCTCAATCATTCCTCGACCAAAAAACCATCTTAACCAACGTAGAAGGAGAGCTCATCAGTTGCAAAGCTTAGCACCTGTGTTTGCAGATGAGCTCTTCCATTACCATCCCACTGACGATGCTCACCGGACCACCAAGTTTCAGAAACTAATTCACCAAATACAATGGAGAATGAAGACGTTATATGGGAAGTTGAGGAGTTGGGAAAGGTGGACGTGAGAGCTGAGATGTTAATCAGAAAGTTCAAGGAGGAGATGAGGCTTCAGAGGCATAAGTCAATCAAGAGATGCTGGCAAGAGGAGGATTTTCATAAGGAGTTTTATTTTCTTTATTTGCTTAGGATATAAGTTGTCTTCTTTTCTTTTCCATTTTCAAGAAATTATCATTACTTTCCAATAGCTTAGGTCACCAATGAGATAAATTTTGTTTTTTGTATTTTATTTTATCATTTATGTTAAAATATATATGTTTATTGTATTTTTATACATTTGTATTTTATTTTAAAAATAACTGTCATTGCTTGTAGTCGCCAACCTACATTTCTGATAACAATCATTGACTGCCACTTCTGGCGTTTGCCTACTAACATCTTGGAGCATAGTACGCCCCTTTTTTAGAGAGAGAGGTATAGTGTTAGAGAGAGAAGCTCCGCTAGGGTTTCGTTCTCTTTCGCGCGAAGCTTGCCGCCACCCTGCCTCCTTGGGGAGGACTCCATCATAAGGATGTTGTCCTCCTCCCCCCCCCTATCTTCTTCCACCCTTTCTCAAGCTCCTTCAGCTAATGATCTACTTCATTGGAAGCTCCTTTTGGCCTCGCAGACCCCTGTCTCTCATGACTTCTCTAATTCCTTAGCCCACCACCCCACGGAAAACTTCGCCGCCCATTTCACTAAGTCACAATTTGTTGCTGGAGCTCCCGAATGGAACTTATCCCTTATCGGCTATTCCATCGGGAGAAAACCGTATTACGAAGCTCTTCTTTCAACCATAAAATAAAAAAAACTTGGTCTCTTAAGGGAGATCTCTCTCTTCTAACTCTTGATGATGGTTTCTTCTTGCTCAAGTTTTCTGCCCCCGAAGATTACGACATGGCTTGGATGGGAGGCCCTTGGTTTTTCTTTGGAAAACCATTTATTCTGCAAAAGTGGACTCCGGACTTCGTTCCGAAGAGAGAAGAGTTTGCATCAATCCCTCTATGGATAAAGATTAAGAATATTCCCCTTTCCCGCTAGACTCTCGAAGGGATTTCCAAGGTGGCTAGCTGTGTTGTCGTTCCCATTGCAGTGGATGCTCTCACTGCGGCAAAGACTAGACTAACATTTGCCCGAGTCTGTGTTTAGGTGATGTGTTCTACTCCCTTACCTGATGACATTTACATTTCAGTGGATGGAAAAACCTCTCCCCTTACTGTGCTATATGACTGGAAGCCCTCTCAATGCTCTTTCTACAGTTCTATCTACCATGCTCCCCAACAATGTCCAAAAAACCTAACCCACCAACCAAAATCCCACCTCCTCCGAGAGGCCGTAGTACCAGCCGAAAGCCACGAAAATCTCAACCACCTCCCCAGCTCTCAATTCCCAAACCTATACTACCAGGCCATACATCTCATAATCAGCCTCTGATCCAAACTCCCCTGATACCCAACCTCAATTCCCCCTCTGGTGATACCTCGTTACCAAACACTTCCACTCTTCTTAACCCTGCCCTACCTCCACGGCCACCACCAATCCTTTCTTCTAACAACAAATTTGATGTTCTCTCTGAACTTCAAGATGTCCCCTCAACATCCTCTCTAAATCCGCAACAGTTAACCTCCACCACCACTCCATTAAACAATTCCACTAAGCTCTCATCTATCCCAAAACCCTCTTCTACCCCTCAAAATCCTCCTCCCATCCTCTAATAGCCCAATTCTCAGCAACAGTACAAGCAATGACTTTAGTCAAGACCCTGCTTATACTGAGTCTACCTCCAAATCCACAAGAAATAAGAACGCCAAAAAGGCACCCAACACCCAAAAAAAATCCAAATGACCCTGCCCCGCTTGGCTTCTTGGAACATCAAGGGATTCAATAGCTCATCCAAAGTCATGTCCAGCCAGTCCCTTATTAAAAAACATAATCTGGATATGTTGTTCATCCTTGAAGCCAAAATCACCGCCGCCTCCACGTCTGATGTCTGGTTTAATTCCTCTCACCTGGTCTTCCCTCGTGAAGATTCTTATAATAACTTTGCTTTGTCTAGCCCTGGTCGTATTTGGATCAAATGGAATGCCCAAAAGCTATCTTTTAAACTGTTGTTTACCTCCTCCCAACTCATTCATGGAATGTTCCAAGTGGGTAGCTCTGATGTTTGCTGTGTTTCGGTTGTGTATGCCTCCAACTCTATTAACGAGAGACAAATTATCTGGAATCAAATATTTCAAATTCCTGGCAATATTTCTGCTCCGTGGGCAATTCTCGAGGGCTTTAATTGTTGCAAATTCGCCACAGATAAGGCTGGTGGATCTTCCTTGCATCACAGTAAACTTGGTGAGCTTACTAGCCTCTGTCTCAACACTGAAGTTTTTGATTTAGCTTATGTGGGACACTTCTACACATGGTTCAACCAGAGAATTGATAACCTGATCCATATCAAGTTGGATAGAGTTTTTGTTAACAACATTTGGCTTAATTTATATCCTGACTCCTACTACATTGTGGGAGACCCGGAGATTTCTGACCATTGCCCCATTATTCTTCAATATGAGAGCATTCCTAAGCACAATCATCGTTTACAATATAAGAATTATTGGCACAAGTTTTCGGCTTTTTGGGATGATGTTTTGAATGTTTTCTCCCGTCCCACTTCCGCCAGCCCCATTTATGATCTTTATTACAAACTTAAAGAGCTCAAAATTAGCATCAAAAGCATAAATTGGAATTCCTCCAATGCCCTCCAAAAAGTAATTCGGGATCTTTTTTCCACCCAAGCTGGCATACTATCCAGTTTGCAAGACAATCCTTTGGATACTTCTCTCAATAATGCTTTAAAATCCACATCCTTTAATCTCATTGATGCTCATTCCCATTGGTTTGATTGGATATCCCAAAGAGGTAAAGCTAAGTGGCTGGCATATGGTGAAGATGATTTGAAGTTCCTCTACTCTAAAATTAAGCACATAAATAACACTAGTCGTATCAGGTGCATTAATGCCAATGGCTATATCCTTACCTCTTCTTCTGAGATTAGCTCTACTTTTATTACCCACTTTACTAACCTGTTCAACAGCCACGATCAAACCTCTACCGCTGACGCTCATATCCCTACCGGAAATACCATCCCTTATGATCTCCTGGTTGATCTGGTTGCTCCTTTTACTACTGAGGATATTAAGCAAGTCATTTTCACGGCTCCTCCCAATGCTGCACGTGGCCCAAACGATTATATTTTTGAATTCTATAAGGATACTTGGAGCATTACCGTGCCTCTATTATGCTCTGCTGTGACTTCTTTCTTTTCCAACTCATTTATTCCAAAACAAGCAAAACATATTTCTATTGCTCTTATACCTAAACATACCCATGCCTCCTCTGTAGCTGATTACAGACCAATCTCTTTATGTAACTCCTTTTACAAGATCATTGCTAAGCTGTTAGCTAACAGGATGAAAAATGTCATGCCTCACATCGTGCACCAAAGTCAAGAGGGTTTTATCAAGAATAGCATTATTTCTAACAATATTATCCTAGCTAACAAACTCTTAGGTATTTTTAACCTTAAAGGATAAATACTTATGTGCTAAATTTGATATCTACAAGGCCTTTGATATGGTATCTCGACAATTCCTTCTTAACCGTATTCAAGCCAAAGGGTTTCCAAATGTTTTTATCTCCTGGATTAAATCTTGTATTATGGATGTGCATTTCTTGGTGAACATTAACGGACACTGGAAGGATTTTTTAGGTCAACCTCTGGATTGAGACAGCGATGCCCCCTTTCTCCTTATCTTTTCTCTATTGTCATGGATGGTCTTTCTTCTTGCTTTGATGAAGCAGTTGCTAAAAGAAAACTGACGGGGATCTCCTTGGGTAACATCTCTATGACTCATCTTTTAAATGCTGATGATCTTCTTGTTTTTGCTAAGGCGAATAATAGTAATGCTAGAAGTCTTCACACCATTCTTCAACGGTTTGCTATATTATCTAGACTCAATATCAACCCTCACAAAAGTACCATCCTCTTCTCCAACAATTGTACTTTTGGTGATGAAATCAATAACACTTTAAGCATTCAGCAAACCCAAGGCTCTATCAATTACCTTGGGCTTCCTATTTCCATGAAGAAACTCAAACAAGCTGATTTTGAGCCTCTAATTAAGAAAATCCCCACTGCCCTTGAAGGATGGAAAGCAAAAATTCTCTCTTTTGCTGGGAGAATCCAATATCTTAGATACACCATTTTCAGCACTATTGCTTACTGGATAAGAGGGTCTATTATACCTAAGAATTGCTGCAAGATTATCACTAAAATATGCTTGAGATTTCTGTTTTCTAGAGATATTTCTGAAAAGAAACTTCATATAATTGCTTGGAAAGATACCTGTATTCCCAAAACTAAAGGAGGTCTCGGCCTCCCCTCTATGGAATCTCTATCTCATGGGTTTAGCTATTCCATTATTTGGAGATTCCTTAATGAGGATAGTCTTCTGTTCAGTTGGTGGAGAAATAGGTATTTCTCCTTGTGGTTTCCTCACCATAAGCACTTGTCTGGTTATTGGAGAAATATTAGCTTGATTGCCCAAAATATCAAACACTATCTATCCCTCAGAATACATGACAAAAGCTTCTTTTCTCTTCTTTGGGATCCCTGGTGTCATGGCAAATCTATTTTGGAATGTTTGGATTCTCTTCCTCCTCAGCATAGTCTTGATGCTTATTATGAGTGGAAGGTCTCCAGCATTATTCACCTTGGTAATTGGTCCCCCTCGAGCTTCCTTCCTCCTCAGATTATTAGTGATATTCTTAGGTTCCCTATTTTATGCACTGGTCATGGCCCCCTCTGGCTTAACTTTGACAAAGTTTCTCACAAAGGCTTTAGAAAAGAATTTTATAGTTCCATCCCCTCTGTTAGCTGGCATAATTTTGTTTGGCACAAACAGTTTTCTTTAAGATACTCATCTTTCTCTTGAATGGCATTTAAATGTGGTTTAAAAACAGCTGATCAATTGATACGCCGAGGCATCTCTGTTGCCCTGTTTGTAAATTCTGTGAGGCTCTTACTGTATTATCCCATTCTCATCTCTATTTTGAGTGTGATTACTCTTATGGAGTTTTGATCATTCTGATTCCCCAATTCCAGCATCTACTTCTTAGGTCTAATCTCTACCAGGCATTCAGTTATATTGAGGAGATTATTGATCATAAAGATATGCATTACATTTACTGTCTCCTATTAAATGATGCTATTTACTACATTTGGAGGGCTTGTAATGATAGAGCCTTTTGTAACAATCTGGAATGTAAGATTACCGTGGCCAAAAAGATCAAACGTGCTATTCGTGATAAACTCGGGAAGTGGAAAAATGGGGATAATCTTGCTTATATGCTGGACTAGGAGTCTTGGATTTTTGACTCCTCTTTCTCTTGGTTGGTTGCCCAGATTTTTGACTGGGAGTCTTGGATTACTTCGTTTTACTGCTGTTTCATATGGGGATTCTCTTTGCATGGGTGGCAATTCTGTTGTTGAAACGATTCTCATGCCCCTGGATGGCCTTCCCAGACAACCAGAGGTATGTTTCTGTGCGATGTTGAGCTGGACTGTTCCGTGCTATCCCGAGAATTTTAAGAAAGATTTTGGCTGGACGATGATGAATGCTGCAGCACTCGCCTAGGACGATCTTCTTGGCAACCAAGGGATCATACGATCATCCTTGATGAATTTTGGCGGTAGATTTTGTGCTGTAGCCTGAGTCCTGCTTTTGCTATTTTATTTCTTCTCTTTTTGTCTATGTTTTCTTTCATAGTTCATTGGGAGGTTATTTTTTGGGTTCTTTCCCTTAAGCTGTTTTTTGTATTAGCTTAAGTGGGTTTTGCTTTCATTACCTGTAACTTTTTTTCATAGTAATATATGGGCATTTGCCCCAAAATTTCCCAAAAAAAAAAACATCTTGGATCATTGTTGCCCACCCCATTTGCTCCATCAGATATCGCTTCCATAACTGTTTAAATCAATTTATTCATTATTCAATAAAAAATGAAAAAAAAAAAATATTTTAAAATATCAAATATATTTTATTTCAAATTAAAATAAATTAAATGAAATAAAAATGAAAAATAAGAGTAACACCTAATTGCCCTTGGTAGCTCTCCACCTTGTTAGCAATTAATTTCATACAACCGTGTCCTTAAATCCCCAATCACTTAAGGGCGCTTGTTTGGAATACAAATTATTGTAAAAGATTCCAAATGCAAGAGTTTAATTTGAAATAAAATAAGTGTTAAACATTACAAATATAAATATTTTAAAAATATTGATGATTTGTTTGAAGTAAAAGAAATACAATAGAAAAATTTGAAATATTTGGGCTTCATCTATTTTTTTTGATGTATTTGGAAATCATTAGATTTGATCGAATTCCAAAATACACAGTAAAGTTTTGGTTATTGCTGTTGTGTTCGATGGCGCTTTTCTCCGCCACCTACCATTGCGGTCACCACCACCACTCGTTGCCCGTTGTAGCCCATCGCCCCCACAACTAGCCAACACTCACTGCCAACCACCTTCCCTAGCCGCTGCCACCAAAACTAGATTGTTGGAGTTTACATTGGATTCATTTTACTATAAGTCAAAATAAAAAAAATAATAATTTTTTTTTTTTTACTTTTATCTAAACAATTTCAAAACATTTAAAATAGGTTAAATTTATTTTTTCATCAAATTAAATAGCCCCTTTGTCAAACACTACACCTCAGTCTCTCTAATGCTACGATGAAATTTCTGATCATTAAAAAAAAAAAAAACTCATTATGGAAGAAATATGTGCCTTCTTCATCTGTACAGATAATGAGAGGGAAAAAATCAAACTGGACTGTTATGGAAGGTATCAAATTAACCTAATTTCCTCAGTATGTTCAATTTCTTTGACGGAAGATTGTAGCAGCAGTAGCTTTTACTGACTTCTTCCAGACCAACCAAACCCATCAAATCCTTGCCAGGATCTTTTAAAAGAGCAAATTTTATTAGATTATTTTGAAGCAAATTTGATACAATAGTAAAGAGAAAAAGAACTATGAAAATTTTCTAAAATGTGCTAGCTTTATTATAGAAAATTGTACAAACTTAGCTCTGATCCCCCATCAATAAATATGTTTGATGATATATTGATTTGAGTAACTCATGGTTCCGCCTTCCGCCTTCCTCATTCAGCTTTCACAATCCCGCTTCCACACTCGAACCACTTAACAAATAATTGAGCCAAGCATCATTTCAATCAAACTCGAACTCGTTAATCCAACGAGCTCAAAATTCAGCTCGAGACTCGATAAGCTCGGCTCGTGAGCTCATTAATGAGTTGAGCTCGAGTCGGCTCAGCTCACACTTACACCCCTACCCCTCATGAAAGGTGCATAGAAGTAAGTAATTATGATAATTATGATTTAACTCTTTCACATCCTTTTTCGCTACAAGACAAAGAAGTAAGTAAAAACTAAAAATTATTTGCTCATAAGGTGAATATTTTATTGTATGTAACTTTATTTCTTTATTGTTTTGAACCTAACAACATTAATGTCACAGCCTAACCCTAAACTTTCCAAAGTCACATTGACAGCTTCTTTAATAACTCTTTTCAAAGTCTTCTCCACTTTAGTTGGTCACAAAGTGAAAGGAGAAAGTGGAGATCTCAGTCTACTTAGTCAAATTTTCTTCAATAAAATCTGTGTCTCTGAACAGAATTCTACAAGTTTTTCACTGCATACTCTGAATAATATGTTACAGAAAGATTTATGTGAAGGGAAATCTCTATTAATGGATGCGTTCACTGCTTCTTAATCAAACAAGTTTGTTAGTTTTTCCTCCAATATATAATTTTATAAGTTATCTAACTTAGATTCAACCAAGCTCATAATATCAAATGTGTTTTTCTGTATAGAGTCTTTGACCATTCACTAACATTTCTTTTAACCTAATCCACTGACAATCTTTTTTTTTTTTTTTTTACTACAGGAAAATTGAAAGAAATGTTGGGTGGTTTGGCACTTTGATCTAACTCATAATAATTATATGAACTCTTATGTAGGGATGCCAATTCAGGTCAACGAGTCGGGTTCGAGTCGAACTCGAAATTGATCTGACGTTATATGACACGACCCGAACCCGATTCATTTTTGCAAACGGATCATAAAATGCAAACTAGACTCGACCCATCGAGTTGATGGGTTGACACGACCTGACACGAAACGAGTCGACCAGACCGACGTGATAGGACGGGATGCGACACTGCAACAGGACGAGATCGTCGGGACACGACACTGCGATAGGACGGGACAACTTCAAGAGACTTGAACAGGCGATTGGCGAAGCTAGGTAGCCAGCTGCGAGCCTACGGATGCCGCAGTGTGGACGGGCAAGCCAGCTGGCCAAGACGGGCGAGCGGCATGCCTCGCGGTAGCAGACGTGAGGCGCCTTACGCGGCTATACCATTACACGCATTTGTCAGAACAGCCAACAATGGAAGTCTGGCAAGCGGTGCCCGCGGGATGACTCCGACGAGTGACTCGACCAGAACCGATCACGGGTCAAACCCGGGTTGGTTTGTGTTTCCATGTCAACCCAATACTGACCCAGTTTTACAAACAGGATGAAAACTCGAACCCGAACCCAACCAGTTTCTCAAACTAGTTAATCCTAACCCGTGATTTTTGGACTGGGTTCGGATCTGATTTTCGTGTCATGTCAAATATTGACACCCCTAATCTTAAGAATTCTTAATTATTTTAAGGTTTAGGGTCAAAACTTGTAGAATAGAAAATCATGGGAGGGATGTAGCATAGAGAAGGAACGAGAAATCCATCTTCATATTCGTCCAATTTCAAAAGATTCATGATCTCCTTCATGGTTGAAGTTGGCTACACTAAAGATCTGTTTGAGACAACTTTTGACCATTGTTTTTTTTTTTTTTAATCTGTTTAAAGAAATTTTTGTAAGAAAGCTATACCAAACGAAGTCTAAATTTGTATTTATTTGAAAAAATAAAAGAATATCTTTCTAAAATATAATATACTATTAGTAGGTAAAGATTTAACAAACAATAAAAATAATTATATCAATTTGTTTATTACAAAAGATATTCAATTTCAAATAGGAGTTGTCACTCAGAGATGGTACTATGTACATAAAGCCGGTTCAAATTTGATCTAATTATTGATTTGAATTGATCAATTTTTGTGTGTTCACACGCATTAAGCATGTGTCTTCATAGTGTGAATGTAACGAACAATATTAAACTGGTTTAGTAGGGGGACAAAGTTATGAATTTTACTCTTTATAATATAAAATAAATAAGATAAAATTTTCAAAATGAAGCTTTTATGATTTTCATTTAAAAATGAACTACTTGCCTATATTTTACTATTTTTTTTTCTTAAACAAATTGAGTTAGATAGATATAGGGAAGGAAAAAGGAAAAAAAGGAGTGATGCAAGGTTTTTTTTTCTTTAAAATTTATTTTTATTTTTTTAGGAAGGGTTGTGCATATGAAACGTAATAAATATAGCATCAAATTTATCCTTTATATTAAAAAATAATAACTTTTGCAAGAGTTTGGCTTTATGTAAAAATTTTGTATAAAAAAGCCGCCGCAACAAAGCTTTAGATGGACATAAATTATTTGCAACGAAATATGTTGGCCACAATCGAAGTTTACAACAAAATTCAGGTTTTATTTGGGACAGCTTTTTTATCGCTTTGCTTTTTACAGCAGGTGTCTTGTACGTAGTTTGTTGAAAACAACCAAAAAGTAGCAGTCAAAAGCTGTCTCAAATGAAACATTAATTGTAAAATCGAGGTCGAAAAATGCTTCAATGGCCGCAATAAGCTTGCCTTTCTGGCTACAATTTGTGGAACAATTATTAGGTCCTCCGACCGGACGTAGAGCTACGTCCGGTCGGAGCTAAAATCGCACCAATAACGAGGAATACCATCATGTGAAGATCCAATACCGAGTTATACCGAGCTATACCGAACAATACCGAGTTATACAAAAAAATCGGTATTTTTTTGTATAACTCGGTATTGATCTTCACAGAGCGGTATTCCTCGTTATTACTAAATAATACCTAGCAATGCCGAGTTTTTTTGGCGGGATTTTAGTGGCGACCGGACGTTCCTCTACGTCCGGTCGGAGGACCTAATAATTGTTCCAATTTGTGAATGTCATTTGGCTGCAAATCCAGCACCAAATAGGAGCTAGATATATGGGAAATGATTTGCTTGCTGAATTTCTACTAGTGTAAATATATAAAACAGCCAACACTGAAAGCACATCGCATTTCATAAACATTTGGAACAATTTTACAGAAGTAGAAACCAAATATCACAAATTGGTCAAAATGAATATGCTAATACAACACTTCTAATAACCAATACATTTGATCAAAAGTAATGTTCTGTTTATAATAATGTTTAAAATTTATAGAAGTAATATTTTAATATGAATAAAATTTATATTTCATTCAAACTATGATGCGCCGATACTTCTCTTAGAAGAGGTGTGCATTGTCTGACATGTACTTAACACGACACGTGTTCGACAGCTCCGACACATGTTAGACAAGTAGAAAACGTGTCTGATTAAAAAATATAAAATACAAATTGGACACGTGTGTTTTAAATATTTTATAAAAACTTTTAATTTCATGTATTTAAAAGTTTTATTTATTTAAAATATAAAAAAAACTGAATTTTTTATTTCCTCTACACTGTTAACCTGTGAGGGCTGTTAAACTGCTAGTTAAAGTAAGGTAGAAACAAGAAGAAATGAAACTATAAATTTAAACCGAAATATAGATAAGGATTTGGTAAAGAGATCCGCAAGTTTATCCTTGGAGGAAATGTGATGAACTTGGATGCTTCGATTCTTTATACAATCCCTAATAAAATGAAAGTCGATCTCTATATGCTTTGTGCGAGCATGATAGATTGGATTGTTTGCCAAGACTATTGCCGAGGTTTTATCACAATAGAGAGTTGTTGATTCTGTTTGGGGGCAATCTAGTTCTTCAAGTAGACAACGAAGCCATATAATTTCCATTGTTGCTGATGCTATAGCTCGGTATGAGCGAGCTATGGTGGATTGTTTCTTGACACTAGGGGTGCAACAGAGTCAAGCCGGCTCGTGAGCCGGCTCAGGCTCGACTCCTTAATGGGCTCAACGAGCCGAGCTTATCGAGCTCGCGAGTAGAGCTCGAACACTAAACGAGCTTGAGCTCGGACACTGGGCTGATCGACTCGTTGGCTCGTCAAGTAGCTCAGGTCGGGGGCGGGAGCTCGACAGCGAGCGAGATCTAGCGCGATTGCAGAATCGGGCACGGGCGGCGGGAGCGGGCGCAGGCGCGGGCGGTGGTAGCGGGAGGCTGGAGCGCGACCGGGACCAAGAGGCTGGATTCGCGTACGAGGTGCTCGACTCGACTCGTTTCGTGAGACGAGTCGAGCTCGAGCTGGAGCTCGATATTTGGCAGTCGAGCTCGACTCGAACACCCCCTGATTTGAGCTCGACTCGACTAGTTTGCACCCCTACTTGACACTCAATGATATTAGTGTTGTGCCTAAAAAGTTGCAATATCCCATTGTGGATTTACGATATTGCTGATCACTTGCCCAATCTGAATCAGCATAAGATTGTAGAGTCAAGAAATTGCTAGTAATATGTAATCCATAATGTATGGTTCCACGAATATATCTGAGGATGCATTTGAGAGCTTCAAAGTTGAACTCAGTTGGTTGATGCATGTACTGACATGCTTTGTTAACAATATAGGTAATATTTGGACGCGTGAGAGTTAAATATTGCAAAGCTCCTACCAGTTGTCTGTACAGTTTAGGATTAGTGAACAATGGCGATTGAGTCGGAGGAGTAGCCTTGATTTTACTTGGTGTGGTGATAGGTTTGTTGTTTGTCATGCCTGCCCTGGCTAATATGTCTTCAACATGCCTAGTTTGTTGTAGTAGTAGTCCGGTAGGTGTTGATTCAACTATTATGCCAAGGAATTGGGTGATTATACCTAGATTTCTCATTTTAAAGCGGTGATTTAGGTGCTGAAGAAGTTGGTTAATTGAGGAGGCATTATTTCCGGTTAAGATAATGCATCTATAAAAATTAAGTCATACATAATGGAGCCATTTTTTCGATATAATAGCAAGGATCAGAGTGACTTGTTATAAACTCAAGTTGATGAAGAAATCTAGTTAGCGTCTTAAACCATTGATGTGAAGCTTGCTTGAGGCCATACAAAGCTTTATGTAGTTTGCAGATATGTGCAGGATAATTCACATCGGAGAAACCTGGTGGCTATTTCATGTAGACTATCTCTGTTAACGGTTCATGTAGAAACACATTTGATACATCTAGTTGATGTATTGACCACTTTTGATGTAGTGCAAGGAGGTATTTTGACTAATGGACTAAACATTTATGTGTAGTCTACTCCAAATTCTTGATTGTAACCAAGTGTTACCAATTTAGCCTTATATCGAGCTATCATACCATCATAATTGTATTTTGTGCAGAACATCCATTTGCATCCTAATATATTTTGATTTGGCAACAGAGGAACAAGATCCCATGTGCATTGTGATTGTAATGCTTGAAACTCTTGGGAAATGGATACGCCAATGTTCATGCTTAACTGCTTGAGAATATAAGGTAGGATCTTGATCAGTGAGTTGATGAGTGAGATCAAACACTTGTTTGGGTTTAAGATGTCCAGTTTGGAAATGAGTCTCCATGGGATGCGCCATTATGGTAGGGATTGGAGAGTGTTGGTTAGGAGCACAAGAAGATAACCGAGGTGTATGGCTAGATGTTTTTGTGGTAGGGGATGTAGTATGTGGTGTTGGAATTGGTATATTAATGGTTTGTTGGGTTGTTGGAGGGTGTAGAGTAGATGTTGGAACTAGAAGAAGTGGAACAGAGAAAGCAGAGGATGAAGACCGGGTACTGCAATTTGGGAGAGGCTGATGCTTGGATGGAAAAGTATTTTCATTAAAGATAACATGCCTGGAGGTGAAAACCCGATAGGTAGCATGGTCAAGAAAGTGAAATCCTTTTTGACAGAGAGCAAATCCAATAAAAAAACAGGGAAGGGAAAGATGTGATAATTTGGATTTAGAATACGGCCTCATCCAAGGATAACAAAGGAATCCAAATGTTTTTAGATGAGTGTGTGTTGGTACTTTGTTATATAATTTTTCAAACATATTTTTGTATTGAAGAGTGATAGTGGGAAGACGATTGATAAGATGAATGGCCGTATGTAACGCTTCAACACTCATAGTGGGAGGAGCATTAGAGTGAATAAGGAGACTTCATATTTTTTCTTGAAAATTAATATGACGATTCTTTCATTTTGTAACACCATTTTGAGCGAGTGTGTAAGGGCATGTATATTGATGAGTAATGCCCCAATCAGTATAATATTACTAAAAAATATTGTTTAAATATTATTCCCCACCATCTGTTCGAATGATTCATAGATTACTATTGAATTGGCATTTGATCATTTTGTGAAAGCAAAAAATTTATATTTTACTTAAAACTTTTGTAAAAGTGGAAAAACCAAATAGTATTTAGTAAAGTCATCAATAAAAATAACAAAATACTGATAACCTTGTATAGAAGTAGAAGTGGAAGAAACCCATACATCAAAGTGAACTAATTCAAAGGGAATTTTAGTGGTAGGAGGAAAAGGTAATTACTTGCTTTTGGCAAGATGATAAGTATTACAACTCATAGTAGGTGAGGTTGTACATATGCTAGAATGAAACCGAGAGAGATGTTGTAGTGTAGACATAACTGAATGGCCTAGTCGAGAGTGCCAAAGGTCCGGTATGGTCTGAATGGATAAAAGAGCAATATATGGTGATTTCTTGGCTTATCGAACCGAGTAGAGCCCATTATGGCAAGAACCTTGGAGAAGAAGCCAATTGGTCTTCATATCCTTTATTTGATATCCATTTGAAGAGAAAGATACAATGCAATTATTGTCATAAGTTAGTTGATGTACCGAGAGAAGATTGAAGGAAATATTCGGTACTTGGTGTATTTTGTGAAGAACAAGGTTAACTAAAGGGGTAGGAAGGATACCTTTACCAGTGTGTTGTATGGGAAGTTGCTGCTCATTTCCACGAACCACCTGGGATGACCCCTGTATACGGATCATTTGATGTTAGCTGAGTTGAATATGCAATTAAATGTGTGGATCCACCAATGTCGAGGTACCAGTTCGATTAACGATTTGCTTCAGGTGTACTAAATAGAGCAGATGTTGGTGAGCTATCTGCATAAGTGAAATCATTTTAATGCCAAAAATGGATGACCGAATGTCCGGGTTTCATGCAGATCTGACAAACTATATTTTTGTTTGCAGTTTTATTGCCACGAGCAGGTGATGGTAATGATCCACGACTTCTACGTCCGCGATTGCTATTGAATCGACCTCGAACATGACCTTGGGACACCATTAATGCCATTGTATGATCAGAGAGTTTTATATTTTGAAGATCTTTTGTATCTTCTTGAATTAAGTTTTGTTCTTCTGTGCATAATAAGCTGTAGTAGTCATCCAAGCTAAGTGGTTAAAAATTTGTCCTGATAGTAGTCTTGAACGCTTGGTATGAAGCAGGGAGCCTGTTAAGGGTGTACAATATCACATCTTCTAGATCAATGTTGCTACCCTCCATTGCGATTGCATCTACTTTAGATTTTATATCTAAGAGATACATAGTCATAGATTTATCTCCTTTGGTCAAGTGATAAAGATCATTTTTCAGCTGTATGACACAAGAGGGTGTTGTGGATTGAAGTCGATGGGCTAAGGTTGCCCAGATTTCAGAGTGATGTGTTAAAGACAGCACATACGATAAGACATTTGGAGAAATTACCAAATATAAGGTTGCAACAAGATTTTGGTCAGTGAGAACCCAGATAGCTTGAAGATAGATATTATTGGACGGAGAGTTTTCACTGGAGGAGGTCGGGCAAGAGGTCGTGTCATCCAAAAATCCTTTGAAGCCATTTGCACTAAACACTTTTTCCACCTGAGATCTCCAAATTGGATAGTTCTCTTATGTTAAAGAAGTTGGAATTTAGTTCTTGATATTGCTCATCAAGAACTTGAGTTGCGGAGGAATGGCGATCTGAGTTAGAGACGACATGGACTCCACAGTGGGGGAAGATGTAGAAGAGGAGGCCATGCGTGCGTCGAAAAAATGTGATAGGGAATAAGAGAAAAGACAAGACAAGAGAGAAAAAAAATTAGCTGCAGGAATTGCACAACTCTGATACCATGTTAACTTATGAGGGCTGTTAAACCACTTTGTAAAGCATGGTAGAAACAAGAAGAAATGAAACTATAAACTATAACTCTTATTATCCAAAAGTTATATATAGGAAACTATATATAGACAACTGATACAAGAAAATAAGAGCAGAGAAGCACACATGTACAGACATAATAGAAAATAGAGTCATAGCTAGCTGTACTTTTTTGGTTTTAGAAGTTTCCAGACTTTTGTTAGTTAATATACACAACTTCAAATCAATTGTCCGCACTCAATATATCATTTATCAAATATTCTCATTTTAATTTCTTTTTGGCAGGGCACAACTTTGGTTTCACAATAAAGCCCCGATGTCTAATGTCTTTTCAACATCGATGTCTAATGTCTTTACAATATCGACATTTCAAAATCATCTAAACATCAAAATCGGACATTGTTTTGATATTGATGCTCGACACTAGCAATTTCTACACCTACTATTTGACAGCTCATCTTAACATTGATGACGCCCTCTCTGCATCCCTCTCGACATTGACGCCCAATACTTACTACATAACATCAATGCTTGACTCTCAACAATATTGTTATCTTTTCTCTCGATGCTTGATATAAAACATTGACGCCCGACTCTCAACATCATAATATTAATCATTTTAAACACAAATTTTACTTAAATGACTTATTATTTTTCATATTATACTTTTTCAATATTTATATATTATTTTTAAAATATAAAAATTATAGTACCGTGTCTCCATGTCTGTATTTGTCTGTGCATCATTGCGTTCAACTAAGTGATTAAATTTAATAAACTCATTATATTTTAAATTTTATTTTCTAAGTTGAAGTGTGAAAAGATTTGCTGCCTACAGATTAAAGGAAAAAATTATTTTTTAATTCTAGTCATATATTATATGTTTAATGTTTGTCATTTATAAAACAAAAAGCCAATATCTTTGAGTAATTAAATGAGCCCTAAGACAAAGATGAAATTACTTTAAACGAAAGGATAAGATAGGAAAAAAAAAAAACTAACTTGACAAGAGATGAAGTAACAAATAAAAAAAATATATAATAATAAAACGCGGCTAACAGGCGGCTTTTTTGTCTTCACAGTGTAATTCAATTTCAACTTTTTATAGTGCACCAAGCACTAACGGCCACTTTTTTGAACTTTCATAGTTTCATTACATAGAGCTCAACTCTTCTAAAGCAATAAATCAGTATCATTTGATCACAAAATCCATAATTACATAAACAGATCCGAAGATTTATTTGGAGTGTCTTTTGAATAGTTACTTGATAGATCATTCTATGCTTCTATTTGGTTACAGTTTTCTTTCTACTTTTTGAAATATTTTGCTATCGAATAGAGTGAATAAATTATAAGATGCAGATATTGTTGAACTAAAAGAAGTTAATAATACCTAAAATAATTTTTTAAATTTCTATTTTTCTCGTAAAAATTCAAAATTTAAATGGGTCCTTCAAATTTCAGGCAATTCTTCAGCTTGCAAAAAGATCCTCAACCAGTAACTCATATCGTCCTCATCGCTTGAACCAGCTGAGAACAAGAATGTCTCATCACTGAATTCCGAGGAAAATCCTTCTTCCATTAACTCCATTGAATCCATTGAGTTTTGCTCCGCATTACCATCCATTTGCAGTGTTTCAGTCCAAAAACTCTCATCAATTTCTTGGAATTCATGATTCAGTGATGAGTCCATGGAGTTCTGGCTGTTTTCTAAAGTACTAGAGGTTGATGATTCAGTATTGCCCGAGCAGGAGACATCAGTACTGCTGAATGATTGCGTTGGTTTCTCTTCCTTCGATTCTATTTGGTTCTTTCTCGCTGATTCTTGCGTTGTTTCAGTACCAGTCTTCAATCTTTTCTTCAGGTGAGTGTGCCACACGTTTTTTATCTCATTGTCAGTTCTACCTGGTAGCTTTGCAGCAATTGCAGACCATCTGAAAAGACATATCATAAAAGAAAAAATCATGAGAAAAGCTATTGATCAATGAAGTTTTTCATAGAACAATATTGTCAATAAATTTCAACGTATTTGATTCTTAAAAAAATTTTCTGATTCAAAATTGATAAAATGTTACGCAGCTTTGAGATTGATGTAATTAATAAGGTAATATAACAGTAATAGCACAGAGAAAAGAAACAGTTTTTTTGAACATGTCATTATTCAACTAGGGGTCAGTGGCAAGATGAACTTTATTAAGTGAGAGAAGATATATTTAATAAAAAAATATAATTTTTTCTTATAAAGTGTCTATCTTTATGAATAGAGAGGTGATATTTACCTGTTTCCAAGCATTTGATGTAAAGTAATGATGGCATCCTCTTCTTCTCTGGTAAAGTTCCCTCTTTTAATATCAGGTCTGAGATAATTCGTCCACCGAAGTCTGCAACTCTTCCCACACCTCAAAAGGCCTATAAAAGAAACACAAATTATAATTTTCTGATCTTCGAATGAAAAGAAAAGGAAAGAAGAAGAAGAAGAAGAAGAGAAATAGTTACCAGCTAGTTTGGGGAGAGCTCTCCAGTTTCCATGGCCATGGCTTTGTATATAAGAGATCAGAATCTGATCTTCCTCTGCAGTCCATGGCCCCTTCTTAAGACCCATCTTCTCACAGCAAGGAGCTCTCACCATTTTGATTTAAAATAGTTGACAGATTAGTTTCTTTCTTCTCTGTTTGCTTCTTCTTCTTCTTTTTTGCTCTGCAAGACGAGGCTGTGAAGAACTGGACAAGCGATCATGAAAGCTCTTCAGTGGCTTTAATATGTATAGTGGAAGACGAGGGAAAGGTAAACGTGCGGATAATTAGTGAGTCAACAAGTAATTCTGGCAGTTTCCTCGAAGGAGGAGTGGCCCACACAAATGTGAAAAGAAATAGATTCCTTTTAGTATATAATATTATTATGTAATATTTATTTATCTACTTATTTCTCCTTGGGTGGCCCATCGATCTCATAGAGAAATTATTCTGTGCATACACTGAATGTAGTTTATTTTGAGATCAACTAGAATGCATCACGGCAATGGTATAGAGCCGGGTACCAAGCGGTACCGAGTTGTGGTACCGAGCAGTACCGAGCAGGAGGTGACGTGACGCATTTTGGTTGATCTCCCAACTGTGTTCATCCTCCACACAAAATAAATTTTCCACCTTATAAGGTTGGGTTGTCAAAACCGGTTGATGGGCAGAGTTTGAGTTCGATCTGAAATTGACTTGACTTGAATCCAATAAATTCGAACCAGACCAGTTTAATAAACTGGTCAAAAATACAAACTCGAACCCAACTGTGTTGTAACCTGAATGATATGAACCTGATTCATTAACCTATTTTATTAAAAAAAAAAAACTTATTAACTATAACATCTATGATATTTGATAAAAAATAAGAAAATTCTAGCCATCACAATAAAAAATTAAGGATAACATATATTACATAATATATTTGATTTAATTCCTTAAAGTCTTAAAAATATTTATTTTCATCTAAAATATCTTGATTCAATGGGGATATATATATATATATATATATATCCTCAAAAAAATTATCTTGATCGGGAACGAATCTCGAGGCAAAATTAAGCCGGAAATTTCAAAAATTAAATTCGGGATCACCTGAACTCTGATTTCAGTAAACTTACAGTTAAACTAAGCGTCTCGGAAATACCAACCAAACGACACTAAATTCGACTCAATCTGAGCCCAGATGAGTCCAGATCAAGCACCCAAAATGCTATTGAAAAGTTCGAACCATAATTTGAGTTACCAAACGGATTCGAAACATGTCGTACTTATAGTCGAATCGAGCGGCTCAATGAGACAAATCCAACAAGCCCAAGATCACCGAATTCTGACATCATTAAAACCTTTAAATGTCTGACGAACGGTACACGATCAAGGGACTCAATATCGACCGTCCACCGAACCACTCCACATTTGCCCTTGATTCTCCTCCTATTTACTAGCCATGCCATTCTCAAAAACTATAAATACCCCCTCAGTTCTCTTGAGAGGGGACCCCAAGAGAGAAGAAGAGTAGAAGAAGAGAAGGGTAGGAGGGAAGAACTCCTCAACCACCGCCAGAGTTCAGCATGACGCCCAAGTGACGCCAGAGTTCTACCCGACACTGAAATTCTGCCTGACTTCCGAATGACGCTGGAGTTCTGCCCGATGCTCAAGTGACGCCAGAGTTCTGCCTGACGCCGGAATTTTGCCAAACTTTCGAACGACGCTGGAATTCTTCCCAGAATTCTGCTCGATCTTCAAGTGACGCCGGAACTATGTCTGACATTGTAATTGAATTTTAATTCAGAAGTGATTCATTGTAATCTGATCATCCTAACTTTTGCGGATGATTCAGCCTCTTACACTAGTGGAACTTTTTCAATTTGGCGTGGCCCTGTGATTTTTTCCCTTTCTAGGGTTTCCACGTAAAAATCCTGGTGTTTCTAATTCTCTCCTGTTTGTGTGCTAGATATCCGGCCATACAACGCTGAGTAGCTCGCAACAATATATATATATATATATATAGCTGAAAAATTAGGATTTATCTATTTAACACACAAGCTTCATTATTGGCATTATCTAGCACTCTAACACTCTATTAATGAATCTCGTTGGATCATCTTTGGGTTCATCAATGTCTTCTCCTGACAATGTGAGCTCACGTTGTAGTACTATACCAGTTAAAGCCTTTGCATACGGGCTCCTATAAGTAAAAGAGAGAAGGGCAAGCAAAGATATAGAGGCATATTGTTATGAAACATGGAGAGTGATGAATAGTGGCTCAACTGCGATTGGGTGATGTGCAAATGGTGACAAAACCAATGTCGGAGTTATGATGATAATAAGAATTGTAACCTTTACAAGGGGGAGAGAGAGATAGATTTACAATCATTTTTTATCATAGTGAAACACATAAGATACACATAAAATGTCAGCCTTCTGATGACTTGATTAAGAGAGTAGATGTATTAAATATGTTTTTTGTTAAGAAAGACAGATGTAGAAAAAAAAAATGGTTATAAAGTATTAGAAATGATATTTTTTTATTAGATTTAAATAAAAATTTGATTCTTAATAGAACAAAATGGAGACTAATGATTCATATAGCTATCCCCACGTAGTGGGTCAAAGGCTTGATGCTGTTTTAGTGAAATACAAATGATTTTTTTTTTTTTTTTTTGCGCCCAGGGGCGGGGGTTCACATTTAGGTCAATTAAGATAGACTCAAACACACATCACATATGCAATACTCGAATCCAAAACCTCTTAGTTGACAACTAAATCTTTCAATCAACAGAACAAAAAGAGGTGCGAATGATACAAAGATCACACATATATATATGAAAATAATTATTAATAATAGAAGCTTAGAATGTCATAATTAGTGTTACATTTATTATCTACAAATCTGTTGGACATTGAAGGCATTTTACCTAAGTCATACATAAGTCATGAAATAATTATTATAGCTAAAGTAATGACCTACACAAAAATATGGGCCAAACCCTAAAACTATTAAATGCTCACTGACTTTTTTGAAAAAGTCTTTAATTTAGTGCAAAGACTTTATCAAAATTGGCAATTGTTTTATTACCAAATTTAAATTCAATTTTCTTTTTATTTAAATGAATTAAATCAGAATATTTTCATTTAAATTTAACTAAGACGAAATTTTTAGTCATAAGCTTATTTTAAAATAAGTAGAATATTTGATTTTTTAGGGTGTCAATTCAGGTTGGATTTGATCCGATCTGAATATGTTAGTTTCGAACATGACTTGCTTATCAACTAGTTCAAAATATGATCTGACACAGTTAAACCCAACTTGACTAACCTAAACCTGACCCTTTGATCAATTTGAATCTTGCATTTTTTTTGGACCCATGTAAATATGTAATGCAATATAACTCGTCTAACTCGGAAAATATTTATTTTAACTTGAGCACCTCCCTTTTAATTCAAACATGAATTATAATTAGGTTAATTTTGAATTTTTCAGGTCAACCCGAATTCGATCTAAAAATTAATTGGGTCAAAATTTACCATGTGAACCTGACTTGAAAATTAACTGAGTTAACGTAAATCCGAATTTTTAGATTGGATTGCCGAATTGGGTTATTTTTTGACACTTTTTTATTTTTCCAAAAAAAATATTAAAAATATGGTATATGGCTAATAAAATAATTTTTATATTATATTTATAGCTGAAATATGAATTATAATATTCTGACAAACTTGGATAAATTTAATAATTTTTATTTTAATAAAAGAAAGTCGCCAAGAACTGAGAAGCCGCCGTGGCACGAGTAACGAGATATTGGATTGGTCAATTCAAATCAAAAGTTTTCAAATTGCTGATGTGTCATTAAGTGATTGGAAGATAGAGACCGTGTGGGGTCCCTCTACTAAAGTTTTGACGCTGTATAGCTGGCACTACAGCTCATTGCTACTATTTCCACGTGTGGTCAAAGACTGCGAGGGGTTTTTTTTGTTATTTTTTGAATTATTCAAACAAAATTAATTTGTATTCCTTAAGATTTGTTCTCGTCAAGGAAACTACACGGTTTTCAAAGCAGTTAATTATACCGAGTTTGCTTAATAAATGCTAAAATTGCACAGTAATTAATTTATTGCAAATAATATTTTTATCATTTTTGTGGAATCATATAAATGATTCTTTTGCAGTGTAATATTTTTATTACACATTTTCAGTATAAATTATTTTCAGCATAAATTAAAACCACTTGAAATGCAAATTATCTCAAAAGCAATAAAAAAAGTTTTGAATTATTAGTATCCATTCTTATTGGTCAATGAATAATTTTCCAACTACATGATCAGGGGCGGATCCAGCTTCTTTTTTTAGGGTGGACAAAAAA
>NW_021319682.1:9282093-9367075 GCF_001605985.2 Dendrobium catenatum | reverse complement strand
AAAAAGAAAGATAAGAGAGAAAAAAAAAAAAGAAAGATGTGGGGGGGGGGGGGGGGGGGGGGGGGTGGGGGGCAAAATGCCCAAAATACCCAAAATATTTCAAAATCTCCCCTCTAAATATTAAAAAAGAATTTTTTGAGGGTGGGCATTTGCCCACCCTAAGCTATGGGTGGATCCGCCCATGTACATGATCATGACCGAATCATGACTGCCATCAAATATATTTATTAGAACAAGGTAAAGATTGAACATATATTTTATGGTCCTGACATCTTATGTACGAGTACTTAGTGAAAAGGGTAATATTTCTTCCTTAAAATTCCTCCGAATACCTCATTGAGAGCTATCAGCCAAGGGTTGCACTAACGAGAACTAGTTTTGTTCAATCAGCTGTTTGAGCACATTAAAAGCCTTGGAAAATTTTGAAAATTATTTAAAAAAAAATTTCTCCACCAACCACTAGTATTTTCAATCCCTGATTTAACCCTAAAACCCTCTATTAAACTCGAAAACCCAACTTAGCGCTATTAGATAGAAGATGTTTCAATAAGATTAATCATGCTATAGCCCTAATTGAAACCAATTAAAAGTTTTTTAAAAATATGAAATACTAGAGATCATATTTAGATTAATCTTAATATTCCAAGTGTTTTCAATACAAGAATTCCATATATTCATCACACTAGAACTCTAAACCTCCATGAATTGAGTTTTCAAAATTTGAATAGTTTCAGCCTTAATAGGCCTCTTCTTGCCCAAACTCTAAATCTACTTAGTTTTTAATCTCATCAAAGCCTAAATGTCATTTCTAACACTCATAGGAAAAATTTTAAACATATTTGAGAGCTCGTAAAGAGAGCTAACCTATGTGCACTAACACTTGTAGGAAAATTTTAGCAACATTAAATTGATATAAAAGCAATTCCTATGTGCAAAGGAGACGAGCATTCGAGGAAGCACTTGAATAAGGGAACTTTTCTCATTTGGAATTTGGGTAACATTATTTTCTATATCTATTTTCGTCTAATATTTTATATTTTAATATTCAAGAATAGGTTTGCTTTGTCTATTTGTAATTTTAAGAAATTTTTTTTCATACCTTTAATGATAGAATATAGAAAATTCTTATCATTTTCCTTAAACCGCACCTATAAATACCTTTAGTGGCATTAAATTTTAGCAAGTTTGTGAGTTCAACTAAACAAATTAGGGCCTTTCACCTTTTAAATTATACATAAACACAAAAAAATCCTAACTCGTTCTTTTATCTTGCAAACTAATTGTGTTAATAAGTTCAACTCTATTCCTTACAAATTTGTGTGAGCTAAATTTTACTCAATATAACACCTCTATTCCTTACAAATTTGTGTGAGCTAAATTTTACTCAATATAACACTCATATTTTAAATTAAATACTTGTTTACATTGTTTGTAAATAATAAGCTCATGACACAACATACCACAAAAATCAACAAGAATAGAAGAGTTTGAGGGCTTAGCTAAGTTCATAGAACACATGATAGGGAAGATGACCATAATGATAGGTTAGTGTAAGTGCAAAATTCATTTTAAGAAATTAATGGCATAATGATGACCCTATTTGAAATAATGATAGATTTTTGCCCCTACCCAACCCATCTCTCCTAGAAATAATTATGTCCGAGAGAATCATCATAGAAATTGATAATAAAAAAATATCATGATCGGGCATGAATCAGCTTGATGAATATTTGAATTGAAAATCTTAGGAATTAAATTCAAGCTCATTGGAGATATGATTTTAGCAAACTTATAGTTTTATTGAACATCTCAATGAATGCAACAACACCAAAATCATTTGAAGTGCAATATAAAAATTTAGGATACTTATTAAATCACGAAATAATTTTTAAATATTGCATGTTTCTAATGGAATCAAGGATTTCATTGAGGCAAATCGAAGGAGCCCAAAATTGTCTAATTTGTCTAATTGTAACATCATTATAATAGTTAAATGCTAAAATAATGATATATAATTGAGGGATTCAATATGAAATATTTGATGGAGTGCTCTAAAGTTTCACACATATTTTCAGCACATGCCACTTTCAAAAATCAATAAATAGACCCCCCTAGCTTAAAACTGACGAGAGAGTTCTTAAGCTTGAATAATCTTAGAGCTCCACCATATCATCACCATAGGACTACTAAAGTCAAACCACTACATAATTAATGTTATCAGACCAACACTTGATAATCATCATTGGACCACTATTAAATCATTCCTATTAAACCACCACTCATTTTCTATCGTTACACCACCAATTAATAGTCACATTGAGACCACTGCTCAATTGTTGCCATTTAATCACCACCATTAGAGTACTATTGTGTCACTATAATTTTTTGGCTATCATTGCCAGACTACGATTCTCCGACTTCCATTGTTAGACCATTGTCCTCTGACCTCCGTCATTAGACTACGGTCTTCTAACCATCGTTGCCTAATTGTGATCTTTTCCCAACTATGGTCCTCTGACAATAGTTGCTTGACTATGGTTCTCTGACCTTCATTATCCGATTACAATTTCTTAAGCACAATTACTTTGATTATGGTCCTTCGATCAACCATCACTCAATTATTATCCTTCGACCATTGTTGTCCAACATGATACTTTAACCATTATCTCTTATCTACATTGATGACCACTAATTTCATGATCTATCATCAACATCAATGCACGCCATCACTCATAAGGCTGATATATGCTATTGATACTAACTCTAACTCCGAATAACACCAAAATTTATGTTCTAGTTCGATATGTTTCTCTCAGTGGCTAGTGTTTTCCCTCTTCCTCTCCGCTCTGTGGTCGTCCCATGGGTAATCTATTCCTAATTACTCATGCGTTCCTTTCATTTTCTCTGCCTCGTCCATTATCCTGGTGGTTATGGCTATTAATCGGCTCTTGGATCTCAGATTTTTGAATGGTAAGGTCAATACTCGTTCTTTCCAGGAGGCTTTGGCTGGGGCTTCATCCTCGCTAGAGTTTCCTGACCTCAAAATCACCTCTTGCAATGATCTTCCATCTCTTTGGATTTTTGATGCTGAAATGTTGGCCTTGGCTGCCCCTTTTGAATTTGCGTTGGTTGGGAAGTTTACTGGACGTCGGCCGTCGCTAGAATCGATTCAAAAAATTTATTTCCAGCTTAAGTTAAATGATGAATTTTCTGTTACTGTGCTTAACTCTAAGAACATTTTGATCAAGCTTTTGAACGATCTAGACTATTGTAGGGTGTTTTCTCATCAATCTTATTTCATGAATAATTGTTATATGAAGTTGTTTAAGTGGTCTCCTCATTTGGACATTACTATTGAGTCCCCTGTTATCCCTATATGGGGTTCCTTCCCTAATTTGCGTCCGCACCTTTTCTCCCCTCTTGTGCTTCATGGTCTTGGCTCTTTGTTTGGTCATCCATTGCGTACTGATAATGCCACATCTTCTGGATTTAGACCTTCGGTAGCCTGCATTCTTATAGAGTTGGAAATCACTAAGAAGTTTCCAGATCAAGTGTGGCTTGGATCTGAGAAGTTTGGTTATGTCCAACAAGTGGAGATGGAAGAGTTTCCCTTCTATTGTTCTCACTGCAAAGCATTGGATCATTCTAATACTAGTTGTCTTATTCTTCATCCTCATTTAGCTGTTAAGTCTGCTTCTCCTGTGGTCTCTGTTGATGTTCTTACGGAGCAGCCTGTAATTGGTTCTGCGGGTCACTCTCTTGCTCCAGCTAATTTACAAGATAATGTCCTTGCGGATTGTGAGGCTTCTTTGCCTGATGATCTTAGCTCTTCTCCTGAAACTAAGGTGAATGATGTTTTGGCTTGTAAGGAATTTTTTCCAGCTGGACCTGTTGCTCTTTCGCATGTCGTTGGTGCTCCTATGACTGTGCACAATGTGATGGAGGAGAATAATGTTGCCAGTGTTCTTAATAGGGTAGTTGACCATGAACGTTTTTGTGGCTCATCGCATACTGGTGAGGTGGTTGGTATTGTTTCTCTTCAGTTTAATTCTCCTCATGTGAACATTAATGTTGTCGGGATTGAACCTCTTATCTTGGAATCTCGTTTATGTTCTAGTGACGTTGGTGGTGGTCTTCACGCTAAAGTTCCTTTATCCCGTGTGGGTACTGCATCTGCCCCATGTAGTTTGGCTGAGATTGCTAATCCTAGGGTGGCGATTGAGCATCTTCCTTCATCCTATGTTTCTTCCCCTTTGAAGCCAATTGTTTTAGTTCCCGGCCCCTTTGTTGAGGTTCATGTTAATTTTATTTCACCTGATGCTTTGATTTCTCATGTGGTGGTCAATTCAGGGGAGAAAGTGAGATTGCAAATTGATTGGCTTCAATGTTTGTCTGATTCCTCTTCGGAGGCAAGTGGGGATGAAGATCCCGGGGAGGAATTTGTTTTGCAGCATGATCGTCCAGTTGTGACTGTCTCCTCTCGTGGGAGGGGTAGACATCGTAGGAGATAAATTTGGGTTTGCTGTGCTGTTTTTGGTTGGCTTTGGCCCTTCTCTTTGCTATGTGGCTTCATAGTGGTGGCGGTTTTTGGCTGTGAGCTACTTTGGTTGGACGACATTATGATATATTTTTTATGTTAGTGGTGCAGTTTCAAGGGAGCTTTGTTTTAATTTTGTGGCTGCGATTTTTCGTTTGTGGGCAATGATGTGGCTAGGGCTCACTTCTCTTAAGCCATGACTTGCGTCAACCTTTGGTGGTGCGTTTCTTGCTCGTTTGGGTTGGTTCCTTGGTGCTGTTCTGCTCTCACTCCAAATTGGATGGCCCATAGCCTGGATTCAGAGTAGTTGGAAGCCTCTGCCAAATACTGAGCCAAATGGGTTGTTACTCTTTTGTATCCCTGTAGCTTTGTTGGTCATGATTTTTAGCATGTTGTAATCCTTATTTTTCTCTGGAATAAATTGGGTTTTTGGTTTAAAAAGAAAAAAATGTTGGACTTATTGGTCTTTGATCTTCCCACAAGGGAAAGTGTATAACATAAATAATAAATAGTATCTTGAAGATAACTCCCATGCCATAAGCTTTTCTAACTCCCACTTATATTTATACAATATTTTATCATGACCTTCCCCCTTCCCAAATTCAAACATTATTGGAATCATTTCAATTAAGTTAGTCCTCATAATGTTTCCCTTTTACAGGATTTCCACATAAGACTTTGATGGCTCTTGTAACTCCTCTTTTATCTGTATGTGTATTGAATCTTAGTGCAGTACTAAGATGATAAACATTTTCTCTTTAATGTTGGAAATATTCTATCACACAATCTGAATCATTTTTAGAGGAGAAGGTTTGCAAGGAAATAGGGATGTGTTGAACAATGTTAAGGACTTAGTGGCTAGGAGACATTGTAACAAAAGTAACTAGCAACTTACCAATAACTTTATCAAATTTCTTAGAATATAAATAAAAAAAAAAAGACTTAGAATTTAAGAATTCTCGAACCCTTGAGTATGCATTTCTCTATACATACCTCATTGAAAAATAAAATAAGTCTATACCATCTCTAAGAATATAACATAGAGCCTCACTTATTCTATCCAAAGGCCTATTACTAGTACCAATCCTCCCCCAATTAGCACTTGGAAACTAAAAAAACAGCTTAACTCCAGTTCTAAAAATTATTGCGATATTATTTATTTCAAGTGCCTTAAGAAAAGGCATGTATAAAATTAGTAAAAAGCCTACTTATTATTTTTATTGGTGGAAGATACTTAGGAGGAGGTGCAACAGGTTCTGGATTAGCATGTCTTTGTCTTTTATGTGTAACCTTTGTTGTAGCCTTTGAAACTTAATTTATAAATAGGGGTGATGAGGAATATAAAAGGACCCCTTTTTTTGGAGCCATAGAATCTTTAAGAGATATTTTGGAGAAATTATTCCGCGCGACATCCGAATGGGAAGAACTATCCGGAGTGTGAGTATATACAGTGTGTATATCGATTTGACATATATTATTTACAAATATGTATATAGTGTGTACACTCACGTATTCAGATGGTTCTTCCCGTCCAAATGCCGCACAAAATAATTTCTCGATCTTTTGAGCACTAGGCTTATTTTTCAGTGAGATAGTGAAGATTTTTCTAATCCATCCTCTATATTATCTATCCTCATTATTACCAACATGTTACTAAGCTTACCAGGCAAAATTTTTAGTAAAGTTTGATATCAAAACCCACTGGATAAATTTGGATCAAATAGTAATAACTTTTATCGAACATAATCGAAACTCTTAAATCAAATCAGAAATAGTTGCAGCATAATGTATAAAATAATATCTATTTTAATCACTGGTATATATAACACAAACACAAAAATAATAATATATAACAAACCTTTATTTACAACTGCTTTCACAAACAAATATAGAACCATCAATTTAAGGCTAAATAGTTATGCAAAAAATAGGTATTGTGTAGAATTTTTTTGATCAATTTCCTACTCAACAACTTTCCTTGTTCAAACATTTTTTAAAAAATAAAAAATAAAATAATACCATTATTTTGTTAAATATAATTAGTAGAGTTTAAGTCTTAACCTTATTATAAATGGGTTCATGCATGGCCATATGTTGAGGACATCTAAATAATCTTAAAAGATTATGCCTTCAAGAGTAGATAAAATTTGGAATTGCAATTAGGAGAAATAGGCTTCGTTTGGGACAGTTTTTTTTGCTGCTTTCTAAATTAACTTTATAATATAAAAATTCCTTGAATTAAAAATTGTTATACTAAAAAATTATTTTATAAAGCAATAAGAAATCTATCCCAAATGAAACCATGATATTTTTTTTTTGGGAGTCAAATAGGGGGTGGGGGGGTTATCATTTACTCCTTATTAAAGAAGATTTTTTGTTTATGTATTTTCCAATTTGACCTTGATTTGGATATTTCTTACTCATTTCTTCTTATATGGCTCTTAAAATTGGTCAAAATTACCAAAAAGAATTTGTGTCCCATTTTTGGCTCAAAATTCTAGTTTGAAATTTCTAAAAATTATTGGGACTTATACATGACTTCGATTCCTGAATTATTAGTGGCATGACTGTGTTCTAAGAAAGATGAATAAATTGATATCATAATTTTTTTTGTTTATTGTTGTCACTTCACCATGATGATGAAATTGATTGAAAACTTCATCATTAATAGTGGCCATTGCATTATTGTTGAGCCACCTTTATTAATTGTCAATCTATTGCTTACTTAGACTTTAGCTTGTGACAAGTTTTTTATTGCTTTATAAAACAATTTTTTAGTAAACAAAATTTTAATTTACAAAATTTTTTGTTATAAAAACCTATTTTATAAAACAGTAAGAAAGTCGTCCCAAACAAAGCCTTAGTTGGGGCCTTAAATAGGCTTATTAGCATATCCTATGCCACTATCTAACGGCCTGACCCGATGACCAATTTAATACTGTAACATGCATACTTGTAATTACGATAACAATCATGTTGATAAACTATTCATGTATTGATGATATGATGCCAATGAAGCAATGTATGCATATAAATTCATCATACATAGATTATAGCAATATATTAAATTCTATAGCATAATATTTCATGTCATTCGCAAACATGAAATAACATAAATTCATATATCTATATTTTTCACTGGATAAAATTTAAAATTTTAAAAGGTTCATGATTAAATAGATTAATTGGAGAACATATTATATAATTATTTAAATAAAATGCAATCAAGATAATTATTTATGGATAAGAGAACATTGAGGATAATTTGTAATCCTACTTATTTTAAAACTTAAATTTAAAATTAATAAAGATAAGATGGTTCTCTCAATTGTTATATTTGTAAGATAACAAAATTAGAATAATTATGATAATAAATTGTATTTACCAGTTAAATATGAATTAAGAAAAAATAATTAATTTAATGTAATTAATATAAAAAATATTAATTTATTATTTAATAGATTAAGTGGAGAATATATTATATAATTATTTAAATAAAATACGTTCAAGATAATTATTTATGGATAAAGAAAATATTTAGGATAAATTGTAAGCCTACTCATCTTTAAAACTTAAATATTAAATTAATAAAGATAATAAGATTCTCCTAATTTTTATAAATATAAATTAAGTAGAGACAATTTAGCCTTAAGCTAATCACAAACGCAAGATTTTATTCTGTCCATAATGCATAATTTTTCTAATAATCCATAACTAATTTCATTAATTGGATCAATTTATTCTCTTAAATTTTAAGTCATCCTTAATTAATCACCTTAATTATATTTTGTTAATGAATAATTATATGATATAATATACAATTCATTTATTTAATAATGATTTAATATTATCATTAAGTCTGTTTATTTAATTAACTTTTTTATTCTTATCCTAATTAATATATACTAATTAAAATAATTTATTGTCATGACTCTTTAGTAAAACCAAAATAAATTAAAAAAAATAATTATGCGGCCGCAAGAAAAAAATTACAAATATCCCCATGGAAAGAAGATTTTAATGAGACCATTCTAAAAATTTTACAACAAAAAATTGTGCAAAATTCAAATTTAGGTGAAGTTTAGGCGCTTAGCCACCATCCAAAATGTAAAATGCTGACATCGTAATCTTTTATTTACAAATAACTTTATTAGGCTTCGTTTGAAAATTTTATTATTTTTCTTCTGTCGGTAAGAGTCTTGAAATGTAAAAAGGAAATCGTTTTCACCTTTAGGTCATCATAACAAACCTTCACAAAAATCAAATTAGGTAATTAATCTATTCATTTACTTTTGAATGACATCCATTAATTTATTGGCATTTCTAAATAGCTTTTTCGAAAGTTTTTTCGTTTGGTATACTAAAAGTGATTGTTGCTCACATTTAGGCTTCGTTTGGGACGACTTTCTTACTGTTTCTTAGAACAATTTTTTAGATCAAAAATAAAAAAATTTGTACTAAAAAGTTGTTTTAAGAAGCAATAAAAAAGCCGTCCCAAATGAAACCTTAGTATTCAAAAGAAGATAAAGATTCTATTAGGTGTAATTAAATCATGGCTTTAATGCCACGAAGAACAAGTCAAAAGCTACCTTGTTTGTTTATTGAGGATTAAGGTTTAAAACAGATGACTATGGCTTCGCTTGATTATTTTGTACTTTCTTTAAAGGTAGTTTTAAAATTGTTGTTTGAGAAAATGAAGCTTTCTAACGGAGAAGCTAATATCAGAAAGCATTTGAAAACAGTAAAAAAATTCAGTTATCTAAAAAGCATTTCTACAAAAGTGGCACATAAAACACAAAAGTGAATTTTTTTTTTTACTTTGACTTGTAGAGGCTTTTACTCATGTAGAAAGACTTTAATTTGATCTACAAACCTAATACAATTTTTTTCCTCTAAGACCCCAATCAAGACCTTATCCCCCAAACATAATTGAATTGTTTAGAGAGCGACCTTATTTATCTGTATCTCATCTTCTTCGCATATAGTTTCAGATATCCTGTTAACGTCTTTAAACTTTAGATTCACCCATGACTTGATTGATTAATCGAGTTTGATTTTAATTATGTGAGTTGTATTGACTCTCAAGCCAACTTATTTATTATGAAACAGAAAAAAAAAAAAAATTGATTATGATTCAAACAATTATTATAATAAAGTAATAAAATAAAAGAAAAATTAGGAAAGAATGATAAAAAAATTACTTGATATAAAGAAGCATGATATAATTTTTTACTATTTTTTAAAGCTTGTAATTTAGCTCCTGAATGCTAATATATTTTAAATAATTTATATTAACATTTTTTGAAATAGCTGGCTAGCAAGCTAACAGGTGGAGTTGGGGCTAGCTCGAGCTTGACTTGTTAGCACATCGAGTTCGGCTCATTAGCTATTTTTCTAGATGAACCTGAGCTAGCTCATGACTCAGCTACAATTGATTGTCTAATTATTTCATCTCAGGATGGGCTCTGTAAATGGGCCACAGATTTCTTTTGGGCCGCTAAATCGTTACTACCGAATTTTCTTGGGCCACCCAAATGGATTAAGTCATGATGGGCTGCTCCTACCCAATTCTGTCCAGTTTGGAGGATCGAAAATATCTCATAAACCACTATAGATTGTAGCCGTTAGATCGAGATGAACGATACAGATTAGTCTGTGCAGCTATGAATTCACTATGTATCATTAAATATACAGAGATCATATGCTGTATCTAAGGCTCGAATTTATCTGGACCTTCAAAATTTGATCAAGCAGTGGTTGCTGTTTGATTTTTTTAATAGTGTAATTTGATCTCAGAGATGAATAAGAGTCATTGGATGCTGATCCAACGATACCGGTGAGCTTATCCCTTAGCTCACGCTGCTTTGATTAAATTCTTATAAAAGGGTTTATAGGCTTGGTTGAGCTTGGATTTGAAACAAATTTTGACGGCTTTGATTTTTTTTTTTTCATAAAAAATATTTTTCTTTTAGTGTTTTTTTACTTCATTATCTTTCACTTTATTTTTACTTTTTATAATAGGATTTAACTTAATTAGAATCTAATAAATCCAAAATTTTTGAATTTTGTAATATTGAGAGAATTACTTACAATTGTTAAATTTTGAAATAGAATTTTAAATACTTGCTACCAATTGCCCTATTAATATGCACTTGCGAGCATATGCTTTAAGCAATGAATCAAATGCTTGTGGAGTTTCTTTTGCTTCCATCTTTGATGTACAAATGAGTTTGATTTGAGCACCCAGCCCTGTAGACAGTGGCAGAGCCATAAATTTTGTTCGGGGGGGTCTAAATTAAAATAGTTATATTTTTCATCTCATTTGGAATGTTAGAATATATTAAAATAGTTCTATTTGTAGTCTCATTATCGGAGTTGTAAAATTAAAATTAAGAATGCAAATAACATGACACTCAAAACTTAAAAGACATAAACATCTGTCATGGACGGTCTTTGTTTGGGGGCGAGAGAGGAGCGAAAGGACAAACGAAAGCCGTGCTTGAAATGGTGACTCATGAGTCGCGAGAGAGGAGTAAAGGGGAAAATGAATAATTGATGTTTTTCATGTGTCCAGAAAAAATTGTTGGTGCCTTCTTTGAATTAATAAATAACTTTAAAATGAAGAATTATAAAAATAAAGAATCGCAAAAAGAGCGAGGAAAAGCAAAGCACTTCACATTAATTAATTAGAATATTACAGTGCAAAAATAATTAAATAATTAGGTGGTAATGTAATATTTAATAATTATTATTTGATAATAAATAGTTAATAAAATCATATCTAAATAGTTATATATTTTAAGTAATAATTAATTAAATAGCATTGCAACTCTTTATCCACAATAGAAAGTCATTCCTCCCTCTCTCTTTCAATATTTTACCCCATTAGTCTCTCTCTCTCTCTCTCTCTCTCTCTCTCTACAGCTGAAGCATTATATGATGCAGGTAGAAGGTGGATTGAAGAGGAAAAGCCTATTCCAAATAAAATGAAAGCTAACAATACATATATATATCTCTCCCTCCACCCATGCCTGGGGATGCGTTCGGGGGTATGTAATGCCACTTAGCTTAGATGAGCATAGCTCAAGTCTGCTAACATTTTGGTTAAGGCTTAAGGGCTAAATTAACTTGACAAATTCGTACATTGGTTTATGTAAAACTCATTTTATCCTAGCTAGCACACAACATCACATTATAAAAGACCTTATTCAAATTTCTTAAGTAGATTAGTCAATCTATTAGATTCTTAAGAAGGCATAGTTAAGTGTACTCTTTTAGAAGTTCATTTAGAGGATCTTTTTGATCTTACTTTTAAATTAGGACCACAATAATGTGATTGGGCCTATCCAACATCCTTAAGCTACATTTATTTTGACCTGGTTCATTCAACTAGAGGGAATTTAGGCTAGCTATGTCATTAGACTTGTGTAGGATTAGCTTAGAGATTGATTATCTAATTAAGCATAATTAGTTTTTCTCTTTTTTAATTAAGTTTTGGGCTTGGGTCAACTTGCATAATTAGCTTAACTTATGAGCAAAATGATGGCTTCATAAATTCTTGTATATTGTTTATAATCATACATAAAAAATCAATATGTTAGAAATATGAACATCAACCAACAATTTATATTGTTAACTTTAATTTTCATAATTCTAGAATGGTAAGAGACACCCTAATTTATATATGTAACATTTTTCACTAGAAATTGTTTGGGCACTCCTATTCTTAGTTTCTTCTTATACTTTGATGGATTCTAATTCATGAGTGAAGGTTATGAAGCAAAAATTCAATACAAGGTTTTGATCTCTATCTGGGTCTTTGCTAGTTGATGATTATCATTGATGACTTGTAATGTTAGACATTTAGCAAAGTATTTGTCTCCAATGGCGTTATATGTTTATATATATTAGGAGCCATATCTAGAAGGATATTAGATTGAGGATTACCGACTTTGAAGATTGTTTAAAATTTATTTTTACCTTGATCAAAAGATATTCGATAAATGATTAAACGTTATATGAAGCTTATTCGAAGTTTATTTTTATTATTGAAATACGATCGAGTCATAGTCAATGAATTTTTGATCATGTGGTGAAGATGGACTGAACAATATTAAATTAACTTGTAGAGCTATTGGTATAAGCAATGTTTGATGAAACTTTAAGCTATTCGTAAAAGCAATGCCTTAAAATTTTTAACCTATTCCTAAAAGCTATGCCTTCAATTTTAAATTGATCAAAGAACTAATGAATTTATGCATCAAAATATTGAAATTTAATAAAAATAAAATTTTTAGTCAAAACTTTGTTATATAGTTTAAAATTTTGATGACATTATTATATATAGAGATTATTAAATAATAATTGCATAAGTATGAAAACATTTGAACATATGCATATAGGAGATCATTTTTCCTGAGGCAATTGTCATTTCATTTTTTTAAATATATATGACAAAAAACATATAAAAATATATATATTTGAATAATCATCAAAATATTATCCATTTTCTAATATACAGTAATGCATCTAACCATCTCACCGTTAAAAAAAATATGCCAAAATCGAGCAATTTGAGTTGGCACTAAATAAAAGGAAAGAAGCTCAGGTCTTGTTCCATTTGTCTCCCTCCACTTCAATCAATCTCCACATATGTGAAAAAGCTATTTTACTTTGGGCATTATAAATACTCCCTTGCAATCCATTTCACATAAATCCATTTCATTAAAGAGTGTGAAGATGGAAAGGGAGGGGATGTCTGGGATGGGTAGGTAGGTTAGATGGGGTGTAGGGGTAGGAGTAGGGATAGACAAATTAATATATGAACTGACCTCAAAATCTAACCCGGATTCGACGCAAAAAAAATTTAGGTTAATTTGAGTCGACCCATTTAATAAGCAGCTCATGCTAATGTTAACTCGTGAACCTGAATGCAATCCGTTTAACCTATTTGTCAGCTCGCCCTCACCCGCTCTCACTTACACTCACACTTGTGGCCTCACCCTTGCCAGCTCGTGCTCGCATAGTTTCACTCTCTCTTGCGGCCTTAACCTTTCTCGCTCTCACTAGCACTAGCCCTCTCCCTAACCCTCACCCTCCCGCTCGCTCTGGCGGCTTCGCCCTCGCCCTCGCCTACTCTCATGCTTGCACAATCATACTCTTCCTCAAAGCCTCACCATTATCATCCTGTCCTTGCCCTCACCCTCACCCTTGCCCATGCCCACACACTTTCCAGGCATGCTTGCACTAGCTAGTTGTACTCAATCGAGTTAGCAGATCATGCCATGTTAGTGTCTGATCAAAGTTTGTGAATATTAATAATTTAGAATCAAGATTCCATTTTTCAATTACAAATCATTCAATCAAATTAAAGTTAATGGAGAATTAAAAATAATTGAACGTTAAAAAGAAAGATACCATCTTCCTACCACAAAATATATATTTGCATGTTCCTTTCAATATGATCAACTTGAAGGAACCTTTCAATTGCTGGAATAGTCTGATTTAATATAAGTATTTTTTAGTTTTGGTTTTGTAATTTTGTACAATCATTCATTTATTTTTTTCTGCAACTTTAACCATGACTTTTCCTTATTATGAGCACGTAATCTGAAAGAGACCTATTTGAATAGACTTATTTAAAATCTTCCTCTTCTTCAGTGCAAATTATTCAAGCTGGAACGCACTAGTAATTAATAACTAATAAAATTTCTGTCTTTGGCCAATTTTTTAAACTAAGTATCATTTAAATTATTATTAAGCGATTAATCAATAATAATAAAAAAATTAACTCGCCAAAGTCGCCCATTAAATGAGCGACTTACCTCTGCTGGCTCAGCTATATGTTATATGTTGGACGACCGTACAAGCAATGGGAAAATCAACTGCCCATAAGCGGGCGACTTACTCATGCTGACTCAGCTAGCCATTATCTACTAAGCAACGAGAAGATCTACTGCCAATAAGTCATTTGTTAAACGGCCGACATACCCATGCTGACTCAGCTGCCATTAATTGACTATCTATATGGAGTTCTCCTATAAATTGACTATCCATTTCTTGTTATGATAAAAAAAAACTTGTACCTTGTATTCATATAAAAATGTATCGAAGCAGAAAGTATGTGATTGGAAAAGTTACATGTAGTTGCTTGTTTATTATTTCTATAATTTTTAAGGTTTTTGATATGTATCAATTTGCTACTGAGAAGGATTATGATCAAGTACTATATGAATTTTTTTTGAAGGGAAGATGTATTATATATAATCCCAAGCATCTTGTTTATATCTTTAAACTTAAAGTAATTATATACAGGAGCAAAATTATAAGTAGGAGGACAGCCCAGCATCACCTGGATCTGCAGTCAGAACGGGTGGACAAAACGCTATATACTGAGTATTTGTATCATCAAAATAATGAGCATCATCAATGTATATTTGATGTCGCAATCTTTGGCACATATCTCCAATAATGTTCACGTCCATCTGAATAGGGGTCTCCTCGATCCCCTCGTAAAGTATGATTGCAACCTCCTCTCCATAATCACAAAGAAATCTCGATTCAAATTATGTAATTCAACTGAAGTTTACCATATAATTAAATTTAATGCTTGTTGTATAAATTAAACTTATCATGTGATGTTCAACTAGTGATCTTGGATAGTAAGTACTCAGAGGATCCACTAGGGCCTTTAGAATATATAGTGTTGCCCAAGAACGAAACCATGCTAGGTACTTCTTCACTCTATAATCATAGTCCAACCGAGGAATCTCTCATGTAATAATATATGCTCTCATGCTCTCCTATAGTGCAATACTTACCTGGTGATACAAATTGTGATGACTTTGCCTTAACATGGAAATGCAACTGGCTACGTGTGCACATGGGATGTAATATGTAATGCTCTTCCCACAGCTACAAATGCAATTTTTATCATATACTAAATCAACCCTGAAAGACCGAGATGAAATGTCGACCACTTGGAACTCACACATCTTGATTCGAATTGGTTATGGGAACCTACATGCTTCTTGCTCGATCTTCCGTAGTGTTTCTTATACTCTTGGTACGAAGGGACTACTGACATCAATTTCATAACCCTCCAACATCTCTGTTCTTCACAAGTGCAATGTCACAGCATTATAATAAATTGCTGTAACCAATGCTTGAATGGGCAATTCCCTAGCTCTTTAAGAACTCCATTAAATGACTCTAATGCATTAGTTGTTATAACTCCACAATGAAACCCACAATCGTAGGATAGAGCCCACGACGTAACATTATGCTCCACTAACCACTGGTGAATTTCAGCCTTCACCTTTATCATATCTATCATGCACCTATAAAATAACGTTGGGTCATCAGTGTCCCTGCCATGTAAATCTTCTAGCACATAAATTCTACATCACTAACACCCATTCAGAGCACTGCTTTCTTAAAGTTCTCACATAGGTGGCGTAGAAAGTGGCGATGTACATCATTTTGAAAAATTTCACTACAACCATGAACCAAACTAGCGTGCATGTCGGATATAATGCATAAATTAGTTCAGGTATGAACTGTTCGAAGCATTATATGCAGTTGGCTCAAAAACCACACCAATGAATCAACACATTCGGATTCCACGATTGAGAAGGCGAGGGGGTATAATCCATTGTTAGCATCAATTCCCACAGTGGTAAGTAAAGTGCCTCGATATTTACCTAACTAGAATATACAGTCAAGGAAAAGAACAGGGCGACAATAGGTCCAACCATTTATCGAAGGGCTAAATGAGAAAAATAACCACTAGTGACTCTCCTTTTGCACCCACAGCAAGGCGAAGAAGCCTTTACAAAACTCTCTTCCACCACTACCAGGTGCGATAGAGAACTATCTTTCTTTTACACTCTTCCAGTGTTGGCAGAGAATCGTCGTCCTTTTACACTCTCCTAGTGTTGGCAGAGAACTGTCTGTCCTTTCATACTCTCCAAGTGTGGACAGAGAATCCTTCGTCCTTTCACACTCTCCAAGTGTAGGCAGAGAATCCTTCATCCTCTCACACTCTCTAAGTGTAGACAGAGAACCCTTCAACTGTTCGCACTCTCCAAGTGTACGAAGAGAACATTTCGGTTGTTCACACTCTCCAAGTGTTGATAGAGAACCAGATCTCCTTGACAGATCTTTTCATAAGAAATCTAGAAGGACGAGAGAAAAGAGTGAAGTAATCACAAATCACAATTGGAGATTCTTACCTTTGAGTACCAAGTGAATCCTTCACGCTCCAGTAGTAAGAATCCTCCTTCAAACACTCTCTCACACTCTCTCCTTCACTCTCCCTTCAGTTAACACGAAGATTAGTAGGCAAAAAGATTACAAGACAGTTTTAAGTGGACTTCATCGATTATTATTAAACTTCCACCCATTCATCAACCACCTCCCACTTACCATTGGACTTCTGCCTGTTCATCAATCACTGCTGGGATTTCTTCCAAATCAATGTCAGACTTCTGCCTGTTTGTCAATCATTGCCAAACTTCCGCACGTTTGTCAACCATTTCCAAAAGTACTTCTACCTATTTTTTTTAATCTATTATATTATGATGCTCTAGAATCTATTCATTTAATCTTTTAAGAAGCAACAACCAAATCTATCTAATATCATCTATCAGTAATAAATAATAAAATAGATTTTATAATTTAAAACATCAATGTACGCATCTGTATTCATTCCAAAAAATTATATGCACAACTCAGGACTATAATAAAAAGAAACAGAACTTGAAGAAATCCTGATCTGCCTCACACTCCTGCTCCTCTGCCATAACCTGAAATCATTTAATCGCACATAATAAGCTTAAAAAGCCCAACATGTCATCAAAACCTACAAATGAATTCAAAGTACAGTAAAAGAGCAATATGCTTATTTACAATCAAATTATAAAAGTTGCATTCATATGATCATTGAATTAGTGCAAAAATAATAAAATTCATATGTAGTAGTAATAATTCTGTAAACAATAAAATACAACAATATAAAAGCTAGTAAATTAATATGAGTGTCAAATCCATAAATCAACTATCGTATCAGTAATATCAATCAATAAAGAAATTGGATAAAGTATCAAATCAAAATATCAGTCTTTAAAATCAAATCAATATAGTAAACTCATATAGGAATGTATACAACTATCTAAATCTCCTATATCACATGTAAAATATCGATATAGTGAATCAGTTGTATCAAATATTATCAGTATTTATATCAGTAATAGTAACAATCCAATGATATGGGGAATAGAATAATGCAATAATAATAAATTAATACAGTGACAACAAATTTGTACAATAATAAGAATAATGCTTCAAGAACAAGCAATTTCAGCAGTCATACTAAATAAGTAGAAGCCCTGGTTATCACAGTATTTTTCAGTGTTACTAAACCATTGGCTTAGTAAATAAAGTCGTCATCCTTTGTCCGTCGGCACAGTAATAATCTCCTTATAATTCTTAATCGGTATATCACGTGAATTAAGAGAGGATAACATCAAACCACAATATTTAAAGAAAAGCCTGTCGGCCCACCATCATGAATAAGTAAATCAATCTCCAAAAAATAGGTCAACTAATCTTTACTTATTTATTTCACACCCGTATATTATTATCACAATATTATAACAGTAATAGCGACCAGCTATTACTCAAGCACATATTCACATCCATTTTCAAAGCATTACAATAAATAATGCATAATTGAGCTTACAAGATTTCAAAATGTCATAACGTTATACAACAAAGAATTATATTTGGCAAAAATACATTTTTTAAAAAATTAATAAAATACTAAGGATTGTATAAAATAATATTTTAAAACTTTCATTACTACACTACTATTTTTAGACATTAAAATAAATTTTGGGTTAGACAAAAATCGCTATATTTTCAAAATTATCTGATAAAAAAAATCTTAAATAAATACTCAAAATACTCATAATCATGATCTCTATAACATACAAAAAGTTGCGTAGTAAAAGTTCTATCATTACAAAGTTATTTATATTTTTCGGTAATAAAAATACAACATTATGCGAAAAAATATCAAAAATATAAAATCTTTGAAATCAAAAATAGGATTTGGATTCCTTGTAATGAGATGAGTAAATCTCTCAACTGGCTCGATGGACAAAAATTACATTACCGCCTCCAAATCCAACCTTCTAAATTCTCTCTCCTCACATTTTCTCTCAAAATCCATAAAATATTCTCTGTTGCCAACTGAAGCATAGGGAAAAACTTTTAAAATGAATAGCGACTTTAGATATTATAATAAAATAATATTATAATATTAATATAATATTTAATTAAGTTAATTCTTTAGTTTAAAATTCAAATAAATCATTTTTGAACTTAAAAAATTATAGAAAATAATCTATAAATAAATTATATTATTTTAAAAATATTGGCAAAATTGGTTTGCAAAACGGACTTATAAAGCTCTCGAAATCTTCACTTGTACCAACATGTACAAATTCCTCAAGTATTTTGACCGGTGCCCAAAAATTACAAAAAATTTTGTGTAAGTAAAATACTTCAATCAAAATGCCATGACAATGATGATTTATGATTTGGAGTTATAATGACTCTAGAAAAAAAATTAAAAAGTCAAAATACGAGTTATTACATATATTTCAACCATCTCCAAGTAAATGTGTGAATTAAGCATTGTAATTCATTCAAACTTTGTGGAACTTTTTCATCTAGGACAGGCCCCCTGATATTTCCCTTTTCGAGTTTTTCACGTAAAAAAATTTTGATGTTTATCTCTCTCTCTAAACTATCTTTTAGTGTGTTGGATATACATATATTACTAAGATGCTTTATTTTCTCACTCCACTGCCACGTATATTCTACCCCGTAATAATTTCTAATAATACATATATCTCATTTATGTTGTGCTAGAGTTTATGAATTTATGTTCGTTTTGATGCGTTCATTATTTCTTACGAAAAGCTTAATGTTTTTTTTTTCTCTCTCTCTCTCTATATTTGTCTCTGTAAGAGGCGTGTCAGCAATGAATGTGAGAGAAGGAAGCTAACAAATAGGGGTATCAACAATATGGGTCAACGGGTTAGGTTTGAGTCGAACTCGAGTTGACCCGGGTTTAAACCGGTCAACCCGAACCCGACCTGATTTTATAAACAGGTTCGGACTTATAACTCGAATGCGACCCGTAAGGTTTACCGGGTTAACCCGACCCGACCCACGACCCGTTTACAAAATCCAAACCAGGGGACGGAAGGCATATTGCGGAGCAAGGATCGATCCTCAAGGCAAGCCACTAGGCTTGCGGGGCGAGGGTGAGGCCCACGAGGGAGATACCTGCGCAGTCAAAGACTGAATTGCATTCTGTGGGTGAGGGCCAACGAGGATCATGGTGACCGCACATCTAGGAGAGGACGTGATTGCACGAGGCCATGTCCAGGCATCTAGCTCTGGTTCAGGCGTGTAGCCAGTGTGGGAGTGTGGGACAACGGGACTACGAGTTAGACGGGCAAGGCCGAGTCATACGGGATTGCGGAGCGAGGGCTAGCAGGGTTGAACACTCGAGAGAGTCGAGTTGCAAAGCAGAACAACGAACACAGAGGTTGGACCGTCGGAGGGCTTTCACGGGTCAAATTCAGGTTGATTTCGAGTTGCCAGGTCAACCCAAACCCGACCCGATTTTTAAACGGGTTGGAACCTTGAACCCGAACCCAACCCTGACCCATATGGCAAATGGGTTGACCCAAATCCAAATTTTTTTGAATCAAGTTCAGGTCAAATTTTTGATCGTGTTAAATTTTCACACCACTACTGGCCAAGTGCTCTCCTTGTTTATTACCTACCATCAAAACTATTGGACACTTAGTCTTATCGATTTTCATTTGTACCAATGCACTGTAACTCATATGGAAGGAAAGGAGCTTTTGTACGAGCTGTGTCTGCAATACATGTGAGAGGAACAAGTGTTGTAAATTTTTGTTTTAGAAATTATGGATGGAAATGAAGTCAATGCCTTAGTGGGTCCTTTCATGATTTTGTTATCATCTACATTATAATAGGCTTAAAAACAAGAATTATCATCGCTATTGCTTCAGGTTTAAAATTAATAAAAATTATTGGCATAACTTTAAGCATTCAAACTTATTTAATATAATATAATACAAATAATATAAGACATTTAATATAATATTTTAATGATATTTTATTTTTACGGACTCTTTACCTGTTCTTGTTATATGTTTATATTTTTGAGTAATGACATCCAAATGGGCAAATTTTATTGGAGACTTAAAAAGCGAGACTTACAATTATTGAAAGTTTAGAAGAAAGATTCCATCTTCCTACCACAAAACATTCATTTGCATCTTCAACATGATGTAACCTTTTTTTTATTTTATATTATACAATTTTTAAGTCCATCTTTTCATGATAATTAACTTTCTTTTCATTAAAGCCACTCAATTCTTCATATTTCATTGGTCCTATTACGAACTTTCATCATTATCCATCCCACTAAACATTGAAGTTATTGGAGGTTTAAAGTAATTTTTTGTGTGGATTTGACATATTTAATAAATTTAATCTTTTTTTTTTCAAATAAAATAAATTTATTCTTAACTTGACCTCTCCTAACCACTCAACATTCATTATGTCATCTTCTCGAAATCATCTCCAATCCTCATTGAAGCTTCATTGATTCTTTAGTTAAGGGTTTGCAAATGGCAGGAACAACTTCTTTGATCATCTCCAGCCTATTGACTTCCTTGAAACAATTATACCACATTATGCCTAACACTACTATTGCATCTTCCTCATCATCCATAGCACAAGAAGATGTTACTATTGCCCAAGTTAATTCGAATCGAGAAAGATTAACGGAGGATTTGAGCCGATTGTCGAGAATGCTACAAAGAATTCAAGCAGTCCTTCATGATGCCAAGGAGAGGGAGATCAATGAGAACGCCACCCAGTTGTGGCTCAGCGAGCTTAGAGAAGTTGCTTATGATGTTGAAGATGTCTTGGATCAATATGATTATCAAATTATCAGAGCAGTAGTTGAAGCAGAGCCTTCTCTAAAGAGGAAACGAGTAGATGATGATGATATTTATGGCTGCCAGGTATGTCTTCCACTTCCACTCCTAAATTCAATTAAAATTCTAGTTATTAGAAAGTGAGTGGATATGTTTATCAATATGTTGATTATGCATGAAAACTATTATTAGGTGTCACTACCTCCCTCTAATTCAATGAAAATTCCCATTTCATGCGACATGACCAAGAGCATCATTGAGATCATAAAGAAATTTGATGAGATTGCACATGATAGAAAAGTTCTTCATCTTAGTGAAAAAGAAGCACAAAGGAGGCCTCCTTCCAATAATGTTATAAAGAGGTCACCAACAAGTTCTCTTCAGCTTGAATATGATGTTATTGCAAGGGAGGATGAAAAGAGAAAGATAATTCAATTGTTAATGTCTCATGCAGAGGCAGACAACATTGTAATTCCCATTGTCGGCATGGGGGGTGTGGGAAAGACAACACTTGCTCAACTCGTATACAATAATCCTGTGGTATGCCAATATTTTTACTGGAAGGTGTGGGTGCATGTCTCTGAAGAATTTGATGTTCTAAGAATAACACAACAAATTGTGACATCTATTTTGGGTTCATCCAGACACAATGATATTTATAACTTAAATGATCTTCATTGTCTACTCAAGAAGACTCTATTTGATAAAAAATATCTTATTGTCCTTGATGATATTTGGAACAAGAGATTAGATTTGTGGGAGGCCTTCCAAGCACCCTTTTATGGTACTGGAATGGGAAAGATTATTATAACAACTCGATATATGCCAGTTGTTGATATCAGGGATAGTGTGATCGTACCCTTTGCATTCGAACCACACGAGCGGAATCCTTTCGGAGACCCACAATAACTAGAAAGGAGATATGTTCTTCATTAGATTTTGATGAATTGAGGAACATCCCCAAATATGTGAAGCATATATTCATAGAAGATGAAATGGCCGATCAAATTCTTTCACTTGGGAATATAAGAACACTTTACATTTATGGATCACATCATTTCTCTATGGTGGCACATCATCAAAATAGATGGTCTCAGATTAAATTCTCTCATATGGGTTGCTTGCGTGTTTTGAGATTACATGTACGTTATCTTGAATGCAGCTCTGAATGCATAGATTCAATAGGCTACCTGCAACAACTTCGTTATCTCTCTATTGATGCACAGAAAATTCATATGACAGAGACCTCATTATGCAGCCTTTACAAGTTACAAACACTAATACTCAAATCAAATTATATAAATATGCTACCCCATGCAATGGAAAAACTTATCAATTTACGTCACTTGATGATTAGAAGCAAGAATCGAGCATTGGTGCCGAAATCGTATTTCGGGAGTAAAAATCTCATTTCTTTTAGTTTTAATGAGGCAAGAAATAAATTTGATGCATCAACGTATCACATAAAAAGAGATGGCCTATATTCTAGCATTAGATGGTTGAAACCCCTAACAAATTTACAAAGAAGTCTAGAGCTTTATGGGCTTGGAAATGTGGTTGATCATGAAGATGCAAAGAATGCCGATTTGCAAAGTAAGCCATATGTCGAGAGCCTAACACTTATCTGGAAATGTGATGATGAATGTGCAAGGAATGACAAATCTATTCTTGAAGGCCTCCAACCCCACACAAACCTTAAAGAGTTAACCATAAAAGGCTACAATAGTAGCAGCTTCCCAAGTTGGTTTGGAAATCCCAAGTTCTCCAATTTAACAAAAATAAGGTTGACAAATTTCTACAGCAATGAAGAATGCAAGTTTCTTCCTCTGTCTAAGCTACCATCTCTCACATCACTTAAAATTATTGATAATGACGGGATAACTAGAATAGGGGAAGATTTTTGGTGTTATAATGCCTCTCATGATTGCCCTGAGAATTACTCTACAAAGGCTCATGTGGGTTTTCATTCATCTGAATATCTGACAAATAAAAGCTTACTTGAAAGAAAAGAGTGTCCAATGGTGAAGAATGGATATTTCTCAAGCCTCAAGTGTTTACACATATTTTCTTGCAAAAACCTGCAACAAATATCAACCTTCCCATCAAGTCTTGAGATAATTTATGTTCAATCCTGCAAAAGTCTTGAATATATTGCACTTCCTTGTAGCACAGAACATCTTTCCAGGCTTCAAAAAGTGAAAATTTATCATTGTGACAATCTCAAGTCAGTGATCAACTTGAACACTCTTCTTGGCACTCTTAAAGTTTTGAAGTTAGTTAATTGTAGTCAGCTCGAGCCTGCTTCAAACGAAGACTTTGATCATTCATTTGGGAGAGTTTCATTTGAAGAAGGTTTTGCACTTGTATTTGAATGTCCAGGGATGAGAGAGTGGTGCCAATGGCATGGTTTCACTTATCCAGATAAGGTACGTATAAGAAATCATTTCAATGCATAATTTAGTCATATTAATTCAACTATTTCAATATAATTTAGTCATCTCAATTTCAATATTTGTGCTAACAATTTAATTACTTTTGGGGCACTATCATTTTTTTTCTGAATTAAATTAACAATCTTAATAGTCAAAATATAATTTATAAACTTTCTAAAATCCAAATTAATTATTGAACCCTTAGTTTGATATGAAATAAAGTGCAAGAATTTTAAACATGCTTCCTAAACTACTAATTACATTAATTCTGTATAAAAAAAAACTCAAATGTAGATTCTAACAGTATTCTAACATTATTAACTATTACTACTTATATTAATTAATTGTGAATAAAAAACTCTAACATTATTCTGATGATTGGGTTGGCACATCATATCTCCTTTATATAATAAGCCATTCTAAAATAAATCATTTAAACAGTATTTTTTTTCCTTACATATTCAATGAGGATCTTAATTTGGACTCATTTGATTGGCTGCATGGTAGTAAAAAATTTGTTTAAAATAAAAAAATCATAAAAAAAAAAATGCAAAATCAAAATATAATTTCTAAACTTAAATTAACAAATTTAATTAATGAATCTTTATATAGTTTTATTATGAAGCGTAAGAATTTTAACATTGCTATTACTTATATTAATTACTAAAGTATTCTAACATTACTAATTATTACTATTTATGTGCCATAAGATATAACTGTTATTCTATTTTAGCAGTGCTACTACTTATATTAATTAACTTTAACAACAAAATCTTTCTCTTATTCTATTGGTTTGCAGGTTTCAAAAAGCCGTAGGCGTTCGCGATTTGTGGTATGTGTATGAATTTTAAGCCTGAAAATAAATCGTTATCCATAAAAAAAATGTCAAATCGATGAGATCTATGTTGTAATTAATATTCAAAATATAATTTCTAAACTTAAATTAACCAAATTAATTAATGAATCTTTATATAGTTTGATTAGGAAGTGTAAGAATTTTAACATTGCTACTACTTATATATATAATTTGATCATGGCTCTGCTAGGGTTACGGCTTTTTCGTCCCAGCCGCCGCCTCTTCTTCCCCGTCTGGTAAGAGATTTTTTTTCCTCTTTGCTCTTGATTTCGTGTATGGCGGCTTCTCGTATTCGCGATTCTGGTTTTCTGAGCGGAATAGCGACTCCTATTTCGTTCAAGGATGCGGTTTCTGGTACTTCGTCATCCTCTTTTCCTGCTCTGAATTTTTCTTCCCTTCGAGGCTTGCCGGCGTTGTTTATTTCGGAGGATGAAATTAGGGCGCTTGCTAAACCTTTTGAGTTCTCTTTGGTTGGGCGTTTTCCGGGGCAGAGACCCTCTGTAGAAGCCATTCGGAAATTTTGTTTTAGTTTAAAGTTGATTGGGGAATTTTCAGTAACTGTGCTCAATAATCGGAATGTTTTGATAAAACTTGAGAATGATTTTGATTATTACAGAATTTTTTCCCATAGATCCTATTTTGTTCAAAATTGTTATATGAAAGTGGTGAAATGGACTCACCATTTGGACGTTGAGTTGGATTCTCCTATTGTGCCGATTTGGGTTTCTTTCCCTCTTCTTAGGCCCCATTTATTTACTCCTAGAATTCTCTTTGGTTTAGCCTCTCTTTTCGGTCGGCCCCTCAAATCCGACTTGGCGACGGCTTCTGGGTCGCGGCCGTCGGTAGCTCGTATATTGGTTGAGTTGGATGTTACCAAGAAACATGAGGATAAGTTATGGGTTGGATCTGTGGAATCTGGGTATATTCAAACGGTTATATTTGATGAAATTCCTACTTTTTGTAATCATTGTAGTTCTCTAGGACATTCTAAGGATGCTTGTCCAATTTTGCACCCGAATTGTAATGTGCCTAAAACTGCGATAAATCGTTGTGAAGCTCCGATGTTGGAGGAACCTGTTGTAGTTGATGCTCAAAATGAAAATGTTATGCTTGAGTTGAAGGCGTTGGAGTCGGTTCTACCTGTTGTTGATTCTGATACTGATCAGGCTATTAAGCCATCAGGTGGTATTTTGTTGGATAAATCTATGGAGGATACTGTACTGGTGGAAAATGTGGTTGTGGTTGAGGCGGAAACTTCTTTGTCACCAAATGCTGTGCCTTTTTTTCCTTTATCTGTCGTAACTGATCATTTGGCGGTGAATGAGGCTATTTCGGTTGACATTCTGGAGCCGGATTACAATGGGAGGTTGGTTTCTAATGTTGTTTTGCAGGAGTCGGCTCCTACCGAGGGAGATGGACTGGTTCTGAGGGTTGAAGATGATGTTGCGGTTCGAAATCAGAGTAATGGTGATAGTTTGGTTTCGTTGGTGGGGGAAATAAATGCTAATATGGAAGTGCAGGGAATGTTGGTTAATTCTCAAGACTTGGTTACTGTGCCTGTGAAACTAATGGAATCCCAAAATGTTTTGGGTAGTAAGTCTGAAATGGTTGTTGGACTTCAATGTGACTGGTTAATTAATTCCGCGGAAGAAAATTCGGGTTCTGAATCTGTTTCAGAGTCTGATTATGAGTTGAAGATGGTTCCGAAGAGATCTTTGAGGGGAGATTGCCGTGGGAAATTTTGGAAACGTGGAGGTAAAAGAAGATGATTTGGTTTGATTATCTTTATTTTTGCAGTTTTTCCGGTGGGTTGTTGCAGGGCGATGATGTGGCTGGGGCTCCCCTCCTCGTTGATTTCCTTGTGGCAATCGTCGGTTTCGTTATCTTCTGGATGGTCCTTGCGAGGTCTCGAGGATGTTGGATGCTCTGGCTGATTGCTGAGCCCTTATTTGGATTGGTTTTATCCTTTTTTGTGTTTTGGTTCTTAAGCTCATAGGTTTAGTTCTTAATTGTTGTTAGTTTACTGAGCTTCTGTTTTGTGTGACTTTGTAACCTTCTTTTGATTAATGTTATATTATGTTTTGAGAAAAAAAAAAAAAAAAATATATATATATATATATATATATATATAATTTGATTATGAAGTGTAAGAATTTCAACATTGCTAGTACTTGTATTTATTAACTATGAATTACAAATTCTAACAGTAATTCTAATGCTTTGCAGGATTCACACAAGAACTAGTGCGATGAGGTATGTTTATGAGTTTTAAGCTTAAAAATAAAATTGCCATCCTTGAAAATTTAAAATCAATGAGATCTATATCTTAATTAATATTCAAATTATAAGTTCTAAGCACCAATTAACCAAATTATTTAACAAATCTTTATATAGTTTGAATATGAATTGTAAGAATTTTAACATTGCTATTACTTATATTAATTAAATGTGGATAACAAATTCTAACACTAACTCTAATGGTTTGCGGGCTCATATGGATGCTAGATTTGTAGGAAAGTGATACATGTATGAATTTAAAATCAATGAGATTTATAAATTTGTAAGCTTCAATCAATGAAATTAAATAAAGAACCCTTAGTTTGATATGAAATCAAGTGTAAGAATGTTAACATTGCTACTACTTTAACTATGGATAACATATTCTAATGCTAATACTTTCATTCTAATGTTTTGCAGACTTCTAGTATTTGAAAGAGCAAATAATCAGAAGTATTGGAGCGTACTAAGTCTTGCGGTCCTTCCTATAATAAGCCTTTCCTAAATATATCGTTGTAAAATAAATATTTTTGGTATGGTGGAAGTTGTTATTTTCTTAAGTGAGACTATAATTCCTCTTTATAAAGAGGTTTAATGACATGTTATTATTTAGCAATAACAATAGTCATAGCAACTTAATTGGATTTTGTAAATAAGTAGTATGCTAGATGTATTCATGGATCATTTGTAACCATTTCTACTTCTTATTTTGTTCATTTTAATTTATTTATATTTTGATATGAATTTAAAATCGATTTTTTGTCTTGTAATTTGCATTGTACTAACTCTCACAAGAAGTACTATATTTATATTTATGGTTAATTTAGAATAATTTCTATTTTTAATTTATTTAATTTATGTTTTGATATGAAATTAAAATAAATTTATGTCCTCTTAGTAGTTAGAAAATAGAAAATTGCTTGCTACAAGAATCATTCTCTTCTATTTTTTTAAATTTCACTTCATTAGTATTCACAACACTTTTGATGGCCTGTTGCTACAGTTTAAACACCCACTAATTTATTTGCAACAATTTTAAAAACCGCTGCAACTCCGCTATGATTGCATTTGCTGCAAAGGCTATAGCAACAATTTCATGAGTGTTATTATAGGAAGGCTTTAGCAGCGCTTTTAATAGCAACATTTTTAGCAGTGATTATATATATATATATAATATCAAAGAAATCAAATTTTGTGATCAAATTATAAATATCAATAAAATACTATACAAATATAAATTGAATGAATATTAACAAGATATAAATCAACAGTTAAAGAGTTTTTTTCCCAACACGAAAAATAACTTTTTCCCTTCCTCTAGGTATAAGACCAAAACAAAAATAAAATTACGTATCCATTTATATGTCTTCCAAACCATCCATGACATCTCATTCATTGGTAGACTAATAATAAGAAGATTCAGCTATAGAAGTTCTGTCCATAAGCTATAAAGAAGTTAGTCATTTGTTGGATATTATAGCCATTGCATCTCTAGTAGAGATTAAGCCGAGCTAAGGAAAATGAAACAAAGTAATACTACACTTTCTTAACAATATAAGCATTGATCACAGATATAAAGTACTAGAAACAAAACCAGAAGTCGATCAAGGAAAAATTACATTTAGTTGAAATCATCACTAGGGAAGAAGAAGAAGACATGAATATTGGACCTTATCATGCACCAAAGAAGTAATTACAAGGTAGATTTAAGTGAAGTATTCAGTAGAGAATTTCAACGCATGAATCAGATGCAAGCTTCATCATCACCATATGAAATATTGAGATATGATAAAGACAAATTTGTTCATATTCTAATTTTCTTGGTGAAACTATTTTTTTTTATCAACTAAAATTACACCAAACAACCAATGCACGTTGTGTTACATTGTGTTGCACCAAGAATACAAGTAATTCCAAAATGGAAGAAATAATGAGGACTCAATAAGAAGATGAGGCATTGATGATATTAGAAGTCATAAAACAAGATTAGTGTAGCAGTTTTCTATGAACATCCATTCATGAATTATCTTGGTAATGGCAGCTGTGGTTGCTTGAGAAGCTTCAAACCATCCAAACATGCTACATCATTATTATTTGAAATATATATATATATATTTCATAGCAACTATATGCAACCGATGGCTAAATTTTGATCGTTATCATCTCTCTCAGAAATTCTTACTAGAAACAGTCATCAATAGCACACTACTGCATGATGTGTATGTCATTAAAAGAAATCCACTTTAAATCTAATATTTAAATAAAGGAGAAAAATAATATATCCAAGGTTCATGTTCTATTATGTTTTTTGGCATGAGGCCTCAATAAAAGGAGCTGTGAAAAAACATAAGTTATTTATAATCTTTTAGCAGTGATGAAATTTTTTGCTCATACCAATTCTTTGCGTCAGTTATAAAATTGCCATTAATAAGTACTGCAAAAATCTCATATTTTTTGTAGTGTGAGTGTGAGTGAGTGAGTGTGTTTGTGTGTGTGTGTGTGTGTGTGTGTGTGTGTGTGTGTGTAGTGGCTTAGCGCCATAGCTCTGAACTTCAAAATTAAAAATAATAATATTATTTTACACTTTTGAATTATTGTACTCTCCCCACCTGTCTCTAATGTAGAAGATGATCTTGGCTTCCTCTATGCTAAGATTAGATCTAGGAAAAATAGAAACACTATTATAGAAATTGCCTCTCCTTTGGGTCTACACACCTCTCATCAGGATATTGTGAATGCTTTGATTGATCATTTCAAAGATATATTTAATGTTCATAACCCTATCAATTAGAGATTTTACAATATTCCTGTTGGCAACATGGTTCCTCCTCACCTTCTTGATGCCATTGTAGTTCTAGTTACCACTGAGGAGATTAAAGTTGTAGTTTTTGATGCGGTTTCTTCCTCAGCTCTAGGACCAGATGGTTTTTCCTCTGATTTTTATCAGCAAACTTGGCATATTACTAGGTATCAATTATACAATAATGTTAAATATTATTTTTCAACTGGTTACCTCTTTAAGGGAGCTAAAGCTCCTGCCATTAACTTTATTCCTAAGGGCACTCATGCCACCAGTATTTCTAATTTCAAGCATATATCACTATGCAATATTTTCTATAAGATTTTTGCTAAGCTTATTGTGAATAGATTTAAGATTACCTAACATTTTATTATTCATGAGAGTCAGTCGGGGTTCATTGCCAAAAGGTGTTCTACTGACAATATTATCCTTGCTTATGAGGTGCTCAAAGAATTTAAAGCTTCACAAAATCTCATTTGTGCCAAGCTAGATATCAAAAAAAGCCTTCGATTCAGTCTCACATGTTTTCCTACTTAACAGATTAAAGCAAAAAGGTTTCTCGAACCTTTTTATTAAATAGATTAGGAGCTGCATTTCTGAGGTTCATTTCTCTATTTGCCTTAATGGCTTTTTGGAAGTTTTCTTCAATTCCTCATCAGGGCTTCATAAGGGATATCCATTCTCCTGATTGATCTTTTGCATTTTCATGGATGGGTTATCCTCTTCCCTGCATAATTAAATACAACCCTCTTTTATGGGACTAAATCATAATAATTTTTTTGCCTCAAACATCTCATGTATGCAGATGACCTTCTGGTTTTGGAGTTGCTTCTTTGCATAATACTGCTTGCTTACAGAAATCTCTTCAATAATTTTTGGATTCCACTGGTCTGCTCATGAATCTGATTAAAAGCTCTATATTCTCTAAAAATGTTGATAGTGCTGATGAGATTACTATCTCTCTTGGAATCTCTCAAGTTGATTCCTCTCTTGATTACCTAGGGCTTCTTATTGCTTCTAAAAGATTGAATTTCACTCACTTCAAACCCCTACCGAGCAGAATTTTTGCTCTACTTGAGGGTTAAAAAGTCAAGTTTCTTTTTTTTACATGATGAATTTAGTTTTTGAAGTTTTCTATTACTAATATGCTGTCCTATTGGATTAGAAGGTCTATAATACCCAAAGCTTGCTAGAAAATCATCTCTAAACTTTGCTCAAAGTTTTTATTTCATGACAATATTAAGGAAAAAAAGTTGCACCTAATTTCTTGGAATTTTGTGACTATGCCAAAATGTAAACGCGGTTTAGGGCTTCCTTCTTTTGATTCTCTTTATCATAGTGCGACTTGCTCTTTTATTTAGCATATGTATAACTCTAGCACTAATTTGGCCAATTGGTCTAAAGATAAATTTGAATCCCCTTGGAAGCTGCCTCGTTCCTTTTCTTCCAAACTTTGGAAACTGATTTTTCATACGACTTAGAGAATAAAAAACTCCATCTGCTATCCATTGCTCCCAATTATAATTAATCTATTCTTTGGGACCCATGGTGCAAAGGTTATCTATTATCTAATTTTTTCAACTCCAATAGGCTATCTCATCTTTCTATAAATGAATTCATCATAAATGGGCAATGGTCTCTTCCAGATTATCTTCTAGATTGTGTTAAGGATACTATTTTGGATATAAATATTTTGGAGCAACTGGCTTTGGCCTGGGATGGCTCCTCCAACCCGTCGTTCAAAAATTTTACTATTCATTTCTATTCTCATTTGGAGGATATTGATTGGTGTAACTTAAGTTGGCATACGGAGTACTCTCTTAGGTTTGTATGTTATGCTTGGATGACAGTTTTGGGAAGATTAAAATGTGTGAATATTTTAATTAATAGGGGAATTCCGGTATTCCCCTCCTGCTCCTTTTCCCTAAGTAGTAAAGAATCTCAAGCCCATCTATTTTTTGAATGTAACTACACCTTCTCGGTTCTATTCGATTTGCTCCATTTGCTTGGCAAGTTTTAGCTTAGGCTAGGCCTAATCTTTTGCAAACTTATGATTACTTGGATAATTTACAACATTTTTATCGGAAGGAAAAATATTTCTATTTTTTCACTGTCACATGTGTTGTTTACTATCTTTGGAGGGAAAGGAACAAGATGAGGTTTTCTACATTCTGGGAGAGCCCGACTGCTATTAAAGCAACTATCATTTATGTTATATGTGCTAAAACTAAGAAGTGGACTTTTTTGGATTAGATCAATGACCTGTTTTTGGAATGTTTGGGTTGATGCTTGCAAAATTTCTTGGTTGTTGGTTAGTTTTGATGTTTTTGTTACTCTAGACATTGATGGGCATGGGTATTCACAATACCATTCTTTTCTTGGATGGCCTTGTGGTAGCCTAAGAGTTTTGTTGAATGGTTGTTTTTCTCTTCCTTGGGGCTTCTGTGATGGTCCTGCTACCTTTGGTCTTGGCCTGTGGCAGCCAGTGCTCCACCGGCTGCAGTTTTTTGGATGTTTTTTTGTCTAGATTACTTGCAAAATTTATTGGTTCTTGATTGAGTTTGCTGATTTTGGTTATCTGAATAATGATGAGCATAGGTCTACGCCATACCATTCTTTTCTTGGATGGCCTAATGGAAACCAAGGAGTTTTGTCGAATGGTGGTTTTTCAGTTCCTTGGGGCTTTGTGATGGTCATGCTGCCTTTTGTTTTTGGCCTTTAGCAATCAGTGCTCCTTCGACTACAATTTTATGGCTTTTCTCTCTTCTTGAATGGCGACCTGATGCCTTTTGGGGTGTTGATATTTATTTTTTCTTGAGTCCAAGTTTTACTTCCTTTTGGTCTCTTTCTATTTTTTTGGGGCTTCGGGGGTATAGTTGATTATTATACATGTAATATTCCTACCGTAGTTGTTTTGCAATCTTTTTTTGTTATTAATATACGGGCATTTGCCCTAAATTTTCCCCCAAAAAAAAGTTATCACATTTTTCTATTACAAAACCTTTCATTTGTACCAATGCACTCTTCGTCACATGGGAAGAATGTCTGACCTATGGAGATCGTGCGTGCGGCTTATTGGTTGAGCAAATTTTTTCCTTCCAGGCAGCTGATATTTGAATCCCCTAATTGTTTAAAAAAAATTTATGTATGAGCTGTGTCTGCAATGCATGTGAGAGAGAGAGAAGTGTTCAATTTCATATTATTCAAAATTTTTATTTTCATAATTATTGATAGAAATGCAGCTTTCATTTGGCAGAACTTTTTTATTATTTTTTTAATCATATATAAATTTTTTACTAAAAAATAATAATAATAATAATAATAATAATAATAATAATAATAATAATAATAATAATAGTAATAATAATAATAAATAAATAAAATGAAAGACCTCTCATATTTTGTATTTTGATTTAATGTGAGTTTCATTTGTCCAATTAGTTTTATATTATACAATTTTTATGCCTATTTTAATTAAAGTCACTCAATTATTCATATTTCATTTGTCAGATTATAAACTTTCTTCGTCATCACAACAAACCTTAGCATTATTGGAGTGGAGGCTTAATATTTGAATATGATCAACTTGAAGCATATTCAAAATTCTTATCATTAAAGTCTCACTCAAATATTTAAATTTAATCCAAATGGGCAAATTTTATTGGAGACATAAAAAGCGAGACTTAAAATTATCTAAAGTTGAGAAGAAAGATTCCATCTTCCTACCACAAAACATTCATTTGCATCTTCAACATGACGCAACCATTTTTTATTTTATATTATACAATTTTTACGTCCATCTTTCATGATGATTAACTTTCTTTTCATTAAAGCCACTCAGTAGTCCATATTTTATTAGCCGATCGTAATGTTTCATCACCATCCACCCCCCTAAACATTAAAGTTATTTGAAGCTTAAAAGCAAGATTTTTTAGTAGATTTTTTTTTTCTTTTATGGGCTAATAAAATAAATTTATTCTTAACTTGGCCTCTGCTAACTACTCAAAATTCGTTATGTCATATTCTCTAAATCATCTCCAATCCTCATTGAAGCTTCATCGATTCTTTAGTTAAGGGTTTGGAAATGGCAGGAACAACTTCTTTTATCATCTCCAATCTATTGACTTCCTTGGAACGATTATCCCAGTTTATACCTACCTTTACTTCATTGGCTACATCTTCCTCATCATCCATAGCACATAAAGATGTAACTTTATCCAAAGTTAATTGGATCCAAAAAAGATTAATGGAGGATTTTATACGATTGTCGAGGATGCTGCTAAGAATTCAAGCAGTCCTTCATGATGCCGAGGAGAGGGAGATCTATGACAAGGCTATCCAGCTCTGGCTTAGCAAGCTTAGAGAAGTTGCTTATGATGCTGAAGATGTTTTGGATCAATATGATTATCAAGTTATAAAAACCCAATTAGAAGGAATGTCAACAACAGCTAAAGAAAAGCTAGAACAAGTGGATGATATTGATTTTTTTGGCTATCGGGTATGTCTTCCTCTCGTAAATTCAATTAATATTCTAGTTATTAGAAAGTGAGTGGATATGTTTATCAATATGTTGATCATGCATGAAAACTATGTTCAGGTATCACTACCTCCCTTTAATTCAATTAAAATTCTCATTTCTTACGACATGGCCATGAGGATCATTGAGATCATAAAGAAATTTGATGAGATTGCAAATGATAGAAAAGCACTTCTTCTTAGTGAAAAAGATGCACCTAGGCATCCTAGGTGGCCTCATTTTAATGATTTTATAAATAGGCCACCAAGTAGTTCTATTCTACTTGAATCTGATGTTTTTGGAAGGGAGAAGGAAAGGATGAAGATATTTCAATTGTTAATGTCTGATTCAGAGAAGGAGAACATTGTAATTCCCATTGTTGGCATGGGGGGAGTGGGAAAGACGACACTTGCTCAACTTGTATACAATGATCCTAAGGTTTGCCAGCATTTTAGCCCAAAGGTTTGGGTTTGTGTCTCCGAACAATTTGATGTTCTGAGAATAACAAAAGAAATTTTGTCATCCATTATGGGTTCATCCAAGTACAATTATTGCAATAACTTGAATTATCTTCAATGCAAACTCAAGGATGCTCTATTAAATAAAAAATTTCTTCTTATTCTTGATTATGTCTGGAATGAGAAAGCAGATATATGGGAAGCCTTACGAGCCTCGTTTTCTAGTACAGTAGTGGGAAAGATTATTATAACAACTCGATCTATGTCAGTCTCTCACATCATGCAAACAGTGTCCCCACTTCAGCTTGAATGCTTGCATGAAGAGGAGTCATGGTTTTTGTTCCAAAGGCATGCTTTCCATGGTTGGAAGCTTGATCAACAATTAAAATTTGAACAAATTGGGAGGAGAATTGCTGAGAAATGTGGTGGATTGCCTTTGGCTTTAAAAGTTATTGGTGGATTTCTACGAAATGAATTTATGGAGCAAACATGGAATGATGTGTTAAACAATAATTTATGGGATCCCAAAGAAATTATTTTGTCTTCAATAAGGATAAGCTATAATTACTTGCCATCATATCTTAAACCATGCTTTCTTTATGCATCTTTGTTCCCAAAGGGTCATTACTTTGAGAAACTAGAGTTAATAAGAATGTGGATCGATCAAGGTTACATTCAGCTCACAGAAAGAACAATTTTATGGGAAGATATTGCAGTTGAATACTTTGAAGACTTGGTGAGAAGGTCATTCTTTCAATGCTCAAAACATAAAGGATTTATTTTGCATGATATGGTGCATGATTTTGCTCAATCTGTAACCAAAACTGAGATATATTCTTTATTAGATTTTGATGAATTCAAGAACATCCCCAAAGATGCAAAGCATATATTCATAGAAGAAGCAATGGCTGATCAAATTCTACTTCTTGGGAATATAAGAACACTTTACATTTATGGATTACATTATTTCTCTAACCTCGCACTTCATCAAAATAGTTGTTCTAAGATTATATTATCCCATATGGTCAGCTTGCGTGTTTTGAGATTTCATGCACCTTCTTTTAAATGCAGCTCTGAATGTATAGATTCGATAGGTTACCTACAACAACTTCGTTATCTCTCTATCTATGTCAGGGATATCTATATGACAGAGAACTCATTATGTGGCCTTTACAAGTTACAAACATTAATACTCGAATCAAATTATATAAATTTTCTACCCCATGCAATGGGAAAACTTGTCAACTTACGTCACTTGATGATTGTAAGCATGAATCGAGCATTGGTGCCGAAATCATATTTCGGGAGTAAAAATCTCCTTTTTTTTAGTTTTAATCATAAGGCAAGAAATGAATTGGTTGCATCTACATATCACGTGAGAAGAGATGGCCCATATTCTAGTATTAGATGGTTGAAACCCCTAACAAATTTACAAAGAAGTTTGAAGCTTTATGGGCTTGAAAATGTGGTCGATCATGAAGATGCAAAGAATGCCAATTTGCAAAGTAAGCTATATGTCGAGAGCCTAACACTTATCTGGAATTGTGGTAAATATGATGAATGTGCAAGAAATGATAAAGCTATTCTTGAAGGCCTCCAACCCCACACAAACCTTAAAAAGTTAACCATAGATGGCTACAATAGTAGTAGCTTTCCAAGTTGGTTTGGAAATCCTCACTTCTCCAATTTAGCAAATATAAGGTTGAGAAATTTCAAATGCAAGTTTCTTCCTCTGTCTAAGCTGCCATCCCTCACGTCACTTGAAATTATTGATAATAAAGGGATAACTAGAATGGGGCAAGATTTTTGGCATTATAATGCTCCTCTTGATTGCCTTGAGAATTACTCTATAGAGGCCCATGTGGGTTTTCATTCATCTGGATATCAGACATATAAAAGTTTTCTTAAATGGAAAGAGAGTCCAATGGTGAAGAATGGTGATTTCTCAATCCTTAAGTGTTTACACATATTTCATTGCAAAAACCTGCAACAAATATCAGCCTTCCCATCAAGTCTTGTGGAATTTTTAGTGGCATCTTGTGAAAGACTTGAATATATTTCACTTCCTTTTAGCTCGGGACATCTTTCAAGGCTTCAAAAAATAAAAATTTATCGTTGTGACAATCTCAAGTCAGTGATCAACTTGAATAATCTTCTTGGCACTCTTAAAGTTTTGAAGTTAGCTAATTGTTGCCAACTCAAGCCTGATCCAGACGAAGACTTTGATCTTTCATTGGGAAGAGTTTCATTTGAAGAAGGCTTTGCACTTGTATTTGAATGTCCAGGGATGAGAGAGTGGTGCCAATGGCATGGTTTCACCTATCGAGATAAGGTATGTATAAGAAACCATTCCAATTCATAATTTAGTTATATTATTTAGCTTTTTCAATATAATTTAGTCATCTCAATTTCAATATTTGTGCTAACAATTTAATAATTTTGGGGCATTGTATCATTGTGTTCTTATTTAAATTAATAATCTTAATGCTGAAAATATAATTTATAAACTTTCTAAAGACCGGATTAATTACTGAACCATTACATAGTTTGATATGAAATAAAGTCTAAATTTTTTAACAATGCTACCCAAATGCAGATTCTAAGAGTATTCTAACATTACTAACTATTACTACTTATATTAATTGTGAATAAAAAATCTCTATCTGATTGTTTGCAGGATCGGACGGTTCTTATGGCTATGCTTCAGGATTGGGTTGGCACCTTCATTTTCTCCTTTCTATAATAAGACTTTCTAAAATAAATCATTTAAAAGTATTTTTTTTTTCTTACATATTCGATGAGGATCTTTGGACTCATTTGATTGCCTGCATCTATAGTTTGATTAAAAATAAAACAGTCATCCTAAAAAATGAAAAATCAAAATATATTTTCTAAACTTAAATTAACCAAATTAATTAATGAATTTTTATATAGTTTGATTATAAAATGTAAGAATTTTAACATTGGATTGCTTCTATTAATTAACTATGAATAACAAATTCTAACACTAATACTCGTGGTTTGTAGGAATCTGACGGCAGCTGTTCCGACAAGGTATGTGTATGAATTTTAAGCTTGAAAATGAAATCGTCATCCCTGAAAATTTAAAATCAATGAGATCTACATTTTAATTCAAATTAAAACTATAATTTCCAATCTAACATTGATAATTTGATTCTAATGATTTGCAGAGTCGGAGTTGGCGCTGGCGCAGCATTTTGGGAAAGGTTGTGTTGTAATTCACTTAGCCCTACCAAAATAAATCATTTTAAAATATTTATTTTCGATATTATTGTATGAATTTGATTTTCTTTAGTTTAGTTTAATTAATTTCTTTTATTTTCTTTAGTTTAGTCAAATTTCTGAAGTGCTGCTCTTAAGCTACTAGTAAATCTTGAAATTGCATGCTCGTTATAGAGGTCAAAGGCAGTGATGTGAATTTTATATTGGCATGTTGAACACTTCCATTGCATGTTTTTTCTTTTAGAAAGACTTAGCTCATATGCTTATGTAAAATTAAAATATAATTTCTAAACTTAAATTAACCACATAAATTAATGAATCTTTATATAGTTTGATTACGAAGTGTAAGAAAGTTTAACATTGCTATTACTTATAATAATAAATTATGAATAACAAATTCTAACACTAATTCTAATGGTTAGCAGGATTCTGACAACAGCTCTTCTGACGAGGTATGTGTATGTAATTTCTAACCTTCAATTAAAAAAAAAAAATAATTAACGAATCTCTATATGTATAGTTTGAATATGAAGGGTAAGAATTTTAACATTGCTACTACTTATATTAATTAACAATGAATAACAAATTCTAACACAAATTCTATTTGTTTGCAGGATTCTAATGATAGCTCTTCCGAGGAGGTTGATTATCTCCAAAATAAATTCATTGTATTATTTAACTTTGAATAACAAATTCTAACACTTATTCTAATGCTTTGCACTAACTGTAATGCTTTGCAGGATTAAAAAGGGATTTATAAATTTGTAAGCTCCAATCAATGGAATTAATTAAAGAACCCTTAGTTTGATATGAAATCAAATGTAAGTATGTTAGTTAACATTGCTACTATTTAACTATGGATATCATATTCTAACACTTATACTTTGATTCTAATGTTTTGCAGACTTCCAGTATTTGACCGAGGAAATAATCGGATGTGTTGGAGCTTACTAAGTCTTGTCATCCTTCCTATAATAATAAGCCTTTTCAAAAATATATCATTGTAAAATAATTATTTTTGGTATGATGGAAGTTGTTATTTTCTTATGTCAAACTATAATTCCTCTTTATAAAGAGGTTTTAGGACATGTTATTATTTAGCTGTAACAATAGTTACAGAAACATAATTAGAACATTGAATGATGTTGTGGAAGTTGTTATTTTCTTATGTCAGACTATAATTCCTCTTTTTCATGTTGGATTTGGTTGGACTGGCTATAACTTTGAATGGATACTTGAGAGTAATCACATAGTTTCTTAAAAGAATATTAATTTATTGATCCTTCTACTATTTTTTGAATGAGTTAGTGATCCCGATTTTTTGAATGGTTCTTTCAAATTGCAATCTTTTGTGGATGCCGTTTCTGGTTCTCCCTCAATTGTATTTCCTGAGCTCCGACAGTGTTCGTTTCGTGGTTTTCCCTCTTTGTGGATCTCAAAGGAAGAAATATTGGCTCTTGCGGTTCCTTTTAAATTTGCTTTGGTTGTGTTTTTTTTTCCTTCACACCAACCTTCGTTGGATGTAATTCGTAAGTTTTTTTTAACTTGAAGCTAAATGCCAATTTCTTTGTTATTGTTCTTGATCAGTTGCACGTTTTGATTAAGCTATCTAATGATCTTGATTATATTAGAGTTTTTTGTCTTGGGCATGAGAATGCATAGTATGTTCAAATGGTTCAAATGGAGAATTTTTCTTCATTTTGTGTTTCGTGCAAGTGTCTTGGTCATCTTAGGGGTGAGTGTAACGTCCACTCCTCTTTCTCATTGCTTATTCTGAAATCTAATGCTAATCCTGTTTTGTCTAATGGGATTACTTCTAATCCTTCTAAGAGTGAGGAAAATATTATTAGGAGTGCTTCTGCTGTTTTGAATAAAGATATCTTAAGTGGAAATGTGGTTGTTGTTCCTCTTATTGTTAACTATCTTAATAATTCTGATGGGAAAGCTATTGTTGAGAAGGACCATCCGCTAAATGTTGTTATTCCTAATTCTACTCTTGCTTTGTCTATTAATAATTTGGTGGTGGAAGAGGTTAATGCTGTGAAGGGGCTTCTGACTGCTGCGCTTTTGAGGGGTATTAGTGATCCGCTAGGTGTTAGTGGAGTGGATTGTGGGGTCTCTTCTCATTATAGGACCGATGTAGCTCCTATTGTTGGGTATAGTCCGTTGGTTGTTGTGGGGGCTTAGTTATCGATCATGCCTGTGTCTACTAATCATGTTATCCATGTGGGTGTTATGGAGGTATTGTAAGCTCATAATTGTTTACTTGATGTATGTTTTAGTCCCTTTTGTCTGATGTTGGAAATGAATATGTTGTTTTTATAAATTCTGGTGGTAATTGTATTTCTTCTAATCCTGAAGCTTGTAACTTTGTTGGTTCTATGGTTGCTATGGTTTCTGATGTGCATGTGGAATGTGTTAATAATGTTGTTGCTGCAGTAGGTTTGACCAGTAATTTGAGGGAGATGGAGAAGGTGCCTTGTGTCTATGATCCAATTGAGCTTATGTCTTCCAATGAATTGAAGGTCTTTTTGTCTTCAAATGTGCTGAAAACAGTGTGAATCAATCAGATTGGATGGATGGGTATGGTTCTTCGCCTTGTGGGAAAGTTTGAGAGGGTTTGGATGAGCTGTCGATGAAGGAGTTTCATGACTTATATAGTTTAAATGTGAGTAGTAAAATTCATAAAAGCTTCTCTCATGGTGGAAGTAAGTGTTGTAGGAGAAAATCGAGGAAGAGATAATCTTCTTCTAGTTAGCTGAATGAGTGCTGAGATTTTTTTTTTTTTCGGCCCGGCTTAGGAGATTTATTCTCCGTTTGATTCATGGTGGTTTTGATGATGTGGTGGATGTCTTGTAGACTTGTTTTTATGCTTGCACTTTTTTGTCCATCTTTGCCTCCTCTTTATTTTTTGCAGGAACTACTTTGTAGGATGCAGGATCTGGTTGTTGGTGGCTTCGGAGCTTCCGCTGGCTATTTTTTATTTGGTTTTGAATTGTTTTTGTAATTAGTTGGTTTTTGTGGCTCATAGGTTTTATTTCTATTGTTGTATTTTAGAGGGCTTTGAAACCTTTAATGATTCGTAATCCTATTTTGTTATTAACGCGTAGACCTCTTCCGTTGGAGCAATTATTTCGTCCGGTCAACCGAACGCCTTCGGAGGCCAACAACCACGTGCCACGTCACAAAAAACTCGGTATTGAGCACTCGGTATTGCTCGGTATACATTCGGACCGTTCGGTTTTTGACCGGGTGTAATAATTTCTCCTTCCGTTGGGCTTTATATATATATAAAAAAAGACACATAATTGAGTATATTTCCTTGGTCGAGCAATAAAACTTCTTCATAGACATTAAAGCTATTTGAGGTTCAACAGCAAGACTTAGCAGTTAGTGTCAGTGATTGTGTCAATGGTGAACTTCAACCTTGCTAATGACAATAAGTGTCGTTAGTGGCAATGTAAGACATCAAAGTGGTGTTGAGGCCAGGGAAGCATATATTAGTCTTGCAGGCTACGTCGGGCATCAACCTTGTTAGAGGTAGTGCCCATTAGTTTTATTAGTGTTGGGTGTTGGCGTTCATGTCGTTGACAGGTTTCATCATTGGGCTTATATATTTTGTGTTTGAAAGTCATGTTTTGGGTTAGTTTCATCGAAACCTTTTTTGTGGCATCAACTATTAAATTTTAAAGATGAATTATTTAATCATTCTGACAAAAAAAAAAAAAAAAACTACTTGATTGAACGGTTTGTATAAATATCCTTGATAATGTAATTTTCTTTAAACATTTAAATACTACAATAATATCAAAATCGAGCAATCATGAGCTTATGATATATATATATATATATCATCAAGATGCTCATTTTAATTATAAGCATATTATACTTAGATATTGTTTCATCCATCAAGGAATGCCATAAAAATTTAAACTTCATTTTTGAGCGGTTAAATTAGGCTGCAAATGAACCAAGCGTACGATGAGCTACTCATGGCTTGTTCGGCTAGGTAAGAGCTCATTCATGTTCGTTTGATATGCTTAAACACTTTTGATAAATACTAAACAAGCTTGAACAACTTGCATTCGGTTTGTTTATGTTCATGAACAGTATCGTTTAATATTGGTGAACAAGTTCGATTAGAGCTCGACTAAGAATATCGATTAGAACTATAGTAGAGTTTTAAAATATATATATTATTAAATAATTGAGCTTTGAACTAATCTAATAAAATTAATTAGAGACTTAAAAAGCATGACTCTTCAATTACAAACGTAACACTATTCAATTCTTACTAAAATTAAAAGTTTAAAAGCAAAGATTCCTTGCTCCTGCTTGCCACTAAAACATTCATTGCAATATGCTAAAGTTGAAGTAACTTTTTTGTTTTAAATTATACAATTTTTATGCCTATTTTAATTAAAGCAGCTCAATTATTCATATTTCAAGATAAGATTATTAACTTTCATCATCATCCCACCAAACATTAAAGTTATTTGAGGCCTAAAAGCAAGATTTGATAGGTGGGAAATAATTTTGAACAATAAAAATCTATCATAATTGAATTAAAGTAGGACTTTTCTTCTCTTTTATCCTAAAATATTTTTGTTAAATATATTTTATAAATATTTTAAATATATTTCTTAAATATTTTCTAAGAAACATTTTTGTTTTCTAACTCTTTAACAAATTATATATATATATAAGTAAGAAACATTTCAAAATCACAAAAAATTGTGTTTGATTTTGAAAAAAATCATTACATACTCCAATCATAGTCTACCACATCGCCTGTGTCGTGTATACAAATTTTGCAAAGCTTTTGTGCAAATTGAACATAGTATTATGTGCACAGAATTATGTGGTATGTCTTGGTTTGAGTCTGAAAGCAAGTTAGGTCCGAATAAAGCACATAATAATTTCTCGTGATTTTGACGCCAATAGTCTCAATTAGACCGCTTCAATAATAATTTGGATGTGTGGAATATAAATCAATATAATTTTATATTTAATTATATTTATATTTTTACTATTACATAAAAAGATTTAATTACAATTTTTATTATAGTTAATATTAGAGTATAATTTAATAAATATCAAAAGGATAATTTAAGAAAGAAGGTGGGGTCATGTGCTGTCCTTCTCTTTCTTTATTATTCGCCACCTACCAACAAAGCTATTGGACGCAATGCTCTGTAACTTCACATGGGGAAGGAGAGACTTAGTGCAGATAAGAGAACCGTCCGCATATTAGTATAAAATTCAGCTAGGTATTATTCGGTACCGCTGGATATCACTAGGTACCGCTTGGTATCTTGTGTGTGTGCGACGGTGTTCTTCCCGTCTGCACTCCGCACCTAATATGTGGAGTGCAGATAAGAGAACCGTCCGCACACTAATATAAAATTCAGCTAGGTACCATTCGATACCGCTGGATAACACTAAGTAACGCTTGTTACCCTGTATGTGTACAGACGTTAAGGAGCTGCGCCTGCAATGCATGTGAGAGGAAAAAGCTGTGTCCATTAATTGTACTATTGTTCGCCACTTGCGCACATGTCTTATCAATTAATTGAACCATTGCTTTCAAAGCAAGATTCCATTTTTCAACCACAAAACTTTCATTTGCATGTTTTTCTATGATATTTTCTTATTTTTAAGTTTTTATTTTTTTTTTTACTTTATATCAACAATCTATAATATTATGTGGCAGTTTTTTTAATTGAGCTTGAAATATCTAATAAATTTAACTTCGTAAATTTATTTTTTTACCCAAGTAAATTAAATTTATTCTTATTTAAATAAACCACTTATTTATTTATGTTATATTATTATTATGTATTCTTTAATATTTAAGAAAAATATTATAATTATGTGTCTTATAAATGTTAATGTTTTTCTAAAGTGAAAATGTTTCGTTGGTCCTTTCATAATTTTTTTCAATTTCATGTTATCTTCTACATTATTGGAGCACCAATTAAAGACCTCTGAGTTGACTTGGCTTCCGATCTTCACTCAAAATTCATTATTTCATCTTCTCTGAATAATATCCAATCCACATTGAAGCTTCATTGATTCTTGAGCTAAGGGTCTGGAAATGGCAGGGACAACTTCTTTGATCATCTCCAATCTATTATCTTCCTTTGAAAGATTATCTCAGTTTATGCCTACCTTTTGTTCACCGGATGCAACTTCCTCATCATCTATATCACATGAAGATGTAACTGCTATTGAAGTTAATTCGATCCAAAAAAGATTAATGGAGGATTTGAGCCGATTGTCGAGGATGCTGCGAAGAATTCAGGCAGTCCTTCATGATGCTGAGGAGAGGGAGATCAATGAGAAGGCCATCCAGCTATGGCTCAGCGAGCTTAGAGAAGTTGCTTATGATGCTGAAGATGTCTTGGATCAATATGATTATCAAGTTATCAAAACCCAATTGGAAGGAATGACAGTAACAACTGAAGCAAAGCCTTCTCTAAAGAGGAAACGAGTTGATGATGGTGATGTTTTTGGCTACCAGGTATGTCTTCCACTCATAAATTCAATTAAAATTCTAGTTATTAGAAAGTGAGTGGATATGTTTATTAATATGTTGATCATGTATGAAAACTATGATCAGGTATCACTACCTCCTAATTCAATTAAAATTCCCATTTCTTGTGACATGGCCATGAGGATCATTGAGATCATAAAGAAATTTGATGAGATTGCAAATGATAGAAAAGCACTTATGCTTAAAGAAGAGGATGCACCTAGACGATCTTATTTTAATAATGTTATGAAGAGGCCACCGAGTAGTTCTCATGTGCATGAATCTGATATTATTATTGGAAGGGAGATGGAAAAGAGAGAAATAATTCAATTGTTAATGTCTCATTCTGAGACAAAGAACATTGTAATTCCCATTGTTGGGATGGGGGGTGTGGGAAAGACGTCACTTGCTCAACATGTATACAATGATCCTGTGGTATGCCAACATTTTAGCCCAAAGATTTGGGTTTGTGTCTCCGAACAATTTGAAGTTTTGGGAATAACAAAAGAAATTGTGTCATCCATTGAGGATTCATCCAAGTACAATGACAATAATAACTTGAATTATCTTCAATGCAAACTTAAGGATGCTCTATTAAATAAAAAATTTCTTCTTATTCTTGATGATGTCTGGAATGAGAGAGCAGATATATGGGAGGTCCTACTAGCCCCCTTTTCAAGTATTGGAGTGGGAAAAATTATTATAACAACTCGATCTATGTCAGTTGTTGGCATCATGAAAACGGTGTCCCCACTACAGCTTGGATGCTTGCATGAAGAGAAGTCATGGTTATTGTTCAAAAGACATGCTTTTCATGGTTGGCAGCAAGATCAACAACTGGATTTTGAACAACTTGGGAGGAGAATTGCTAAGAAATGTGGCGGATTGCCTTTGGCTTTAAAAGTTATTGGAGGATTTCTACACAATGAATTTAAGGAGCAGACATGGAAGGATGTGTTAAACAATAATTTATGGGATCCCAAAGAAATTATTTTGTCAGCATTAAGGATAAGCTACAATCACTTGCCATTGTATCTTAAACGATGCTTTCTCTATGCATCTCTGTTCCCAAAGGATCATTACATAAATAAACAAGAATTGATAAGAATGTGGATCGATCAAGGTTACATTCAGCTCACAGAAAGAAAAATATTATGGGAAGATATTGCAGTTGAATACTTTGAAGACTTAGTGAGAAGGTCATTCTTTCAATGCTCGAAATATGATGAGATGTTCTTTTTGCATGACATGGTGCATGATTTAGCTCAATCTATAACCAAAAATGAAATATGTTCTTTATTAGAGTTTGATGAATTGAAGAACATCCCCAAAGATGCAAAGCATATATTCATGAAAGGCACAATCAATGATCCTTTTTTTGAGTTTGATGAATTGACGAACATCCACAAAGTTGCAAAGCATATATTCATAAAAGGCATAAGCAATGATCAGGTTCTTCCACTCGGGAATATAAGAACACTTTACATTCAGAGATTATATTCTAAGATTCCATTATCTAATTTGGGATGCTTGCGTGTTTTGACACTTGGTTTTTGTCATTGTGTATGCAGCTATGAATTTATAGATTCGATAGGTTACCTACAACAACTCCGTTATCTCTCTATATGTGCACAGGTAAACTGTATGAGGGAGAGCTCATTATGTAGCCTTTACAAGTTACAATCACTAATACTCCAATCATCTAATATAAATATGCTACCCAATACAATGGGAACACTTATCAACTTACGTCACTTGATGATCATAAGCAAAAATCAAGCACTTGTGCCGAAATCATATTTCGGGAGTAAAAATCTCCTTACGGTTATTTTTGATGAGGTACAAAATGAGTTCGTTTCATCTACGTATCACGTAAGAAGAGATGGTCCATACTCTAGTATTAGATGGCTGAAACCCCTAGCAAATTTACAAAGAAGTCTAAAGCTTTATGGGCTTGAAAATGTGGTCGATCATGAAGATGCAAAGAGTGCCAATTTACAAAGAAAGCCATATGTCGAGAGGCTAGAACTTATCTGGAAATGTGGTAAATATGATAAATGTGCAAGGAATGATAAAGCTATTCTTGAAGGCCTCCAACCCCACACAAACCTTAAAGAGTTAACCATTGATGGCTACAATAGTAGCAGCTTCCCAAGTTGGTTTGGAAATCCTCACTTCTCCAATTTAACAAAAATAAGGTTGACAAATTTCTATAGCAATGAAGAATGCAGGTTTCTTCCTCTGTCTAAGCTACCATCCCTCACTTCACTTCAAATTATGCTTAATAATGAGATAATTAGAATGGGGCAAGAATTTTGGTGTATTAATGCCCCTCCTGATGGTCTTGAGAATTACTCTATAGAGACCCATGTGGGTTTTCCTTCATCTGGATATCTCACAAATAAAAGTTTGCTTGAATGGAAAGATCGTCTAATGGTGAAAAATGGAGATTTCTCAAGCCTTAAGTGTATAAACATATTTGATTGCGAAAACCTACAACAAATATCATCCTTCCCCTCAAGTCTTGAGATACTTTATGTGAAATCCTGTAAAAGTCTTGAATATATTGCACTTCCTTATAGTCTTGGACAACTTCCTAGGCTTCAAAAAGTGAAAATTTTTTGTTGTGACAATCTCAAGTCAGTGATCAACATGAATAATCTTCTTGGCACTCTTAAAGTTTTGAAGTTACTTAAGTGTAGTCGGCTCGAGCCCGATTCGGACAAAGACTTTGATTATTCATTTGGAAGAGTTTCATTTAAAGAAGGCTTTGCACTTGTACATGAATGTCCACGGATGAGAGAGTGGTGCCAATGGCATGGCTTCGCCGGTGACAAGGTATGTATAGGAAATCATTACAATACATAATTTAGTCATTTTAATTCAACTATTTCATTGTAAATTAGTCATCTCTATTTTAATATTTGTGCTAACAATTTAGGCTTCGTTTGGGACAACTTTTTTACTGCTTTCTAAAACTGAGTTTTAGTACAAAATTTTTTATTTTTGTACTAAAACTCCGTTTTAGAAAGCAATAAAAAAGCCGTCCCAAACGAAGCCTTAATTACCTTTGGGGCATTATATCATTGTTTACTTTTTTTAAATTAATAATCTTAATACTGAAAGTATAATTTATAAACTTTCTAAAGACCAGATTAATTACTGAACCATTACATAATTTGGTATGAAATAAAGTGTAGGAATTTCAACAATGCTACATAATACTAATTATATTCTAATTGTTTGCAGGATTGGACGGCTCATATGGCTATGCTTGAGGATTGGGTTGGTCCTTTCTACAATAAGCCTTTTAAAAAAAGAAATCATTTAAAAGTTTTTTTTTTCTTGCATATTCTAAAAAAATGCAAAATCAAAATACAAATTTCTAAACTTATATTAATTAAATTAATTAATGAATCTTTATATAGTTTGATTATGAAGTGTATGAATTTTAACTTTGCTATTACTTATATTAATTAGATGTGGATAACAAATTCTAACATTAACTCTCTATGTATTTTTTGAATATCAAGTGTAAGAATTTTAACATTTCTATTATTTATATCAATTAATTGTGAATGACAAATTCTAACACTAATTTTAATGGTTTTGCAGGTTTGCGACTATAACTCCTTCGTTGGGGTATGAATTTTAAGCTTGAAAATAAAATCGTCATTCTTAGAAATTAATAATTAATGAGATCTAAATTTTAATTAATATTCAAAAGTTAATTTAAAATCTTTGATTAACAAAAGCAATTAACAAATCTAACACTAATTTTAATGATTTGCAGGAATCTGACGACAGCTCATCCGACGAGGTATGTGTACGAATTTTACTCATGAAAATTAAGTGGTCATACTTGAAAATGAAAAATCAATGAGATTTATAATTTAATTAATATTCAAAATATAATTTCTAACTTTTTATTGATGCACGTGACCCATGAAAACAAATAAAAAATCTTTTTTTTTTTATTTAAAAATAAAATAAAAAAGAGATTTTATTCTATATAGCAAAGTAAATAAAACCTAAAAATATATGCATGGTTTAAATTTCAGTTATATCGTGACTTGTTCAAATATTCTAACTTTTATCTCAAATTGCTTTAGAAAATAATAACTTTATTTTCACCGACTCATTTTAAGCTTGAAATTAAAATAATCACTCTTGAAAATATACAATTAATGGAATTTATAATTTTATTAATACTCAAATATATTTCTAAACTTTCTAAAGACCAAATTAATTAACGAACCAGTAGTTTGATATGACATAAAGTGTAGGAATTTTAACTATGATACCAACTGGATTTTGATGCGCTTATTCCAAAGGTTCGTTTTTTTTGGCCCCTTCATTATCTCTTTCCTATAATAAACCTTTTTTTTTTTTTAAACCATCAAATATATTGGATAATAAAGAGGTTACAACAGTAAGATGCACAACTGCAATAAAAGAAGATACACCATCTAAGAGAAAAAACCTAAACAAAATAGGGATAAACCCTACAAAGAGAGGGCTCAGTAAATTGTCGGGGCTCCAAGCATCCCCAAAGTCAAGCAAGGACCATCCAGTTAGATAAATAAAACGCTGATCGAACCAAGCCAATTGATGAAAACACCTAAGGTTGCCACTAGCTAGGCGAAGGGGATACGAGCCCCAGCACATCATAGCCCGCAAACCTCCAACCAACCAAATCCGACCGATAAGCAAATTCAAAAATTCAGAAGGGAAAACCAAAAAAGAAACAAAATTATCTTCTTCTACCGCCTCTACCGTGAAATTTCCCACGAGATGCAACATTGAGAGGTCTATCACGCACCAACTTAAACTCGTTGCTAGGATGAAACAACTGCAAAAATCTGAATATGAATCGGAATCCGATTCATATTCAGAAGAAAAATGCAACCCATCACCATGGGATCGAACATTCATTCCTGAAGTACCACCCAACTAGTACATCATAGCTTGCGAAGCCAAAAGATTCACAGGCACATTAACTAAATTTTGAGAATTAATCAACGTTCCTGAAGTACCACACACCTCATTAGGAGCCACAGACACACCAACATTCTGTAGCCCTTCAAAACCATTTAAAACACCCAAAACCGGCGAATCACCCAACCCACCAGAAACATTCAATCTCGATTCAGAAACAGCCGCATCATCCAAACTAGGCAACAAAGGGGGCTCGGGATCCAACTAATCCAAAACTGGAAAAGAACCCAAAACCACACTAATTTCTGGCACCTGAACAACAGCCGGAAGGCTTCTGGACACCGCACCAGGCAACCCATTAGAATTAACATCCAACAACTGGACAGAGCCTCCCTCAACAACATGGGAAACAGACGGAGAAAATGCAGTCAGTAACACTTCAGGTATATTCTCAGTATTAGCAAGCTCACCCCCCAAAACCTCCGCAACAGTAGGATCAGAGTTCGAAATAACATTATCAACACATTGAGGGGATAAATTAGCTAAAGGGCTTGAAGAAACATTCAGAAGAACAGACGCAACAGGACGACAATTTACCAAGGAATGCCCAATACATTTGCAACCCGCACAAAACTGAGGAAACTCATCAAAAACTACCTCTTGAACGTAACCTAAAGCTTCCGAACCTAACCAAACTTGTTTAGGGTAAGATTTGGTAATGTCTAGCTCAACCAACACCCGAGCATTGGACGGGCGGGTACCGACAGCTGTGGCTTCATCAATTTTCAAGGGCTTACCAAACAATTTTTCAAGCCCAAATAGAATTCGAGGAGCGAAGAAATGAGGCCAAAGACAAGGAAACGAAATCCATATCGGGATAACCGACGACTCAACACCGATATACAAACTAGGAGACCACTTCGTTAATTTTATATAGCAGTTATAGACAAGGTAAGAGCGGTGACAGAACACCCTACAATAATCTAGATCACTAGAAAGCTTGATCAGAATATGAGAGGGGACCAGAACAGTGACAGAAACCTCACTTTTAAGCTTTAAATTGAAAAAAAAAAATTACGAATAGCTTCTAGAGAAGGCCTTTTGGAGGGGAAAAAGCCAACTAATGAGAACTGAAAAGGGGCAGCCAGCTTGTTGATTTCATCATCGGAAATCCACAAAGAAGGTAATCCATGGAAGGTTGAAGCATGCAAATCCGGAAAAGAATTCTTGGAACCAGCAAGTGCTTCAAGAAAAGAACGAGAGTGAGAACCCCCACCGAAAAATCCAGGGTCCTGGAGCTTAGCACTCGGCATACCGGCACAGCCGGCGAAAACCGAAAACAAAACCAACCAAAAAACTACTCCAAATACAAGAGGAAGAAAGAAAAAGAGAAAGCTTTCCTGAATCTAGGAGGTCGCTGGAAGAAAACCCCCCGCGGGGCGAGGGAGCACTTGGAGCAAAAAAAACCCTAACGGAGCGGCGTGATGAGTTTTCTATTCAAACATGATCCTATAATAAACCTTCTTTCTATAATTAGTCTTTCTTTAAATAAATCATTTAAAATTATTTATTTCTAAACTAATCTAACAGTATTTCTTACACATTCGATGAGAATTTTTGGACTCATTTGGTTGCCTCGGAATTAAAAATTTTGTTCAGGAAAATAATAACTTTATTTTTACTGAGTATTTTTAAATAAAATAATCATCCTTACAAATAAAAAACCAATGAGATTTATAATTTTATTAATATTTAAAGTATAATTTATAAACTTCACTTAACCAAATTAATTCAGGAATCTTTATTTATTTTGATTATGAGTGTAAGAATTTTAACATGGTTATTACTTAAATTTGATACGTTACCAAAAATTGTCTTGACCATGCACGGATCTCGAGGTGCATTTAAGTTGAAAATTTTTAAAATTAAATTCGGTATCATATGAACTCCAATCTGAACAAACTTATAGTCAAACTGAAATTCATGAAGAGTAGAAACAAACGGCACAAAAATCAGGTAATCCAAGCCCAAATGGGTCCAAATCGAAGCCCGAAGTTTATTTTGAAGGTTCCAAGCCTAAATTCGATAATCAAATGAAATATAAATATTACATGCTTATAAGTGAATCCAGCGGCTCGGTGAGACGAATCCAATGAGCCCAAGCTAGATCGTTGAATTCCGACATTATTAAGGCACATTAACACTTGAAAAATACTCTATAATTAGGGGGATCAATATAGGATGTCTGATTGATCACTCTAAATCTGCCCTAGATCTTCTCCATATTTACAGTAAATGTCACTCTGAAAATTTTAAAAATAAACCCCGACACTCTACATGAAAGGGGACCTTTTGATTAGATATTGGAGAGAGCTTTAAGGCTTCAAGAGCTTCAGCATCAACGTCAGCAAACCTCCGTCAACCATTGCCTGACCACTTATCACGGTCGGACTTCCACTCGGATGTCGGCCGACACCTGACTTGCATTCGGCTATCGTCAAACCACCGCCCGGTTGCCAGAATTTGAATTGACCACCAGCCGCCACCAGACTTCCGTGCGACCATCATCGGACCACCACCGACCGCTGGACTTCCACCCGGTCATCGATCGCCACTGGACTTCCGCTCAATCATAGTTGGACCACCTCTCGGCCATCAATCGCTGCCAAACTACCACCCTTTCATCAACCGCCACTAGACTTCCTCCTGAACTTCATCGGACTACCATTGCCCACTAACTGTGATCTCTCTGGCCACAGTCCCCCATTGACTACAGTCCTTCTAACATTACAATGCCCGTTGACTATTGTCGCTCCGACTAACATTGCCCACCAAATATGGTCCCTCTGACCTCCGTCATCCTTCGACTACGGTCATTTTGACCACCATCGTCCATCGACTACAATCCCTTCATCTATCCGACCACGGTCCCCCAACTATGATCCCTCTGACCAACGTTGCCCGTCGACTACAATCACTCGACCACTGTCACCCGCCGACTAGAGTCCCTCAGGTGATCCATCCGGCCAATGTCATCTACCAACTACTATTCCTCTGACCACTGTCTCTCGCCGACTACGGTCCCTCTGACCTCGATTGCTTGTTGACTATGATCCCACTTATTTACATCACCCGCCGACTAGGGTCTCTCCATCTACGGTTGCTCGTCGACTACATTCCCTTCAACCACCGCTACCCGCCGACTACGGTCCCTCCAACCTCCATCGCCCGCTGACCACGATCAATTCGATCTCCATCACCCGCGAACTAAAGTCCCTCACGATCCCTCCGATCACCATCGCCCACCGATTATGGTCCCTCTGGCAGTCCATCCAATCAACATCACCCGTGGGATACAACCCCTCCAATTATCGTTGCCCGCCGACTATGATCCCTCCAACAATCCATCCAATCGATTTCGCCCGCCAACTATAATCCCTCTGACCATCGCCGCCCACCGACTATAGTACCTTTTTGCATCTCCGCCCACCGACTATGATCCCTTCAACATCTGTCACCCGTTGATTATAGTCACTTCAACCTCTGATCTATAAGAACCATTGATTATAGTCCCTTCAACCACTGTTGGCTATCGATTACAGTCGCTCCGACCACCATCGTCGTCGACTAGGATCCCTTTGACTTCAAAATGCGGCTAATATTTTGTATTATCCTAATGAAAAATTGGTTTATCCTTCTGATGGGGTTGGAACACTGCTTTTTGATGGGGTGCGTGCTGATTTTGGCATGGATAGACCACCCACTGTTGTTGTTTCTAATTTAGACCAAATGCTGGATGTTGGGCTTTGTCTTGGAATTGTTCATGATTTTTGTCATGTGGAGGATAGGCTCAACATGGAAGTGTGTGATGTTAACATGGTTGTTTTGAATGAGTCACCTGGTAATTTGAATCTCGAATCGCCCTTGGCTTCTTTTGGATCACGTTTATCACCTAATTGTGAGGTTATTAAGGACATTTGCCAATTATTGATGTTCTAATTTCAATTATTTCTAATACTGAATTGAAAGCTCAAATTGCTTTGATTTTGAATAACAATATTGAGGAACTATCTGATTGGTTGGATGGTTCATTCTCCTCGGCCTTCGGGGGTGTTGGAGATGACATCGTTAAGCATGTGGATGATTTTCAAGAGATATATGGTTTGAAGGTGGGGCACATTGTGGAATAAGCCAACTCCTATGGCGGTGGGAGAAAATCGAAGAGGAAGTAAATTGTTATCTCTGGTAGCCTTCTCTTATGTTATCTTTTCTTTCACATGGCTACTATGCTTTTTCGATTACGAACCTTCTTTTGGTGTTGTCTGCTCACTATGGGAGATCCAACAATTATGAGGTTGCGTTTGTTCACCACCAGCCTTCTCTTCCTGGCAACCTTGGTGGTAGATCTTCTCATTCTGTTCGTGAGACTTTATTTGTTTTGTGGGTTGATGCTTGTTGGTTATCCTCTGTTTCATTCATCATTTGCTACCGCCAATGGATGGTTCTTTTTTGGCTTTGGGTGGTTGCAGGAGCTTCTTGCCATTTCCTGAGTCCGGTTGGTATCTTCGCCCTTTTCAATTGTGTTTTGTTTTCTTAGCGGTTGTTATAATTTTTTGCTCCTTGTTGGAAGTTGATTTTCATTTTTTGAGATTAATAATTTTATTAATATTTAAAATATATTTTGTAAACTTTAATTAACCAAATTATTTAATGAACCTTTATATAGTTTGATATGAAATCAAGTTTAAAAATTTTAACACCATTTAATCGTCCGAGCAATTTTTATTTTTATTTTCCTCTCAGCGGTTAGGGTTTCCGCCTAGGGCGATCCTGACGCTCCTCGCTTGTTTGGGGTGAGCACTCCTCAGTCCCTCGCTCTCATTCTTCCAAGGAAGTCATCTTTTCCCTTTGCTTCTTTTATTGTGGTGTTTTTATTTTTCGTTTTGTTTTCATTTCGGCGTCCTCTGCCCTCCTTTGATGGAATGGCGAGAAAACGTTAGTGCGATCCTTGTTTTTTGGAAGGTTCGTTCAAATCTCGTTCTTTTCTCGATGCTCTTACTGGTAGTTCCTTCGATGGTAGATTTCCTGATCTTAAACCTTCTTATTTCGTGGTTTGCTATCGCTGTGGATTTCAGAGGAAGAAATCAATTCCCTTGTGATTCCTTTTTAGTTTTCCTTAATTATTTTTTTCCCTTCTAAGGGGCATTCTCTGGAATCGATTCGAAGGTTTTTTTTTTCATCCTTAAGCTAACTAGTGATGTCTCTGTTACATTGCTTGATCAGTTATATATTTTGATCAAATAGAATAATATCCTTGATTATTGTAGGATTTTCTATCAATGATCCTACTTAGTTCATAATTTCTATATTAAACTGACCAAATGGTTTCCTCTTATTGATGTATGTGTTGAGTCTCATGTAATTCCTATTTGGGTTTCTTTCCCAATCTCCGTCCTCATTCTTTCTACCCCCCCCCCCCCCCCCAAAAAAAAAAAAAAAAAAAAAAAAAAATCCTTTTTTGGATTGGGTTCGATTTTTGGTAGGCCTTTGAAGGTTGATAATGCTACTTTCGTGGGTTCTAGATCGTCTGTTGCACGTGTGCTGGTTGAACTTGACATCAAGAAAACCTACCTCGATAAAGTCTGGTTGGGTCCTAAAAATCTATGCTATATTCAACAAGTTTCGATGGAGGCATTCACAGCCTTTTATGCTTCATGTAAATGTAGGGCATTTGAGTGGTGATTGTCAGCCTCATCAGTCATCTGCCCGGTCTATATTGATGCTCCTATAGTCTCTAAACTGTTTACTGTTAATGTTAGTTGTGAGGGGGATAGGGTGGAAATATTGTTTCTTGTGATGCCAATGAATTGGCTTTAGAATTGTGTCCCACTGTTGGTGGTGACGGGAATGTTGCTAGCATTGACATTATTGTTTCTAATATTGTCGATAAAGCAATTATTATTGGTTTTGATTTGCCTAATGTTTCAAAATTGATTTGTGATGATGTTGATGCTCATCGACCTGTTTCTGAGATGGGATGTGTGGTGGCATCTGAACTGGATGATGGACATATGGCTCTTGCGGCTGCACAGGATGTTTTGAATCCTCCGCGGCCTGTTCTGGATGGGGTTCTGATACCCGTGGGCTGCTCTAAATTGAATTTTTTTTGTTTAGGTTGGGGAGGAAGTGGAGCCTTCTTCTTTTGTTTGTGGGTTCTTGAATGCTAATAATTGTTGTATTAACCTTATAGCTAGTCCTACTTGTGATATGTATGAGGAGGTGTTGGGTGAAGATTATGTTTCCTTAGGTTCTGAGGGGGCTGGAGGTTCGGATGGGCACGGGATTGTTGTGTCATCTGAGCTCCAAATTTCTCCCATTGCTTCTATGGTGCCTCTAGTTGATGTACCAATTTTTGTTATTTCCAATGCTGGTATGTTAGCCCACCTAGCGAAGGATAATGTTATGTGCCAATGCAATTGGTTAGAGGATGACATTTCTTTAGTAGAATGGGAAGAAATTAAGGTGTTAGAATTGGATGCTCAGGAAAACTTTGATTTAAGTCTTCTCCAAGTTGTGGATGTTGGTTTTTTTCAAAAATAATGTTAAGCGCAGTAAACGCAAATCTGAAAAGAAATGACTTCTCTTTTTGTAGTCTTTTTGTTTTGGATTGCTGGCATGGGCTGATCAAGCTTCTTTTTTTAGGGTGGGCAAAAAAATTTTTTTTTGGTAGGGGATGGGCAAAGATGATTAGGATTGATAAAATTAGGGCAAAACAATTTTTTGAGAGGGGGCAAAATACGCAAAATACCCAAAATATTCCAAAATATATACTTTTTTTGAGGGTGGGCATTTGCCACCCCCCCCTTGGGGGGGGGGTTTTCCCCCCCCCCCCCCCCCCCCATGGGGATCCACCCATGATTGCTGGTTAATCTTGAATTTGGTTCTATTGCGTCATCGTTTTTAGATTAGGACAATAATGAAGCAGGTTTCCTGTAGGCTCCTTGGACGAACATGGATTGGTTCGCAATCTAGGTGGTTCTTTGGTCTCTTGACAGTTTTCTTTTCCCCTCCTTGGATTGTCCCAAGCTTGGCAACTAGGGGCGGTATGAGTCCAATTGCCTGGGGGGTTTTTAATTTGATTTCTCTTAGAGTGCTTGGCCCAATTGTTTATTGTATTTTTTTGCTGTAATTTTCATCTATGTGACCATTATTTAATCTTGTGGTGTATTGTTCTTATTTTTTAATGTATCCCTTTTTGAATTAAAAAAGAAAGTGTAAAAATTTTAACATTGATACTACTTCAACTATGTATAACACATTCTAACACTAATAATTATCCTCAAATTGGTGTGAGGGTATGGGTTTAATATATTTCATTAATTGACATATATCTTATTTTTCCCTACAGGCCTGGGTGGAGAGTAACAACCGGTGGACGGTCCTTTCCTCCGACTGGCGCTCCCAACTCCCACCCTATGCTAGGGAAAGGATCGTTAATAAGATAATGGACACTCTAAAGAGGCATCTTCCTGTTAATGTTCCTGATGGAATACCTGAGCTTAAGAAAATTGCAAAACGCTTTGAAGAAAAGATTTGTGCTGCTGCTGCCAATCAGTCAGAGTATCTAAGAAAGATTTCCTTGAAAATGCTCTCCATGGAGGCTAAAACCTAACAGAATTCTCCAATGAACCTCAACACAGGTACTTCATCTTTTCCAACATGTTAGTGTTCGTATACTCCGCGGTAGTGACAGTCCTCTCCTCCATAAAAAAAATATGGCACCCGACTTCATCTTCAAATAGTTGCTGTAGATCTGATCGATAGCAGTGACCGTCATCTCCACAACAAATGCCGCAGTAAAGGTGACTGAAAAAGGTAACTCACTACGGCTGGAACAAATTCTGCAACTTGACAATAACTTTTTACGGTATTGCTATCGCCTCCAATAATGTTATCTCAACAATGGCCGCTTCCATCTATTTTATTATGGTTGTGCTTTCCATCGTCATTATTCACAGGAGATCTCAGTATTGGAATTTGATCTGAATTTGTTATTTGTTGCATGTTTTTTATTTAGATATTTGTATCTGAATTTATATACGTTTGTGTGCTTTCATTTTGTTACATGTATGGTGTGTAAGAGAAGAACGTTTTTTTACAACTGTTTTATTTATCATCTAATGATATGAAAGAATTTGAGTAAAAAGAAAATGTTTCAATAATTGACATTAATCAACACTTTACATGTTTTGACATATTTTTCATACTTTAGTTTCATCTGTCATTTAATTTTTCACTTAGTTTTCCATAATTTTTAAACCATAAGAAAGAAAGATGAATTTTGCTTATCTTTAGTATAAGTACCTGTGTATACGAATAATGTAATGAAAAACAATAACGAGTATTGCCTCTTCTGCATCCAATCCAAGCTAGCTAGCATATTCCATATCACTGGTTCCCTTAACCATTCAAGTGTTCAAGTCCTTATTGATAATAACTCGATGTATAATTACATTAAACTAAGCGTAATTAAATTCCTCATATTGTAAGTTGTCCCATCCTTCCAATTCCAAGTATTTGAAAAAAATTGCATGATTTTCCATCAAAAGATACATGTCTTGTTTGTTTTTATTTAAAATTTCATTATTTAAAATTTCATGTGGCTTACAAAGGTGACTCTAGTGATGTTTACAATCATGTTTGGGTGTTGGATAAGTACTTTGACATATGGCCAATGTTTGTTGCAATTATGGATAATAGTAATATTATTATGGATAAGTTCATAATGGATGGAATATGGGATAAGGACGAACTTCGGAATTACTTAGATGAAGAATTGATTATTCTAATTTGTCAAATTTAGATTATTCCTGAATTGGCTAAGGATCAACAGGAATTTATTCATCAAAATTCGGGGAGAACAGTTTCTTCTATGGCATTTGAAGCTACAGTGCATCATCAGATTGATAATCACTATTGGAAATGGACCAAGAAGGTAATGTTGAATCCTCGGGTGGAGGTACTCTGGTGGCGTATGTTTTGTAATGCTATTCTTATATTTCAATTTCTGAAGTATAGAAGATTACAAGATGTTAATTCATATACTGGAGGTTGCATTGTTGTGGAGGACCACGAACATGTGGCGGTGAAATGCTCAAAGTAAATTCAAGTGATTCAATGTCTAAATAACTGGTGCTTTCTTATTCCTATTTTTGATTCATTTGCTGAATGTTGCAGCTGGTTGGAATTATGCTTTGCTTCTAAGAATGCTTTTCTGATTAATTTATATTGTTTTGCTGTTTATTTATCTTGAAAATCTAGAAGTAAATATGTGCATGGTGGTGACGAGGATAGCAGTGTGGTAATTGCATTCAATTCGGTTAGTTATGCCTCAATTTCATCTGCTGTTGGGTTTGGCATATAAAAATTGGGCCACTGGGTTTTAATCGGTCGAATCGACTGTTGAAAAATCGTTGGCACTCTCCTCCTCCTGATTGGATCAAAGTTAATGTTGATGCTTCTTTACTTTTTGAGATCACAAGGGGAGATTTTTATTAGCATTTGGAGTAAGCTGTGTATATTGGGATGTCTCTCGGTTGGAGCTATTTGCTAGTCACTCTTTCAGCTCTATGATGCAAAAATGGATGTTGCAATACAAATGTATAATCATAGAAGGGGATAATTCTAATGTCATTAAATTTCTTCAAGGAGTGATGTGAAAGATGGATGCTACTAAGGCCAGTCGTTGGATGGAAGAGCTTGCTTTTCTTAAAGATTTTAATCATGTTATTTTTAATTGTGTTTATAGGAATTAAAATAATTAGTTTATTTATATGCTAACTTTGCTCTTTCTAGTTTTTTTTTTTTTTTTTGATGATATTAGTGAATAATATTCCTCCTCCTTTTCTTTATATGTTAAAGGAGGAATGTGATTGTATTGGTTCCTTCGGTAGCTTTTTAGTAATATTGCAATTGCATCTTTCAAAAAAAAAAAAAAAAAAAAATCACTATCACAATGTATTTGAATCCTCTCATAATCTGATAAAGATAGTATACAATCATCATTCTCTTTTAATTTCTCCATTCAACTGTTAGTATTGTTCGAAACCTATCGCATCTACTTCTCAAATGACAACTAGTTGGTCTTGATGCGGCTTAAAAATGAAAATGCAATTTACTTATTTTGATTATTTCTTCAATTTTCTAAGATTATTTTATTTAGAAAATTTCCGCATTCTTAAGGGATTAATGAAAATAAAAAATAAAAAATTGCAGGATCAATAACAGAAGCTAAGGAACAATGTGGCCATTTATATGAGATGAAATATTTTGATTATTTGTAGTATCAGTAGTCCTATTATCATTTATCATAAACATTTGACTCAAATTAGAATTGAATGGGTTGGAGAACTAAATAAATATTAATTATTCTTTTTTTACGAATCAATGAAAAAATTATGTTTGGAGTAATTTAAAGAATTAATATTCAAATTCATATTAGTTCTTGGATCTAAATAATGTTTTATTTATAGTAATTAAATATTACAAATCAAGTATTTGCCAATTTGATTTGGTTTGGGATCAATTTTTGGGCGGCCGATTCAAACAGATAATGCGACGGCGGTGGGTTCGCGTCCCTCGGTAGCTCGTTTGTTGGTTGAAATTGATATCTCAAAATCTCACCTGGATTCGATGTGGTTAGGGCCGGAGAAGTGTGGGTATATTCAAAAGGTAATTTTTGAAGATGTTCCTAGTTTTTGTCAGCAGTGCAAAGTTGTTGGTCACAAAAAATCGGAATGCTCTAAACAAGTCCCTCATTTAAGAACACCTTTGATTTCGGTTACTCCTCCGGTGGATGCCGGGATACAGCAAAATCTTAACCCTCTTGAACCTGTTTTATCTCCATCCCTGAATCTTCCTTCTAATCATCTCATTCCTGATATTATGGAAACGGACCAGATTTGTTTGAAACCTAGTGTTGGGGTGGAGGTTTTGCCTTGCCTGTTACCACGATTTCCCCTGTTTTGCTGGATGTTACTATCGGGATGGGGGCTGATGCTTTACCTGATTTGAGTGCTGTTGATGTTTCGAGCCCTCGGTGTGTTCCGGTTGGGCCTGTTGGTTGTTCTGCTGATTTAGATTTACCTGTTGTTGATGTTAATAATGTTGTGCCGGTGGAGAATTTAACTGAAGTATCTAAAAGCTTAAATCAGTTCGTGAATGTTCCGGTGCATGCGGCTGCTACGATAAATCTGGTGAACTCTCTGAGTTGTGATAGATCGGATCAAATAAATTGGTTAAATGACTCTTCTAACGGTGAATTTGTTTCTGACCATTCGGATTTTGATTTCATATCTTCGGATTTTTGTGGGGGTTCTGACCCAGGAAATGATTTCTCATTGGTTCCTGCTAATGTTGGTTGTTCGAAGGTTTCACGTGCTAGGGGCCGCGGAAGGGGCCGTGGCAAGGGGTCGTCGTAGGCGTTAATGATTTGTTGTTTTGTTGGTTAATCTGTTTGGTATTCCGATTTTGGGTTTCGGTGCCTCATAGATTTTTTTGGGGGCTATGATGTGGCCGGGACGAGTGCCCTGTCTTTTGCTTGCGGCAACCTTTGGTGCTTTTCGATGCGTATCGTTGACTGGACCCTTTATCACCTTACTGGATGGCCCGTGCATGTTGGTGGGGCACTGGATGTCTCGGTCAACTACTGAGCCCAACTACCATTTATCTACTTTCAGTTTCCTTCTTTCATTGCATTTCTGCATTTTATTAGATGTTTGCCTATCTCTGTTGTAACCCTTTATTTATCAATAAAATGTTTTTGTTAAAAAAAAAAGTATTTGCCAATTTGATTTAAAATATAATTTCTATGTTAAAAAATTCTATAAGCATCTGTTTTATATATATATATATATATATATATATATATATTTATATTTATATAACTAAAAATCCATAAAAATGAAAATGCTACAAAGTTGATATTATAATTAAATATAGATCCTTGCTTGATTTAAAGCAACAACTAAAAATGAGTACTTTATTTACTAAGTAAAAGGAAAACTAACTTAAGTTTGGGATTAAAGTGATTCCAACTTAAGGTTAAGTCAAAAAGTTACAAGACTATTACTTTCAAAAGAGCTAAGGCTTATGTAGATGCACTGTAATTACTTAATGAAATTGCACTCTAGGCATGATTTTAATTTTAAGTTTCATTATAAGAAAAGAAGGCACATTTGCTAAACTTAAAATTGAAATCCACATGACCCTGTGGATTAACTTCAGTTAGTTTGTCAAATTTGAAATAAAACACTTATATCCAAGATTTAACTCGAAGGTGAATAAACTTAGGGCTGTCCAAACGGGTTAATGGGTCAGGGTTTTCCTCGAACCCGAGTTGACTTGAGCATAAACGTGTCAACCCAAACCCGACCTGGGTATAAACGTGTCTTTGGGTTTGGGTCGAATCCAAATACCTCTCTCTCCTCTCACTTCTTCCCCTCTTTTAATTTCTTCATAGCCAAACAACTAAGTGAGGGACTTAGTTTGGTGAGGTAGGGATATTTATAAATCTATATAAATATTGTTCATGGCCTCGTGCCGCAATTCTCACCAGATCAGTGTCAAAATGCTCTACTTCACAATTTTCATAATTTTCAAATAAATTTATTTCATTCCAAAGGGGGTTTTATTCTTCCTTTTTTGCTTCCCAACTTCCCATATGTTCTTTCATCATGGGTCTTCAACATGCTCTTCAGATTTGTGCTAATAATTAGTAGTGGAACATTTGGATAGCATCAGATTCTAAATTACTGGTGTCTCTTATATCCCAAAAATTTCTTCATATTAGGCTTTTTAGCTTGGTGAGCATGGGTCCTATTTCGTAGCCTTGGTCGAGATATTGCATTGATTTTGCATTGTAGTTCTAGAACTCAATTGTGTTTGTTGCAATTGGTTCTTTTGGTTATTTCTACCTCTCTTTCTTGAAGACGAGAATAACTGGTGGTTTATCTAGTTGGTGTCGTTTCTCTATCTTCCGTATATATTTTTTGAGTCTTCTTTTGTTGAGTTTTTCCTGTTGATTTTTAGAATTAGCTTGCTCTGGCTATGGTCTATTGTAGGTTAGTGGTTTCTCTTGTTGGGTTGTTTGTTGTGTGGTCCTCTGTTCCTCAAGCTAGTGGCTGATTCTATTAGTTCTATTTGTTGTCATGTTGTGACTGTGGTTATTGTTGGATGATTGTTGCTCTCTTGGCTATTGGTGAGAACTTGGTTGGATTCCTCCCTTTTGTTGTTGTTCCTTCTCCTAGTTTGATCATTCAGGTGTCCTAGTCTATTTTTTGGTCTTAAATATTGTTGTTGAATGATTAACTCTATAGTTTATTGAGCTCTTTCTTTTGCAGGCTAAACTCATATCTTCACTGCTTTGGTCTTTTGGTGTCTATAAGGATTGCTCCTCTATGTTATTTTATTCCTTGTTTAGGCTATTTCTTTTTTGACAATTATTTTGCAGGATGTTGCTTCTTCATCTTGGTCAATCTTCATGTATATCAAGCTTTGGCTCTAGAGATTGAAAATCTTCATTTTTTGGGCTTGGGTTCTTGCCCACCGTATTTTTTTTTCTCAGCATTTTATCTTGTATTATAGTTGGGATGATTGGCTTATTAGATTTCTTTTTGAACTTTTTTATAGCTCTTTGAGACTTAGAAAATATTTGATTCCTTTAAGGACTTAGAACTCTTCTGATAATCTAACACATAGACCCGTAATTGATGGGTTTTAATAAAATAAAAGAAAGAAATTTTCATTTGTGACCTAATATTATTTCACTAGATATAGTCTGTTACTTTTTATGATTTTACGAGTTCACATAGATTTATTTCATATTTTTCTAATTTTTCTTGACTTTATAATAATTTTTCTAAATTCTAGATTAATTAGATAGTTTATTTAATTTGGAGCTCGAAATGAGGAGTAAATTGAATTATTTATTTAGTTTATAATTTGTTATGACTTTTTTCTATTTATGAAAGCTTATTTGAGATTTTTGTTTAATATTTTTGAATTTTTAGTGAATTTTTCTAATGTGTAGGCAATTCAGTAGTTAACTATTATTCAATTTAGCTTTAATTCATTAATTTTATGGTGTTAAGCTTTATTTTTAATTTTAATCAATTTTAATGTGTATGTTTTACTTAGATTCGTTTAATTTAATTTTCATAGTGTTTTTTAATGTGATTGAATTAAATTGGTTTGGTTTATATTTTATTTAATCATGTTTTAAGTTTATTTGTTTTATTTGATTGTTATTCATTTAATTCATTGATTTCTAACGTAATTTAATTTTTCATTCGATTCAATTGCAATTAATGTGTATATATGTAATCTAACAAATAATAATCAAATACTATTATATATTTTTGTAATTTTAAAAAACTTTTATTAATTTTTTATGTATCAAGTTGAGTGAATACGGAGAAAAGACTTTTTATCTATTTGACTTTTTTAATATAAATTTTATTTTGTTTTTAATAACTTTCAAATACTATTAATGGTGATATGTATTCAGCATATACATTATTATTATTATTATTATTTTAAAATTGTATATGTATAGTATTACATTTATTTTCATTAAAGCCGGCCACTAAATTATTTAAATTAAAACTATAAAAGTCTATCTCAATTGAATTAAATTAGGTCATTTCTTCTCTTTTATTCAAAAATATATTTCATAAATATCTTTTTAAATGCATAATATTTGCTTAGCTAGCACCAGCCTTGACGTTTATTTAAAACTTATTATGTGCTTGATCAAAAGATGCATTGAGCATTCATTGAAGCCTATTCAAAGCTTGTTTGTGATGAAGATGATTCGACCAAGGTACAAAATGTTTTCACGACACACTAAAAGTATAAAAGCAAAGATTCCGTCACACTACTTTCTACAAATTACATTCATCTGCATGTTCCACGCAACATGCTCTATAATTGTCTATGTACAAGTTGTATCACTAATACATGTGGGTGGAAGAAACTATAGCCATGTATTGTGCTCTCTCTTTTATTGTTCGCCACTAACCATTAAAGTTATTGGATGCCAATTGGTTCTATTGGTGAAAATTTCAAAGCAAGATTTCATTTTCCTACCACTAAACTTTGGATGTTCTGTGCAATATGCGCAAGTTGAAGTAACTTTTTTGTTTTATAATATTATACAACTTTTAAATTGCTTAATTTTCTACATTATTGGAGGTCTAACGAAAGACCTCTGAATTGACTTGGCTCATGCTAACCACTCAGAACTCATATTATTTCCACTTCTTTGAATTATCTTCAACACACATTGAAGCTTCATCGATTCCTGAGCAAAGGTTTGGAAATGGCAGGAACCAATTCTTCAATCATCTCCAATGTATTATCTTCGTTGAAAAGATTATCTCATTTTATGCTTCCTTCTTTTTCACTGGTCTCATCCTCCTCATCCATACTAGGAAAAGATGCAACAATTGCTGAAGTAAATTCAATCCATGAAAGATTAATGATGGATTTGAGCCGATTATCAAGGATGCTGCAAAGAATTCAGGCATTGCTTCATGACGCAGAAGAGAGAGAGGTCTGTGACAAGCAAATCCAGCACTGGCTCTACGAGCTTAGAGAAGTTTCTTATGATGTCGAAGACATCTTAGATCAATATGATTATCAAGTAATCGAAACACAAGTGGAAGAAATGACAACAACAGTAGAAACAAAGACTTCTCTAAAGATGAAACAAGAAGATGATAATGATGATATTTATGGCTACCAGGTATGTCTTTTTGTTCAAAATTCTACCAAAATTCAAATTATTAGAAACTAAGTGGTTCGTATTGATCATGCATTGCAACTATGATCAGCCATCCCTATCTTCCAACAATTCAATAAAAATTCCCATTTCTTGCGATATGGCCATGAGGATCATTGACATCATAAAGAAATTTGATGAGATTGCAAATGATAGAAAAGCACTTGCTCTTACAACGGAGGATGCACCCAGGAGACCCTGCTTAGATGATGTTCTGAAGAGGCCATCGAGTAGTGCTCTTGTGGATGACTCTAATGTTTTTGGAAGGGAAGATGAAAAGAGAAAGATAATTGAATTATTAATGTCTCATTCTGACAGGGAGAACTCCATAATTCCCATTGTTGGCATGGGGGGTGTTGGAAAGACGACACTGGCTCAACTTATATACAATGATCCCACGGTATGCCAACATTTCAGCCCAAAGATATGGGTCTATGTCTCCGAAGAATTTGATGTTCTGAGAATAACAAAAGAAATTATAACATCTATTGTGGGTTCGTCAAGATACAATGATAATAACAACTTGAATGATCTTCAATGCATTCTCAAGGAGGCTCTATCGGAGAAAAGATTTCTACTTATTCTTGATGACATCTGGAATGAGAAACCACATATGTGGGAAGCCTTACAAGCCCCCTTTTCTGGTAATGAAATTGGAAAGATTATCGTAACCACTCGTTCCATGTCAGTTGCTTGTATCATGCAAACAGTTCCTCCATTTGAGCTTGGATGCTTGGATGAAGAGAAATCATGGTTATTGTTCCAAAGATATGCTTTTTGTGGTTGGGAACTTGATCAACAACAAAATTTTGAACAAATTGGGAGAGGAATTACTAAGAAATGTGGTAGATTGCCTTTGGCTTTAAAAGTGATTGGAGGATTTCTACGATACGAAGTTAGGGAGCAGGTGTGGATGGATGTGTTATGCAATAATCTGTGGGAGTTGGAGAGGGCCAAAGATCTTATTTTACCAGCGCTAAGGATAAGCTACAATCACTTACCAACGTATCTTAAACCATGCTTTCTTTATGCATCTTTGTTCCCAAAGGGTCACTATTTTACACAAGTAGAATTGACAAGAATGTGGATAGCGCAAGGTTACATTCAACTTATGGGAACAAAAAGATTATTGGAAGATATTGCATTTGAATTCTTTGAAGACTTGGTGAGAAGATCTTTCTTTCAATGCACAAAATATGATAAGTTGTTCACTTTGCATGATATGGTGCATGATTTAGCAAGATCTATAACTAGAAATGAGACATGTTCTTTGTTAAATTTTGATGAAATGAAGAACATCAATGAAAAAGCAAAGCATATTTTTATACAGCATGTTATGGTAGATCGTGCTCTTTTGTTTGGGGCTATAAGAACATTTTATAATGTTGGACCATTTCCTTATTCTTCTTCCATCAAGCTTTATCCATGTACATTTATTAAGGAGTCATTATCTAGTTTGGGATGCTTGCGTGTTTTGGTATTTGATGCACCTGAATTTGAATGCAATATTCAATTTACAGATTTGATAGGTAACTTGAGGCAGCTTCGTTACCTCTTTATTCATGCACGAACAATCCAACTAGCAGAGTACTCATTATGCAGTCTTTATAAGTTGCAAACACTACAACTCGGATCATTTTATTTAAATATGCTACCTAGTGCAATTGAAAAACTCATCAACCTACGTCACCTGGTGATACATTGTCATGATATAGAAATGTTACCAAAATCAATCGGCCAACTTCAAAATCTCTTAACTTTGATTATTGATTTCTTTCATAAGGATGTCATTTCTTATGATATGGAGAACTTAAAAAGTCATTTGAATCTACCTCACTATTACTCAAGAAGAGATGGCCAACATTCTTGCATTGGATGGCTGAAACCTTTGATAAATGTGCGAGGAAGTCTAAATATTTATGGGCTTCAGAATGTGGTTAGTCCTGAAGATGCGAAGAGTGCAAATTTGCATAGCAAGCCTCACATCAAGAGCTTAACACTATCCTGGAGAAATAATAAGGTAGATGATGAATGCAACAAGCGAGAAAAAGCTATTCTTGATAACCTCCAACCCCACACCAACCTTGAAGAGTTGACCATACATGGCTATAGTGGTAACAACTTCCCAACTTGGTTTGGAAATCCTCACTTTTCCAATTTGGCGAAAGTAAGATTGATAGATTTCAATAACAACGAAGAATGGAGGTTCTTCCCTCTATCCGGTTTACCATCTCTTAGATCACTTGAAATAACCAATATTGAGGGGATATGGAGAATGGGGCAAGATTTTTGGTATCATAATGTCCCTTCTAATGGTCATGAGAATTATTCTACGGATGTACATGTGGACTTTCATTCCTTTGAATATTTGAAAAATAAAGGTATGCATGAATGGAAAGAGTGGCCAACTGAGAAGAATGGATATTTCTCAAGCCTTAAACATTTACGTATATTTCACTGCCAAAATCTTGAGCTAATATCAACCCTCCCATCAAATCTTGTGGAATTTGAGGTGCAATCCTGCGACGAACTTGAATATATGGCTCTTCATGATAGCTTCGGACCTCTTTTAGGACTTCAGAAAGTGATAATAACTAATTGTCGTCTTCTCAAATCAGTGAAAGGCTTGAATAATCTTCTTGGTACTCTTAAAAATTTAAAATTATGTCATTGCTACCTGCTCCACCATCATCAAGATGAATGCAACCACCATTCTCATACAAGTCTTTCATGTAAAAAAGATATGGCATATGTAATTAACTGTCCAATGATGGAAGAGTGGTGCCAATGGCATGGTTTCACCTATGGAGATAAGGTACGTGCAATGTATCATTCCAACTCAAAATATAGTTCCATTAATTAAACTTTCTCACACTCTCTCTATCTTCATCTCTATCTCAGATCATTTCTTATATATTTTCTGAAGATCTTTAGGCTCATTTTGTTTGCAGGATCAGCATGGTCGCCTTTTGGATTTAGTAGCACATGTGGCCTTTGAAGAGCAATTGGAATGGGATCCATAACACTACAACTGGTTTGTACATTCCCTCCTTCCTAAAATAAGCATTTTAAAATTAAATCGTTGTAAAATAATTATTCAATTTGTTTTGATCAATTTTCTAAGGTGCTGTGTCAAAAGGCAAAATATATCTACTGTGGGTGTTAACATTTGTGGTGATGGTTTAGGGTTCAATCATTGGTCGATCACCACAAAAAAAAAAAAATTGTTTTGCTTCAATAATATTATGGTATTTTTAATTAGTGTCTTAAAATAGATTTATGAGGTCATAAAACCTATTTGGTACTAAAAATATCATTTTCCTAAACCCATGTGATAAATTAATACTTATACACCATTTTTTTTATGCACGATCTATAGGTTTCTCTTCTATCTACAATTTTGATCATATTTTTCTTCGGTATAAGAGGATTTTTTTTTATTTGATCAAATTTCTATGGTGCTTTGTCAAACTAGAATTCCTCATTTTTTTTTTGTGACGAGTAAGCACTGTCCTTAGGCCAGTGAAAACCCTGGTCAACTTAGCATGCAACCCACACCAATTTACACGGGCCAACACTTAAGGCTTTCACCGCTTGCCAAGGGATTCGAACCAGGGACCTAGGCTTTGCCCAGCCGGCTCTTCACCACCCGGACAAGCAACGGTGGGTACTTTTTTTTGTGACGAGGAAGCACTATCCTTAAGCCAGTAAAAACCCCGGTCGACCTAGCATGCAACTCACACCAATTTATACGTGCCAACACTTAAGGCTTTCTCTACTTGCTAAAGGATTAGAATTAGGGACCTAAGCTTTGCCCAGCCGGCTCTTCACCACCCGAACAAGCAGCGGTGGATTAGAATCCCTCTTTAGATAGCGGTGTAATAATATGTTGTAATATATTGAGTATGGGCAAATTAATTAGAATATTATTCATGCTCTAAAATTTCTTCTTCACTGTGTTGAATTTACCGAAGTAGACTTCTTCTTTGATTTCATGTTTTCTATCTAAATTAATAAGTCATTTTTGTTGTTTTCATTCTTTCTTTGTTAAAAGGTCTTCTTTTCATGTGATTTTAGCCACTTTGTTACTGCGTTTAATAATGGAATTGAAGAAGGCACTTTGCTACTTCTATTACCTCAGCTTACCGAGCAGTTACTAGTTGTATGTTTGGTTTTATCATCCAAAGGACCAAAAGCAACATTCACTAATGGTTATTTAGTATAAGCCACTCGATATAATCTTATTGGCAATATAAATCGTAGGTCTTATTAATGTCATTGGCATTTGTGGAGTTTTTAGTCAATAAAGTTGGTGTTAAGGGGAGGGCGGCATTAACATTGTTTAGCTTCATCAGGGCATCGACCTTATTAGCAATGATGAGAGTTGGCATTGGTGATGATGGTAGCCATCGTGTTGGTGTTGATGATAGGCTTTGATTTTGGCGGTGACATTAGGAGTCAATTTTGACATCGATAGTGATCTTAAAAGTCATGCTTCAACATTAGTTGTTTGGAAGTGAAACTTTGTATTCACTTAGCTAAGTTTGAACAGAAATGAAGTTATATATGGTCTTAGTTTTGAGTTGGTTGCCATTATCTAAATTATTGGGGGTATAAATAATGACTTTTATTAACTTCCCCTTTTGCCATCAACAAAAAACTCATATTATTTATTCTTTTCTAAATCATCTCTAATCCACTTGATTTTGGTTATTAGAATTATAGCGATCATAACAACTGTAGTCTTAATCACTTCAAGAATATCTTAGTTTGATCTCTCCTCAACTATCATCATGTCCTTCTTGCCATCACTTATATCTACTCACTACTTTAACTTCAAGGATAATGACTTAGATTCTTGACACAAAACCAAAAATTAGCTCAAATCATAGGACGGAGGTGAAAAAGACCAAAGTGTCGGTGGGTGACGGAGGTTGGAAAGAATTTAGTCTAGCGATTAAGGTCAAATTATAATAGGTCGCAGGTGACAAATGTTAGAAGGATTGTAGTAGATAGGTGATGAAGATTTAAAGAACCGTGGTCAAGCAATTGAGGTCGAAGGATTGTAGTGGGTCAATAGTTGTTAGAAGTATGGTAATCGATGGGTGATATATGTTAGAAGGAATGTAGTTGTGCGACAAAGATTAAAGAATAATACTCAATCATTAATGAAGGTCAGAAGTATCGTATTCAGGTGATTGAGGGTTTGGACGACTATAGTTGTTGGGCTACGAAGGTTAGAAGGGGGATGTACTCCACAATTGGGAGAGTAGTGAAGGGTCAAGGTCAAGCATCCGAGGTCAAAGGATAATAGTAGATCAACGACGGTCGGATTAGTTGTAGTCGACAATGAAATTTCAATATTTTGCATTATTTTTATTTGGTCCCTTTAGAAGCCTATATAGGGGGATTTTATTTTTGACTTAAAATTGCCTCGCTTGAGATAAACTATTATTCTTAATAATTTTATGAATTCAAAGGAATTCATTTCATATTTTTCTATCTTTTCTTGAAATTTTAATTAATTTTCAAATTTTTTGATCAATTAAGAAATTTGTTTCATTTTGCAGTGAAAAAGAGATGCTAATTGAATTATTTATTTATTTAATTGTTCATTAAGATTTTATAAGTTTTATAAAAATTTATTTAAGATTTTTTTTAAAAAATTTCTAATATTTTTAGTGATTTTTCTGATACTTGTGTAATTTATTATTCTATTATGGTTGGTGATTTTAATATGACTGGATCAATTTAATTTTTGTTTATTTAATTTGATATTCTTTACATTTAGTTTGATTTTTTATTTTTTTTTTAATTTGGATTGACATGTTAATGTAATTTTATTTGAATTCAAGCTTCGATTCAATTACTTGGATTATGGTTATTAATATTTTATATTGGCTATTCAATATTTTTTAAGACGATCCTGCTAAGGATGATCCAAACTCTCCGTTAATGAAATATCTATACAGTAAGCTCTCAGAATATTTGTTTGCTTAATAACTACAATCAAACTCATAATTTAAACTGAATGATAATGTTAACTTCAATTTTTAAACCTATTCGTAAAAGCAATGCCTTAAATTTTAAATTTATCATAAAATTAATGTGTTTATGCATCAAATTATTGAAAATTCACCAATGGTTGCCACCAGCAAGATAATAGGGATACGAGCCCCAGCCACATCATTGCCCTATAAACCAGCGAACCACCAAATCAACCAATTTTCCAAAAAAAAATCAACCCACCAAAACAAAGTGAGAAATACAGCAAACAGAAAATTTATCTTCTCCTCCATCCCCTCCCACAAAATCTCTCACGGGAGGCAACTGAGAAAACAGGCCTATCACGAACCAAAGTAAAGTCGTTTCCAGGATCAGATCCACCGCAAATATCCGTAGAAGGCAAACCAAAATCCGAAAAATTGGATTCATATTCAAATTGAGACGATCCATTCAGCCAATCCATATGATTCCTGATATCAAATCCAGAATTAGCTCCCAAACGATTGATCATAGTATGCGTATCGACCAAATTAACAGAAACATCTACTAAAATGTTAGAGCACTCCGAATTTTCATTCAAATTAACCACTCGCACACACTCAGCAATATTACCCACAGTCACAATAGGTAAACACGATGCTTCGACACCAGGTGAAGGAGTTGCCGAAACATCAACCATAGCCACAACAATGTAAATATCCACATCATTGGTAACATTAACACCAGCAGAAGTAATAAAGGGGTGCGAAACAACCCCAACATTCGAACAATTATCCACAGCCAGAGGCAAAATAGCTGGAGTATTAGGAGGCTCAGTCAAAAACTCATCATGTACAACAAGGACCACCACACTAGAAGATGGAGCAACCAACTCAACAGGCAACAAAATCTCATTAACCTGCATAGAACCTGAAGCCAGAGGAGGCAAAACCGCAGAACTATTAGGCACGAAAGGGCCCAAATCCAAAACAGGGGGAACAAATGGTAAGGAATTTTGAGACAACACAGTAGCAACAACATCCAACACAACATTATCCTCCTTAGAGATATCAACAGGCACATTCAACTTCCCACACGGGGCAACCACAAGTTTAGCAGTAGGGTGTAAAATAGGGCAGAAATCCTTAGAATGACCTAAGGAATGACAATGCATGCAGAAAAGAGGAATATCATCAAATGTAATAGTTTAAACATAACCCGTTTACACAGAACCAACCCAAATTTTATCAGGATATTTCTTTGTAACATCCAATTCAACCAGAATACGAGCCATGGACGGACGGAAACCCGACGCAGTCGTCATATCCGACTTGAGAGGGCGACCAAATAGAGAACCTAGACTGAAAAGGATCCTAGGAGAAAAGAGATGAGGCCTAAGAAGGGGGAATGACACCCAGATAGGCACAATAGGAGAATCCACCTCAACATCCAAATTGGGAGACCATTTCACCACTTTCATATAATAATTTTGAACAAAATAAGATCTATGTAAAAAAATACGGCAATAATCAAAGTCGTTCACTAGTTTAATCAAAACATTCCTGTGATTAAGAACAATGACCGAAAATGCCCCTAACAGCTTTAAATTAAAGCAGAAGTTACGAATGGCATCGACAGAAGGTCGCCTAACCAGAAATCGGCCAACCAAAGAAAATTCAAAGGGTGCAGCAAGCAACCGAACCTCTTCCTTAGAAATCAACAAAGCTGGCAAACCACGATGAGAAGAAACGCTTAACTCAGGAAAGGAAGAAGAAATACCAGATAAAGCATCCTTAAACGAAAGAGACGCAGCAGCCCCACTTAGAAATCCGGGATCACGAAGGCGAGCGGATGCCATGAGTAAAAAACACAATTACTAAAATACCTGGTGATCTAAGGAGGAGAACAACCTTCAAAACGTCAAACCTCATCGCAGCAGAGAGGCGGCGGAAACCCTAGCAGAGCAAACGAAAGGAGCCACATATTCTTAAAGAGTTAGCATGAGAGAAAATCTATCAACAAGTGGAATTATGCCTTATATAATTATGCATCTAACCATCTCCCCACCATGTTGATCTCGTAAATTGGAGCTAGAAGTGGTTAAAGTAAACAATTGCATTTTAATCTAATTAATATGGTTAGCAGGTAAATAAATAAGGGCCAAAATTTGATTGGAAAGTTATCTCCTTTGATTGAGCAATTTGAGTTGGCCCCAAATAAGAGGAAATAAGTTGGAATATTGATCCATCTGTCTCCCTCTCCTTAAATCAATCTTCACACTTGTTATAAAGCTTTTTTTACTTGGGGCAATATAAAAATCCCTTGCAAATCCATACCCGAATTTATCACTTGGATCATAATATTTTCTTCAAACCTCTCAATGGTTTAATAAAATTAAAATTGAGCGATCATGAGCTCATGAAATATATATTATCATGCATTTTATTTTAAAATATTATTTCGTCCATCAAATAGTTTCATTAAGTTTTTAACCACAATTTTGAGTGCTTAATTTATTTTCATTTGAACTAACGTATTCGAAGTCTGAATAAATTGACATATCGCAGTAGCCTTTTATGCAAATAGTTGTGTTCTGGAAGAGGGTTGTGCATATGTTGAAACATCAAGTTTACACTATAAGAAATATCAGGTCGAGTTAGTGTCAAATATTGAAACGAGGCGGTGAGTTTCCAATATAACGCAGGATCGGACGGAATAATAGATGAAAGTTTAGTACATGTAGGTTTGGAGATTATTGCCGGTAATGAGAATATCATCGACATAGATGAGAATAAATATTTGAACCGAATTTTTCCACAAAGTAAGGAGAGAAGTATCATAGGTGCTATGACTGAAGCCGATGGAGATAAGGAAGGTAGTGGAAGTGTTGTACCATTGACGAGGGGCTTGTCGAAGACCATAAATAGCTTTGTGTAGTCGACACACATAGTTCGGATTAGTAGAGTCTTTGAAGCCTTTGGGTTGCGACATATGAACGGTTTCAGAGAGAGGTCCATGGAGAAAAGCGTTTGCGACGTCAAGTTGATGAACGGTCCAATTGTGAAATAAAGCGATAGTGAGGAGAATACGAATCATTGGAAGCTTTGCGACCAGGCTAAAGGTTTCGGTTTAGTCTAAGCCATACTCCTGATGGTTGCCAAGAGCAACCAGTCTCACTTCGTATTTGGCCACTGAACAATCAATGTGATACTTAGTTCGATATGTCCATTTACATCCGAGCACAGTGGAGTTAGAAGGTGGAGGAACAAGACTCCAAGTTCCTTGTTGTCACAAGGCGAAGAATTCGGACGCCATAGCTTGACGCCATTCAAAATGTTTGACGACTTCCATATAGGTAGTGGGATCAGGCAAGGGATTGGAAGATTCTTGACTGTGTATAGAATCTAGCTGAATACAAGGTTTGAGGGATTCGATTCTGCTTCTAGTAACCATCGAGTGAGCAGGAACATATAGAGGTTGAGTAGGATGAGAGATAGTGGAAGCAATAGTGGGTTCGGATGGAAGTGCATTAGACCGAGTAGGAACATGATTAGTGATAGCATTGGAGACGGAGGTTTCTCTGGATGATTTTCAAGGTATCAGAATAGTGGTAGGAGTTAGAAGAAATGGATTGGAGTGTATAGTCTGCTGCTTAGCTGAAGAAGCAGGAATTTGGGCAAACGAAAAGAAATTTCATCAAAGCTAACGTGATGTGACATGGTAATTTTGTGGGATTCCAGGTTCAAACATTTGTTTCCTTTGTGCACATCCGAATATCTGAGGAACACACACGATGTAGCCTTTGGTTGGAATTTGTGGTGGGTATGCGAGGGAGGAGGAGGAAAGCATTGACATCCAAAGGTTCTTAATTGAGTGTAGTTAGGTTGTTGTTGATGAAGAATCTCAATGGGAGAGATGTGATTAGTAGAGGATGACGGGAGCCTGTTAATAAGATAAATGGATGTTAGGACTGCATCTGGCCAATATTTATAAGGAACCGAGGCAATATCTAGCAGAGATCTAGTGGTTTCTATAATATGGCGGTGTTTTCGCTCAGTGGCGCCATTTTGTTCCGGTGTGTATGAGCAAAATATTTGATGAGATTTGCTACAGAGCGAGGAATTTAAATACTCGGTGCCACCGTCAATATGAATAGATTTAATTTTTGTTCCCGTGTAGTTCTCAATTTGAGTTTTAAATTGAATGAAAGTCGAAGTAACTTCAGACTTATTTCGTAAAGGAAAAATTCATGTAAATCGAGAGAATTCATCAACAAAAATGACATAATATAAGAAACCAGTACAGGACACAATAGGAATCGGGCCCCAAACATCAGAGTGAATTAATTCGAGAATAGAATGTTTCCGAAGTACAGAATTATCAAAGGGCATTTTATGTCTTTACAATTTATTACAATAGTGACAACTATAGGTATTTGAAGTAATATGAAGCTGAGGATATCTGGAAGCTAAGTAAATGAAGCATTCTTTTGTGTGGGAGTCCCAATCGAGTATGCCAAGCATGAGCCGAAGTACGTGAAGCTGAGAACGCCTGAGTTTTTTAGGGAGATAGGCAGATGTTGACAGGGTAAAGACCATTCTTACAGGCGCGGTGAAGCAGGATTTGTTGAGTCTTCGAATCCTTAAGTGTAAAGCCAGAAGAGTCAAAGATAATAGAGATATTATTATCTTGAGTTAATTTAGAAATGGAAAGTAGATTGTAATTTAAATAGGGAGAACGAAGAATCTGAGATGGATTAACCATACGAGAAGGTATAGGAAGCAAACAAGTCCCCGAATTAGCTATGTTAACAGATCGGCTGTCGCCGATGGTGATGCTGTCAGAGCCTGTGTAGGGGGTAGCAATGGAAAGATTTTCAAGAGAGTTAGTTAGGTGTGAAGATGCGCTCAAGTCAAGAAACCAGTTGGAGCTGGAGTTGTCAAAGCTAGCAACCATAGCGTGGGGCGATGTTGAACAGGTTGAGGAACATATTGAGTATTAAGCCTATTCCAGCAAATGGAGGCTGAGTGTCCCTTCTTATTACAAATATGGAAGATAATGGGTGGAGCATTGGAACGATTGCTATATTGGAAAGATTGAGAAGATCTTCCCCTGTTGCGACATCCACGACTGTGGTATGTGAATAGAGCAGTGTTTGAGTTGCTAGGAGTCGGAAGACGAGCATTGTCGGAGGTGATATGAATCTCTTCACTGATAAGTAAGGAATAAAGATTTTCAAGAGTGATAGGATTTTGCATTGTTCGAATCGCGATTTTGAAAGATTGATAGGTGCTAGGAAGGCTGTTAAGAGTGCAAAGAATGATATCTTCAATGTCCACTATGCAGCCAGCATCCGAAATCTTATCTACTATGAACTTGATTTTGGTTAAGTATTATGTCATGGTAGACGTTTTGAGAACTTACATTGTGAAGTTCGTTCTTTAGTTGTATAACTTTAGAATGGTTTGCGGATTGAAAACATGTTTCAAGTGTAGAACAAATGGAATGATGTGCAGTCCAAGTTGATAATGTAAGGAAGAACCATTGGTGAGATGGTGGAGCAAATTGCTACAGAAAGATTTTGGTCTGTTAACAGCCATTGCGCATAGATGTGGTTGGTGTTTTGAGAACCATCAAATTGAGTCCAGAAACGGGGCGGAGAAGGAAGATTGGAGTCGAGAAACTGCTCAAACCCATTTGCTCGGAGGATCATGAGGATTTGGGATCTCCATAGAGCATAGTTATCAGTGGAGAGTTGAGTTGGAACGATGTGCTTGAGATTGGATACAACAAATTTCATATTCGATGGGATGGACGGAGCTTCGGCGATGATCGGATCGGTATGTTCGCAAGTACGAGATGTGTTGGAGGAAGTGGACATCGAGGAAAAAATGCACCGCAAGATCGTCTTGCTTTAACCCGCTCTTGTTACCATGTGAAAATCAGCGGTTCTTGGCAGAAACAAGAAGAACAGAGAAAGGAGATTAAGACAGATAAAGGAAAATGAGTAGAGTTGTATTTCTTGATACTCTATGTTACAGACATATTGCTAAAATAGAGAAGGAGAGAGTGGACCGTTTACAATCAATCAATTACACGGTGCCACCTCACATACATGAGAATATAATAATTAATTTAAGCTTGAGCTGGCTCAATGTGTGTTTATACTTACCAATTCCCCTAGAAGATTATAGAAAATACTAAAAACTAATATTAGGGGCCTGATTTAATGCTAATAAATCATAACATACCCAAGTCCACTGAACTGCTTTGACTGGCAGTGGTGGGAAAATACAATTTCATAACCATTTTACCAGTAAAACTCATAGGAGCTAAAACATAAATGATCAATTTTACTTTTAATTTTAATTTGCCATTTCTCTTTTGATCAAGCAATCTTTCACATTCATCATATAGGTCAATCTTATCATCCCATCTCTACTCTCCTGTATACATTCCTGAAGTCAATTTTCAGGCCTTCATACGTTACAATAAGTGGATTTAATTGAATATTGTAACCTTTTGGTTATAAATTTAGCCAGCTCAATCCACTACTATAGCTCTCCCCATACACCTTGATAAACCAAATAATGATATAATGGTTCTTATGAGGTGTCAAAATGGTTAAACAGGATAGATTCCGGTCCAACCCGAATTGACCCGAGTCAAAACAGGTTGACCCTAACCTAACCCGATTATGCAAACAGGTCATGAATTCTAACCCGGACCTGACCAGTGCTGGTCACTAGGTTGACCTGACATGACCCACAAACCCGTATGCAAACGTGTGATCTAAAACCAACTCTGACACTATGGAGGCGGACGCCAGTCATTGGAAATGATGTTGCAGGCAAGGGATTGGCCGTATGATTCGAACTGCTGATGGAAGTGGCGCTCGACCCGACTCTTCGACTCTTCCGATCGAAGATTTCAACAAGGGGGCTTCGGGGTCGACTGGTCATGGAGAACTTAACAATTTATTCTGCTTTTTTTATGTTTATAGAAGTTGTATTCAGAAATAACAAGGACGTGTGGGAAAAAAGACGAAGCTAGAAGACTTGTGCAACTTGCTTGCTCATCACTTTGCTTAAGTTAAGATCTGATCCCTTCTGTGACAGCACGTGAAATATTAGTATCAACAATAACAGTTTCAGCCAACGCAATAAAGAGGGCCTTAGCAATGCAATACAGATGCACAGAACCCACACAATCTACATATTTCTATACTTTAAGAGACAAATACTTGCCTGTTTTAATAAAATTCCTTCGCCCATGATTCCCTTCAAATACTATAGAACTTTATTTATTGCCCTAAGAAAACGATTCTTTAGGATTGCTAATAAATTAACACAATACTAACAACAAAGGTAGTATCAAGTCTAGCATGTGATAAGTAGGACAAATTTTTCCACGGGTTATTGTAGTAGAAATTATTACGTGCAGAGTCCAGATGTAGAGTTACGTCCGGACTCCAATAAAAGCGTGTCATGTGTCTTTGTACATAGTATGTATATTATGTATATAAGTTTGTACACACTGTGTACATAATTGTGTAATTTATGAATAGTGTGTATAGTTGTACACCCTATGTATAGGGACACATGTCGCATTTTTATTGGAGTCTAGTGTATCCGGACTCCACACGTTTTAATTTCTCCATTGATAGGAAGTTTTTATCAGTGGTTGTATCTTCTAAAGCAACTCGAAATTTATGATTGGTCATTGGGCAAACAACGGACTTGCATCTCAACTTACATTTATTCTTTCAACAAACTCTTTATGAAATTTTTTGTAATATAAAGATTTTATACCCATAGCATGCAACCTCAATGCAAATGAAATACTACAAAAACAAAACCAAGCTTTTATCCTACTATATGGGGTCGGCTATATAAATCATTTTTCTCTATTGTGTCATATCAAGAGTCAAATTCTCTTTTAAATCTAATAAAAATATAGCTTCGTAATTCATTGACTTCAAATTCTTTGAATAATCTTTCCTTTTAAGTTCTTCATTCCTTTTTAGTAAAGACTTATCTACGGCCAACTAGTTTTTTTTCTTGTAATAATTTACTGATTCTAGTGTTTTTTTTAAAAGAGGTCACATCTCTCTTCTTTTATCGATGCTCCTTGTATTGTCCATTTTTTTTTTCATGTTGAGTATTTTTGCAATATGTATTGAATGAATAGGACAGCTTATACATATTTTCTTATACAGTTGGGTAGCTCAGATGAATTGGTGAGGTCACAACAAGGGTTCCTTAGATCCATGAGGTTGAAGGAACGAGGAGAAAGCTCCAGAAGAGTAGAAATGAAGACGGAGAAGATGCTAAATGTACTTCATATAGATCATGATTTATTATAAAGTTAACTTTTATCATATTGGTTATCAAATTCGGGCCAGGTTTGGCTCAACCCAAAAACCCAAAAACAACCCAAAACTGAACTAGGTCCCCATCCCGCACCACATCGAAACCTCGCCCTACGCTCACCACTGTGTCTCACTTTCCCTTCCCTTGCCCCCACGCTCGTAGTCCCGTACTAGCGGTCCCGCACACGCTTGCCTAGCTAATGCTCTCACTCGCAGTCTCACACCTGCGCTCGCAGCTTCACACTTACGCTCGCAGCCTTGCACCCATGCTTTCCTGCCTCACCTCCGCGGCCTGCACTCGAGCTAACCCCATGGTCTGCACTCTCACTTCTATCTAACATTGGACTTATGTCTATTGTTGAACTTCTACCATCCATCGTCAGACAACAATCTTTATGACCTTCGTTGCCCGTCGACTACGGTCCTTCCGACTACGTCTCCCACCGACTACAGTCCTTCCGACCTCCGTCGCCACACAACGGTCTTTATAACCTCCGTCGCCCACTGACTAAGGTCCTTCTGACCTACGTCGCCCACCGACTACAGACATTTCAATCTCCGTCGCCCGCTAACTATGGCCCTTCCGGCCAAGCGAATATGTCAACAATGACTCTTTGTATTCCCATCATGTAATGTACTTCATATGATGTACATCAAGCCAAGGTCTTCCCCCTAAGGAAGAACCTTAATTGTAATCGTCTACAAATAATAGTGGATTCATTCAAACTGGGCTAGGCCCTATGGTTTTCCCCCTTTCAATGATTTTCACGTAAAAATCTTGGTGTCTCTTGTGAATACTTCACCCTCTCTTTTTATTTGTATGCATGCCGGATCTTCGTACAAAGCTAAGACGTTAAACTTTATTTTTCTCTACCGCCTTGAATACTCAAGGACGCAACAATTATGACATTATATTTAATTTAATTTGCTGTTTTACTATACTATAAGAAGCTTATTTGATTAAAATTTTCATAATAGTTAACATAAAGTTATACTGTAATAAATTTCAAAGAACAAATATACTCTATTATTATGAGCAGTGTCCAATTTTGTAATTTTTTTTTTTCAAAATATTGTTTTTATTTTAAACTCTGATTTGATTTAATTTTTATTTAATTATTTCATATTGTAGATTAAGTTTTAATTTATAATTTCAATATTTTGTGATCTCGAAATGCATTCACCAATTGGAGAAGAATGGAAGTATTTGATGCCAACTTATCTAAGTTTGAACAGAAATGTAACAATGACCGTCTGCAGTATTTATTTTTTTCATTATTATATATAGAGAATAACTAGATGTAGATATGGGTAGGGGGGTAGAACTAGATGTAGGTGAGTAGGTGTACGTAGAGGGATAAGAATAGGTGTAGGTGTAGGGAGTAATGGTAGGTGTAGGTGTAAAGGGGGTTGAGATAAGTGTTGGTGTAGGGAGGTTAGGCTACGTATAGGGGGATCGAGGGGTGGAGGGTGGAAGTAGGTATAGGTGAAAGGGGTACGTAGCTATAGAGGTACGTGTAGGTGCATGATTGTGGTAGGTGTAGGTGTTAGGAGTAGGGTAGACAGTTGTATATGTGTAGGGGGTAGAGGTAAGATAGAGTTAGGGATAGTGGTAGGGGGGTGGGGTTAAGGGTAGGAGCACTGCAGAAAAATCATGTATTACTGACAGATTTTTCGGAGAATTTTGAAAGCTCCCGGAAGATTTTCGACAAAAAAAATTTTTGTCGATAAAACACGCGTCGGAAAAAATTTTCGGAGAAAAAAAATGCAGGATTTTCCAGCGGATTATTTCCACCAAAAATTTGTCCGACCGCGTGCCGGCAGAAAAGCTGCTGGAACAATTAAAAAGAAAATTTCAAGACTTGTCGTCCCAGCCCGACGACATGCTCGCAAGCCCAAGCCTAAACTCACATGCTATGCCCCGCTTGCACTCCCGCAACGTGAGTTGAGTTGCCCGCTAGCCCAGCCCAGTCCGCACCGACCCGCTTCACTTGTGTTGTCCGCAAGCCCGCATCGATTTGTGCTTTGGCCCACCAAGCCTTTGCACAAGGCTGGGTTCGAACTCTGCCACCCTGCATTTGCTTGCGAAATTTCCGCATGCCCACCAACCATTACGCCATTTATGCATAAGTGATCAAAACTTTGTTTTTTTTTTTATATTTTTATTATAATTTATGGAATATTACAAGTGATTACTAATATATCTTATTATTTAAATGATTAAACTTTCTTTTAATATTTTAGTTTGATATTATTTAATTTAATAAAATGAAATTTTTTTAAATATTTCTAATAATCAATTTCTCTTTTTTTTGTGACGAGGAACCATCCGCTGCCACGCCTAGCATAATAATCAATTTCCATAAATGGAGGTGGTGGGGGGTGGAGGTGGGACCAATGGCATGCTATCACTTATGAAGAAAAGGTACACTAATGAAACCTTTCAAATACAAGATTTAGTCACATTAATTAAACCACTCTCTCTATCTCATGTTAGTGAACGATTTGAATAATATTATAGGCACTCTTAAGGTTTTGAATTTATTTACAGTGACCGACTCATGCCTGATCCAGATGAAGATTTTGATCATTCATTTGAAAGAGTTTCATTTCAAAAAGGCATAACACATGTATATAAAGATAAGGTACGTAGATGAAATCATTCCAAAATAAAATTTAAATATTTTTTCTATCTCTTTCTCCATCTCTATCTTAATTATTGAGCTAACAAATTAAATAACTTTTGGGGATTATATCAATTTTTTACCTATTTAAATTAGTTTTACTTTAGGGCATTATAGCATTATATAATAAATTTTACACTAATTCTAATAGAATTTCTAAATAATCTCTGTTACCACTTGTTGAAATTAAAAAATGATATTTCTTGCGATTGGTGGCACTTTCATTTTGTCCTTTCTATGATAAGCAACCTTCCCATAATAATAGGCCTTCATAAAATAGTTCATTTAAAATTTTATTTCTATAATAATTTTAAAGTATTTCCGATTATTTTATGCTTTAAAATAATATAATCATCCTTATAACCATAAAATCAATTAGATTTATAATATTATTACTAATCAAAATATAATTTAAAAACTTCAATTAACCAAATTATTTTATGATCCCTTACATAATTTGATAGATAGTGTAATAATTTTAACATTGCTACTTTTTGTTTATATTAACTGTGGATAACAAATTCTAATATTGATTCAAGCTAATGATTTGAAGGATTTTGATAGCAGCCTTTAGTGTTTGGATGATCGTCTTCAAACAACTAGATATGCTGAAGTTCGCACCTTCTCTGCATTTTTAGTATTTTGATACAAATTAAATTTTCTTTTTAAGTAATAATCCATTCATAGTTGTACTCAGCTTCTGAAAAAGATGCAATGGCTTTGAAGAGAAACAAAGAAGAAAGAACATTTCTTGCATATATCATTATATGTATTCTCCTATCTATGGCTAAGGATGCAATGGTTGTCTTCTCTATCCAAAAGAGATTACGAGGTACTATTTTTCTAACATTGCCACTACTTAACATTGACAATACATATATAATGGATCTTGTTTAACAGAGCAATCGTTGGCATCGGCGGGAGGATTCACAAGAGGAATTAGAAGAAGATCCATAATCGAAAACTCTCCAACTCGTTTCATGTAATTTTATCTACTTTACTATTGCTTTTAATAATGTTATAGCATAATTATTAGCTTCCAGCAGCTTCCATAGCATTTGTAATTGTGTAGTCTCTAACAATCTATTTATGGTTGTACTCAGCTTCTGAATTGAAGAGAAACAAAGAAGAAAGAACATTTCCTGCATATATTATGATATGTATTTTCCTATCTACGGCTATGTCTTCTCTATCCCAAAAAGGTTGCGAGGTACTTTTTTTGCTAATAATATTGCCACTATTTAACATTAACAATACATATAAACTGAATTATTGTTTAACAGTGCAATCGTTGTTATCGAAGGGAGGTTTCAGAAGATGAATTAGAAGAAGATCCATAATCGTAAACTCTGCAACTCGTTTCATGTGATTTTAGCTACTTTACTACTACTTTTAGTAATGTTATAGCATATTTATTAGCTTCCATTAATTGCCAATACATTTGTAATTGTGTAGTTGCTAAAAGTATGGTTTTATTAACCCCATAAATTCATGAGACATGATCTGATCAATGTCAACCCTTCCAATAAAAAATATAGTCACATTAATTAATCCTCTCTCTCTCTCTCTCTCTCATTCAAGTTAGTGACCAATTTGAAAAATATTCTAGGCACTCTTAAAGTTTTGAATATATTTACAGTGACTGACTCAAGCCCGATCCAGATGAAGCTTTTGATCATTCATTTGGAAGAATATCATTTCAAAAAGGCATATATATGTATGTACATGTCCAGAGATGACAGAGTGGTATCACCTATGAAGATAAGATACGTATAGATGAAATCATTCTAAAACAAAATTAAGTTATCTTCTCTCTTGCATGCTCTATCTCCATTTCTATCTCAATGTTTGAACTAACAAATTAAATAATTTTTTGGGATTATATCATTTTTTTCCATATTGAAATTAATTTCATTTTAGGGCATTATAGCTGTGTATAGAAAATTTTAACACTAATTCAAAATAAATTCTAATAGTTGGCAAGATTCGTATCCAACGTTTTAAAAACCGGACCGGACCGGCCGGTTCAACCGGTTGAACCGGTACCCGGTCGGCCGGCCGGTTCGTTTTTACACTAAAACCGGGTAAGCAAAGAACCGGCTTTGAACCAGTCCGACCGGCGGTCGGACCGTGAAACCGGCGAACCGGAAACCGGATGCGAACCGCCCAGTGAATCTTAATCGCAAATTTTGGCCGCTTGATTTTATTCTTGCGGTATTTGAGGTGAAGTTGTGACAGTAAAACCTAGTTTTTTCTCCTACTCCCGTAACTCTCAAAGCCGCGCGTCTCTTCCGATCCTCTTCCTTCGTCGTTGCTTGGTAATTGCTGCTCAGAAATTGAAACAAGCGGTTTCTCTGTATTTACTCTTATATTTGTTAAATTCTTTTTCTTAGTGAATATGAAGTTCTGTACCTTTTTTATCGACATGAATGTCGTGTGTTCCTTCCACAGCATCAAG
>NW_021319682.1:9263346-9281993 GCF_001605985.2 Dendrobium catenatum | reverse complement strand
CTAGGGCTGCAAGCGAACCAAACGTTCGACGAGCTACTCGTTGTTCGGTTCGATTAAAGCTCGTTTGCGATCTTTTAATTAACTAAACAAACAAACTTGAATAATATTTTAAATACTCGATTCTTAAATAAACAAACTTGAACACTAATGTGTTCGGCTCATTTATGTTCACGAACAACATTATTTGACGTTCGTGAACAAGATCGACATTAAGCTCGATAAAAGCTCGATTCGTGTTCGATTTTGAACTCATGAATAAGCTCGATAAAAATAATTAATATTTTAATATAGAATTAATAAATACAAATAATCATTACCTTTGTTATATAGCAATTGTTTTTATTATAAATGTATTTGTATATATATTTGTTCATGAACGTGTTTGTTTGATAGTTAAAAAAAAAAATCGTTAAATATGTTCGTGAACAAGCTCGATAAACACTAAACAAACGAACATGAACTGAACATGAACCGAACATGAACACTCCTTAATTTAAATGAACCAAACATGAACACAAATGCTAAAGCTCAAACAAACATGAATCAAGCTTGAACAAGCTGATATTAAATGAACACAAACATGAACACTCACATACTCGGCTCGGCTCGGTTCGTTTGCAGCCCTACTCTCCGGTGTGTTCCTGTGGCTGGGGCTACTCGTCATGGTGGTGCCGTCTTCCTCATTCCTCCAGGGAAGTTCCTCTTTCTCTGATTTTGTTATTTTGGGTTTCTATTTTTTTGGTTCTGTCCGGCACTTGACGGCATGCCTCCTAAGCTATGTGACCATGGTTTTTTAGGGGTTTCTTCATCTTCTCGTTCATTTTTGGATGTCCTTGAGGGTAAGCAAGATGAACCCATTTTTTTGGAGCTTAGGGTTTCTTCTTTTCGTGGTATTCCATCTCTTTGGATTTTCGAACAAGAAATTTCTACGCTTGTCGCGCCTTTCCAGTTCTCTCTGGTCGTATTTTTCCCTTATAAGTGTCCTTCTTTTGATTCTATTCATCAGTTTTTCTTCAATCTAAAGTTGAATCGTGAATTTTCTGTTACGTTGCTGGATCTGTCTCCCCTCATTAAGCTCAAAAACGATCTTAATTATTGTCGGGTCTTTTGTCATGGATCTTACTTAGTTTATAACTGTTTTATGAAACTTACCAAATGGTGTCCCTGTGTGAATATTGGGGTGGAGTCGCCGGTTGTACCTATTTGGGTGTCTTTTCCTCTGCTGTGCCCCCATCTCTTCTATCATCGCATACTTACATTGCTTCTTGCATAATTTGATAGAAGGTGTAAGAATTTTAACATTGCTTCTTCTTGTTTATATTAACTATGGATAACAAATTCTAATATTGATTTTAATGATTTGAAGGATTTCGATAGCATGCTTTGGTGTTAATTTGGATGAGCGTTTGCGAACAATGAGATATGCTAAAGTTCACATCTTCATTCTATTTTTAGTATTTTGAAACGAATTAGATTTTCTTGTTTGTAATAATCCATTGATGATTGTACTCAACTTCTTGCAAAGGATGCAATGGCTATGAAGAGAAACATAGAAGATAGGATATTTCCTGCATATATCATGATATTTATTTTCCTATCTATGGCTAAGAATGCAATGGCAATGTCTTCACTATCCCAAAAAGATTGTAAGGTACTATTTTTGCTATCAACATTACCACTACTTAACATTAACAATACATTTAAACTTTATCTTATTTAACAGTTCAATCATTGGCATTGATAGAAGGTTCCATAATTGAAAACTTTGCAGCTCGTTTCATGTAACTTTAGCCACTTTACTATTTCTTTTAATAATGTTATAGCATAATTATTAGCTTCCAACAGCTGTCATTACCTTTGTATTGGAGTAGTCGCTAGTGGTATGGTTTTATTATCCCCAATAATTCATGAGAAATGATCTAATCAATCTCAACCACCCAACATCAATATTCATGATCACAATGTAACCAACTAAAATTCTTTTTTTTAGTGTATGTGTGTATCCCTGTATTTGAATCTAGTAATGAATAGTTCTTCAGTTCATTTTTTTAATCTTCTTCTCTCTAATTTGCTTAATAGAAAATGCAAAAGTTGAAATGAAATAATACATAGCTTGCATTGTACTAAATCTCACAAGATAAGTACTATTAAAAAAAAAAAAACACACACACACACACACACACACACACACATTTTATTTCATTAAAGCAAGGGAATACAACACAGAGCAACCAGCCAACAACAAAACCTTAAAAGGATAGCCAAAACGAAAAACAACCAACGGTGCGAAAGACACATATAGACTCAGGAGAAGCCCCCAGCACCAACTCAGAGCTAGCCAGGGATCATCCATGGTAAGCAGCTACAAAACACCAACACAGCCATAAGTTACGAACACCGAGCCAAAACACCAAGGTTGCCAACCAGGAAAGCCAACAATAGGGAAGCTTGGGGCTTCATCATCATCGTCCAAAAAGCACGCCAAAGACCGCAATCGAAACAGTAAAAGAAGAGCGAGATCCTATTATTGTTTGCCTTTACTTTTGCCGTTTTTACCACCAACATTGGGAAGAAATTTCTCCACAATACGAGAAGCCAAAAACTCTTCTTCAAATTCCACATCCTCCCCCTCAGAATGAGAAGAAGAAAAATCATCCAAAATTGACCAATCAGTTTGCAAACAAACATAGTTATTCTTAGACTTAGCCACATGTGTCTTTAAATCATCATTATACATCATATAGATAGAAACATTAATAAAAATAGTATCACCGTCAGACTTAGAGGGAGTAGAAGTTTGAGGTAAACCATTAACCAAAGGAACCGTTGCAGGGGAATGTAAATAAACATGGGAATGCATAGCATCAGAACTAACGGGAGAGGAAACACCACAACCTGCCAACTCAACGTAGCGAGAAACAGGCCCAGAAGGCATCACCTCCCCAGAATTAACCTCGAAGTCACCATAACACATGCCTCAGCCACATCCTTAACACCAGACAAACTAGCTTTGAGATTAGTACCGGAATTTAAATCTCCCGATTCACCAGCAATCAACCGAGAAGCAAAAGACCCAGGTTCCAAACAAACCACGACAGCCGAATCAGGGACATCAAAAGAAAGGTTCCCCTCCACTCCAATAGCATCCCCTGAGACAACAAAGGGATGACAAACATGAAAATAAGCAGAGGGAATAAGCACATCCGAAACAACATGATTTTACCCAGCTAAATTAACTACAATGCTAATAGCGGTAGCATAAACATCATGAAAGCCAACCCCTAGGGTAACATAAGTCACAACAGGACTAGCAACTGAGTGAACTAAACCAATGTTATTCTCCAATTCCACCCCAATTACATGATCCATATTTTTAATAGGCTCAGAAATGATAGGATTAACCACCAGAGAAAAAGAACCTTTGGCCAAATTCGGGTGCAGGATTAAACATTCTAATTTGGAATGACCCAAAGAGTTGCAATTAACACAATACAACATACCATATTTAACGATAACTGGCTGGACATACCCCATATTATCCAGCCCAATCCAAACTTTGTCCAAAAAATATTTGGAAACATCCAATTCAACCAACACTCGAGCAACAGAGGGTCTAGAACCAACAGAAGTAGAATGATCAAATTTAAGAGGGGGGGGGGGAATGGAAATGAGCCAATGAAGGATCCTCGAAGAGAAAAGGTGAGTTCTCAAATTCAGGAAAGACACCCAAAAAGTATCATGGGAGATTCAACATTCACATCAAATGAAGGCAACCACTTGATCAACAACATATAACAATTGTTAATAAAATAGGAACTATAAAGATACGACAATAATCGAAATCGTTCGCTAATTTTATAAGAACATTCTTTGAATCAAGCACCGTAATAGAGAAATCAACGTTTAGTTTCAGATTGAAAAAGAATTTTTGAATAGCTTCAAGGGACGGTCGGTGAGTCGAAAATTTCCCAACCAAAGCGGAATCAAACGGCTTGGCAGGGGAATGAATCTCTGCCTCAAAAATCCACAGAGAAGGAATCCCTCGATGAGTAGAGATTTGCAAAGTAGGGAAGAAAAGAAATGCTACCCAAAAGCACATCACGAAAGGACTTAGAAGATTTGCCATCAAGAAAATCAGCATTTACCAAACATAAACTAGCCATCAAAAGCAAAAAACATGAGAATGCACAGAAAAAGAATAAGGCACGCACAAAAAAGAAGCAGAAAATCACTTCCCTGATCGGAGAAAGGTCGCCGAAAGGCACGAGCATGGCAGGAAAACAGGAATCGCCATGGAGGGAAAAAACCCCTAGCAGAGCGTTTGCGATAGCTAATGAGCTGAAACAAGATAAGTACAATATTTATATTTATGGGTAATTTAGAATTATTTATATTTTTAATTTATTTTATTTATGTTTTGGTATGAAATTAAAATAAATTTATGTCCACAGCATTTTAGAAAATAGAAAATGGTTTGCTACAAGAATCATTCACTTATATATATATATACACATGTTAGAAATAACTGTAACAATGCATTAAAACTTATTTAATATAATGTAAGACGTTATATATAATATTTTAATGATATCCAATTTTTACGGACTCTTCATATGTTCCCCATATATGTTTATATTTTTTAGTAATGACATCCAAATGGGCAAATTTTATTGGAGACTTACAAAGAGGGACATACAATTATTGAAAGTTCGGAAGAAAGATGCCATCCTCCTACCACAACATTCATTTGCAACTTCAGATTGATGCAAAAGGATTAACAACATTTACATACTGGATTTAAATAACATTGAAGGTGATACTTCATTTTGCTTAAAAACTATCACTGATGAGTCTTGGTTTTGGCACAGGAGGTTTTGTCATAGTATGAAAACCCTTAGGAGAGTGACTCAAAAAGACCTAGTTAGAGGTGTTCCCAAGCTTAAGTTCACTAAACACCACCTATGTGATGCATGTCAACTAGGGAAGCAAGTCTAGTCCTTTTTTCCATTCAATTAAGGATATTAACACCTCTAGACCTTTAGAAGTTCTTCACATGAATTTGTTTGGACCCCTTAGCATTGCCAGCTTAGGGGCAAAAGTCAATGGATTTATGGATTGTCGATGACTACTTGAGGTTCACTTAGATTAATTTTCTGTCTCATAAGAGTGAGTCTTTTGATGAGTTTAGATCCTTCTCCACTTGGATTTAAAAAAAGCTAGGTTGTGAGATCTTGACCATTCATGGTTACTATGATGGAGAGTTTGAAAATGAGAGATTTTGAGGCTTTTATGAGGATAAGGGATTAGTCACAACTTCTCAGCTCCTAGGACCCCTCAGTACAATGGGGTAGCTGAAAGGAATAACAGGATCTTAGTTGAAGCTGCTAGAGACAAGCTTATTGAGTATTCACTTCTAAAATACTATTGGGCTAAAGCAATAAACATAGTTTTTTGAGTGTTGAATAGGGTTAATGTTAGATCCAAAATATATAAGACACTCTATGAAATCATTAAGGGTAGGACACCCAACCTTTCCCACCTTTATGTCTTTGGCTGTAAAGTGTTCGTTATTAACAATGGGAAGTCACCCTTAGGAAAATTTTACCCAAAATCTGATGAAGGAGTGTTCTTAGGATATTCAAGTATGGGGAAATCTTTTAGGGTACTTAATAAGAGGACATTTGTGATGGAGGAGACTACTCATGTAGTGTTTTATGAATCTGATCCTAAGATGTCTAGAGTTGAGGAAGAAGATGAAGTTAGAAAGATTATCCAAGGAGTTGAAAATTTAGAGAGAAGTGTAGAGCCTAAAAATACTAAAGGAGTAGGTGAGATTACCCATAGAGTTGAAAATGAAAATTTGGAAGAAAGGGTAAAACCTAGATACACTTTGCCTAGAGATTAGAGATATTTTTTGAGTCATCCTAAAAAACTAGAACTAGGCATGGACTTTAGAAGGAAGTGAACCACTCTGTTTTTATCTAAATGGCTGAACCCACCAATATCAATAGAGCTCTATCTGATGAATTTTAGGTCTTAGTCATGCAAGAGGAATTAAACAGTAACAATGCATTAAAACTTATTTAATATAATGTAAGACGTTATATATAATATTTTAATGATATCTAATTTTTACGGACTCTTAATATGTTCCCCATATATGTTTATATTTTTTAGTAATGACATCCAAATGGGAAAATTTTATTGGAGACTTACAAAGAAAGACATACAATTATTGAAAGTTCGGAAGAAAGATTCCATCCTCCTACCACAACATTCATTTGCAACTTCAGATTGATGCAACCATTAAAGTTTATATTATAAATTTTTACGTACAATTTTTTATTATGAACATTCTATAAATATTTTATTGGCCCGATTGCTAAACATTAAAGTTATTGGAGGTTTACTCACTTACATATAGGGGTGTCAATTCGAATTGGTCGGTCTAGTTCGGGTCAAATCCGAGCTGACCCAGATCTAAACGGGTCAACCCGAATCCAGCCCGTTTTTGCAAACGGGTCAAACATTTCAACCCGAATCCAGCCCGCACGGGTTGCCGGGACCCGAATTTAGTAGATTTGGCTGAATCGCTAAAGCAGCGTGAGCCAGTCCGCGAGTGCGGGTAGCAGAGTCAGAGTCCGAGTCGCGACAGCGGTAAAGTCCAAGAGTGCAGGATCGCGAGCGCAGGCAGAGTCAAAGTCCGAGTCACGAGTGCACGGCAGCGAGCAAAGCCAGTGGGTCCGTGAGGGCGGGCAGAGTTGTCCGCAGGACCATGAGTTGGTGAGTGTAGGCGGAGTCGCGACTCATGAGCGCGCGACTGCGAAGTCCGAGTCAGCGGGATTGTGCAAGTGCGGGCAGAAATTCGGAATTTACTCTGACTTTTAGGTCATTATTGGGTTGATTTTGGGTATCCGGGTCAACCCGAACCAGACCCATTTTTGAAACGGGTCAAAAATCCAAACCCAAACCCGACCCATTTGCTAATCAAGTCAACCCGAACACGGATTTTTTTCGATGGGGTCTGGGTCAGGTTTAAAGTCGTCTCAAAAATTGATATCCCTACTTACACTCTTATACATATCCCTTATAATATGCTCAACTTGAAATAACTTTTTTTTAACTCCTTTAGGAAAAATATATATTTAACTGATTTAAAACATATAATAAAAAACATTTTGAAATCACTCAAAATAGTATATGATTTTGGAGAAATTATTACGTGTAAAATCTGGACGATCAAGATTCCGTCCAGTCTCCAATCAGAATCGGGCACATCGCCTATACATTGTGTACAATATGTGTGCAGGATGATATGGCTTGTCCTGATTAAAGTCTGAAAGCAAACTACGTCCAGACTCTGCATTTTGATGCCAATAGTCTAATTTGGACGGCTTCAATAAAAATTTGCTTGAATGGAAAGAGCATCCAATGGTGATGAATGGAGATTTCTCAAGCCTCAAGTGTTTATACATATTTCATTGTGAAAACCTGGTACAAATATCAACCTTCCCATCAAGTATTGAGAAGATTTATGTGCAATCCTGTTCAAGACTTGAAGAATACATTGCACTTCCTTATAGCTCTGGGCATCTTTCTAGGCTTCAAAAAGTGATAATTTATCATTGTCACGTTCTCAAGTCTGTGATCAACTTGAATAATCATCTTGTCACTCTTAAACTTTTGAATTTGAAAGATTGTTGCCGACTCAAGCCAGATCCAGACCAAGATTTGATCATTCATTTGGAAGAGTTTCATTTAAAGAAGGCTTTGCACATGTATTTAAATGTCCATGGATGAGAGAGTGGTGCCAAGGGCATGGTCTCACCTATCAAGACAAGGTATGTATAAGAAACCATTCCAATGCATAATTCAGTGTACTGCAGGCTGTATATAGTCTGAATATAATTTCTAACCTTCAATTAACAAAATTAATTAAAAAATCTGTATATAGTCTGAATATGAAGTGTAATAATTTTAACAATGCTACTTCTTATATTAATTAAATGTGGATAACTAATTCTAATGGTTTACGGGCACGAATGGATGCTAGATTTCTTATAAAAGTGATACGTGCGTTGAATTTAAAATCAATGATATATTTATTTAATATAAGTAGTAGCCTTTCCATGAAAACTAATGCTCGACTACTATTTAATGCTCTTCGAAGGGCTTTGCCCATATGCATGTAGCCTTTCCATGATCATTTTTGAAAACTAATGCTCGACTACTATTTAATGTCTTTTAAGAAAATCCTATAAAGGGGTGATATTATTCATAAGTCAGTATATAACATATATCCTATGACGATAAATTTGTGATGACACATACTTATGTTAGTCGCTTAGCATAAAATATTTGTTGAACATATTCTAATACTGATTATGAAGTGTAAGAATTTTAACATTGCTGTTATTTTAACTATGAATAACATATTCTAACACTGATAGTTTGATTCTAATGGTTTGCATAAAACAAAACAGCCATGGGGTGGCGATTTTTACGAAAAGATTATTTTGGAAGAGGTTGTATTCTTTAGGCTAATGTTTTGCATATTTAGGCTTCGTTTGGGACAACTTTTTTGCTACTTTATAAAAATTGTCTTCCTTGAAACGGTTCTCCCAGTTTATGCTTACCTTTACTTCATTGGTTGAATCTTCTTCATCATCCATAACACAAGAAGATGTAACTGCTATCGAAGTTAATTCGAACCAAAAAAGATTAATGGAGGATTTGAGCCGATTGTCGAGGATGCTGCAAAGAATTCAGGCAGTTTTTCATGATACCGAGGAGAGGGAGATCTATGACAAGGCTATCCAACTCTGGCTCAACGAGCTCAGAGAAGTTGCATATGATGCTGAAGATGTCTTGGATCAATATGATTATCAAGTTATCAAAACCCAATTGGAAGGAATGACACCAATAGCTGAAGTAAAGCCTTCTCTAAAATGGAAACAAGTTGAAGATGATGATATTTATGGCTACCAGGTATGTCTTCCACTCCTAAATTAAATTCAAATTATAATTATTAGAAAGCGAGTGTATATGTTTATCAATATGTTGATCATGCATGAAAACTATGATCAGGTATCACTTCCTCCCTCTAATTCAATTAAAATTCCCATTTCTTGTGACATGGCCATGAGGATCATTGAGATCATAAAGAAATTTGATGAGATTGCACATGATAGAAAAGCACTTTATCTTAGAGAAGAAGATTCACCTAGGCGGCCTCGTTTCAATGATGTTATGAAGAGGCCACCAAGTAGTTCTCTTGTGCTTGAATCTAATGTTTTTGGAAGGGAGCAGGAAAAGAAAAAGATAATTCAATTGTTAATGTCTCATTCAAAGACAGAGAACATTGTAATTCCCATTGTCGGCATGGGGGGTGTGGGAAAGACGACACTTGCTCAACTTGTATACAATGATCATGAGGTATGCCATTATTTTAGCCCAAAGGTTTGGGTTTGTGTCTCTGAACAATTTGATGTTTTGAGAATAACAAAAGAAATTTTGTCATCCGTTGTTGGTTCATCCAAGTACAGTGATAATAATAACTTGAATTATCTTCAATGCAAACTCAAGGATGCTCTATTGAATAAAAAATTTCTTCTTGTTCTTGATGATATTTGGAATGAGAGAGCAGATATATGGGAGGCCTTATGAGCCCCCTTTTCTGGTACTGGAGTAGGAAAGATTATTATAACAACTCGATCTATGTCAGTTGCTCACATCATGCAAATGGTGTACCCACTTCGGCTTGAATGCTTGCATGAAGAGAATTCATGGTTATTGTTCCAAAGTTATGCTTTCCATGGTTGGAAGCATGATCAACAGCTGGATTTTGAACAACTTGGGAGGAGAATTGCTAAGAAATGTGACGGATTGCCTTTGGCATTAAAAGTTATTGGGGGATTTCTACGAAATGAATTTAAGGAGCAAACATGGAAGGATGTGTTAAACAATAATTTATGGGATCCCAAAGAAATTATTTTGTCTGCGCTAAGGATAAGCTACAATCACTTGCCATCATATCTTAAACCATGCTTTCTCTATGCATCTCTGTTCCCAAAGGATTGTTACTTTGAGAAACCAGAATTGAAAAGAATGTGGATCGATAAAGGTTACATTCAGCTTACAGAAAGAAAAAGTTTATGGGAAGATATTGCACTTGAATACTTTGAAGACTTGGTGAGAAGGTCATTATTTCAATTGTTCAAATATGATATATTCGTTTTGCATGACATGGTGCATGATTTAGCTCAATCAATAACCAGAAATGAGATATGTTCTTCATTAGATTTTTATGAATTGAGGAACATCCCCAAAAACGCAAAGCATATATTCATAACAGACGTAATGGTTGTTCATATTCTTCCACTTGGGAATATAAGAACACTTTACATTCATAGATTATATTCTAAGATTTCATTCTCTCATTTGGGATGCTTGCGTGTTTTAAGATTTCATAATCCTGATTTTTAATGCAGCTATGAATTTATAGATTCGATAGGTTACCTGTAACAACTCCGTTACCTCTCTATCTATGCAAGTGTAATCCATATGGCAGAGAACTCATTATGTAGCCTTTATAAGATACAAACACTAAAAATTGTATCACCTAATATAAATATGATACCCCATGTAATGGAAAAACTTATCAACTTACATCACTTGATGATTGTAACTAGGAATGAAGCACTGGTGCCAAAAGCATATTTCGGGAGTAAAAATCTCCTTACTCTTAGGTTTAATGATGGAGAAAAAAAATTGTTTGCATCTACATATCACATAAGAAGAAATGGTCCATATTCTAGTATTAGATTGTTGAAACCCCTAACAAATTTACAAATAAGTCTAAAGCTTTATGGGCTTGAAAATGTGGTCGATCATGAAGATGCAAAGAGCACCAATTTGCAAAGTAAGCCATATGTCGAGAGCCTAGAACTTATCTGGAAATGTTGTAAATATGATGAATGTGCAAGGAATGATAAAGCTATTCTTGAAGGCCTGCAACCCCACACAAATCTTAAAGAGTTAACCCTAGATGGCTACAATAGTAACAGCTTCCCAAGTTGGTTTGGAAATCCTCACTTCTCCAATTTAATAAAGATAAAGTTGGCAAATTTCTACAACAATGAAGAATGCAAGCTTCTTCCTCTGTCTAAGCTACCATCGCTCACATCACTTCAAATTATGCTTAATAATATGATAACTAGAATGGGGCAAGATTTTTGGTGTTATAATGCCCCTCCTAATGTTCTTGAGAATTATTCTATAGAGGCTCATGTGAGTTTTCATTCATTTGGATATCTGACAAATAAAAATTTGCTTGAATGGAAAGAGCATCCAATGGTGATGAATGGAGATTTCTCAAGCCTCAAGTGTTTATACATATTTCATTGTGAAAACCTGCTACAAATGTCAACCTTCCCATCAAGTATTGAGAAGATTTATGTGCAATCCTGCTCAAGACTTGAATATATTGCACTTCCTTATAGCGCTGGGCATCTTTCTAGGCTTCAAAAAGTGATAATTTATCATTGTCACATCCTCAAGTCTGTGATCAACTTGAATAATCATCTTGGCACTCTTAAACTTTTGAATTTGAAAGATTGTTGCCGACTCAAGCCAGATCCAGACCAAGACTTTGATCATTCATTTGGAAGAGTTTCATTTAAAGAAGGCTTTGCACATGTATTTGAATGTCCAGGGATGAGAGAGTGGTGCCAATGGCATGGTCTCACCTATCAAGATAAGGTACGCATAAAAAACCATTCAAATGCATAATTCAGTCATATTTATTTAGCTATTTCAAATAATTTAGTCATCTCAATTTCAATATGTGCGCTAACAATTTAATTACTTTTGGGGCATTATAAAATTTTTTTCTTATTTAAATTAATAATATTAATACTGAAAATATAATTTACAAACTTTCTAAAGACCGGATTAATTACTGCTAATCATATTAATTCTGCATAAAAAAACTCAAATGTAGATTCTACCACTTATATTAATTGAGATCTATACTTTAATTAATATTTAAAATATAATTTCTAAGTACCAATTAACCAAATTAATTAATTAATCTCTCTATATATAGTTTGAATATGAAGTGCAAGAACTTTAACTAACATTTCTACTACTTACATTAATTAACTATGAATAACAAATTCTAACACTAATTCTAATGGTTTGCAGGATTCTTACGACAGCTCTTCCAATGAGGTTGATTATCTCCAAAATAAACCATTGTATTTTTAAACTATGAATAACAAATTCTAACACTAATTCTAATTCTTTGTAGGATTACAACTTCTACCGTGATTGTCTGGTATATGTATGAATTTTAAGCTTGAAAATGAAATCTTCATCCTTGAAAATTAAAATCAATGAGATCTATATTTTAATACTAATATTCAAAATATAATTGCTAACCTTCACTTAACAAAATTAATTAAAAAATATGTATATAGTCTGAATATGAAGTGTAAGAATTTTAACATTTTTTTTAACAAGAAAAAAAAAACGGTTACATTAAGATAGAGCAAGGAAAAAAGAAAGAAGAAAAATTACAATAAGCCGCGGGCTCAGTAAGTGGTTGAGGCTTCCAGCACCACCGACACCCCACCAGGACCGTCCAAAAGGTGGAAAAAATAGCCAACCCGAACCAACCCGAAAATTCTACAGCAATGGTTGCCACCAGCGAAGTACACTGATGCGAACCCCAACCCATCATTGCCCAATCTTCGACAAACCAGCAAGCCGCACATAAAAAAAAAACAATATAGAAAACCAAGACAGGAACAGGGAACAAGAAACGACCCCTACCTCTACCACGAGTTCTACCCTGAGTCCCAACATAAGAAGTGGGTCTAACATTAACAAGAGTGAAATCAAATCCCGGGTCAGAACCACCACAGAACTCTGGCGACACCAAACCAGCACCATCAGAAAATTCGAAATCTGGCTCACCCTCGGACGAATCTAACCAATTTATATGGTTCCTAATATCCTGCCCAGAACTGTCACCTAAGGAATTGCCCACAAATCGCGTATCAACCAACTTTTCAGGAACCTCAATGAAATTATTAGAAACTGGAGTGCATTTTTGAGACACTTCCATATTTAAACTCGGAGAGATTGCCCCAGGCTGAACCTCAACAAGGTCACCCACTGAAATATCCGGCAAATCCTCAACACAATTAGACGGTAAATTAGGTGGAAAAAAGGCACAGCATTAGGAGATAAGGCAAAATTAACATCAAAACCATTCTCCAGCCTTTCACCAACATCCCTAGCATTCACTGTACATTTACCAAATCCCTCGCGCGCAACATCGACGGAAGTTGGGACGATAACATTAACATTATTTTGATCCACATCAACACCATTTGAAACAGCAGCATTAAGAGAAACTAAAGCCTGATCAAAACCCACCACAGCCATACCAGAAAGCACACACGCATCAGGCGAACAAACGCGACAATCAACATCAGGCAAGATCTCACCCTCCACACCAGGTGTCTGAACATCACATACTTTCGCAGCAATTTCACAGCCCGGAGAAATAATTGGAACATCGGTAGAAACAGGAACAAAAGGAATGTCCTGGGGGCAGAGTTAACAACCAGGGAGGATTTGGAAACAAGTTTAGGACAATCCAATTTCTTATGACCTAAAGCTTTGCAAAATAAACAAAAATTTGGCATGCCCTCAAAAATGACTTTCTGGACATACCCCAATTTCTCCGGACCCAACCAAACATATTCGGGAAATGATTTGGTTACATCAATTTCAACAAGAACACGAGCAACTGATGGATGAGATCCAGAAGCCGTAACATTGTCTGTGTGAATCGGCCTACCAAAGACCGAATCCAACCCAAAAAGTATACGGGAGGAAAAGAGATGGGGACGTAATCCCGGAAAAGAAAGCCAAACAGGGACGATCGGAGATTCCTCCGACAAATCAAGAACTGGAGACCACTTTATAACTTTCATAAAACAACCATAGACAAAGTAAGATCTGTGAGCAAAAACCCTAGCATAATCCATATCATTGGCAAGCTTGATTAAAACATTAGCTTGATCCAACAAAGTCACCGAAAAATCCCAAGATAATTTTAGGTCAAAGAAAAACCTACGGATTGAATCTAAAGATGGCCGTTTAAGGGAAAATTTCCCCACCAATGCAAACTCAAAAGGCTTAGCTAGATGCAAAAATTCCTCTTCCGAAAACCACAATGATTGCTTACCTCGATTCGAAGAAATGCGAAAATCCGGAAAACCATTCGATTCAACGGAACCAGATAAAGCATCCTTAAAGGATTTAGGTTGCTTACCCGTAAGAAAACCAGGATCAAGCAATTTTTTCACCATTAAAAACATACCGCCGGCAAGGAGACGGCTAGAGCATAGACGCAAGGGCAAAAGCCCTAAAAGGGCGAAAACCCTAGCAGACGAGACGGAGGCAACTAGTGGCTTGGTATAATTGTGTAAGAATTTTAACATTGCTACTACTTATATTAATTAAATGTGGATAATTAATTCTAATAGTTTACGGGCACGAATGGATGCTAGGTTTCTTATAAAAGTGATACGTGCGTTGAATTTAAAATCAATGATATATTTATTTAAATATTAATTATATTCAATATACTTTGGAAGGTTCTGCAGGCTCAACGTTCGTGTTGCAGTTTTGATACTTGTATTGAAAAGGTTATGTTGTAGTTCACTTAGCCTTTCGAAAATAAATCATTGTGAAATATTTATTTTTGATATTATAGTATGAATTTGATTTTCTTTAATTTAGTCTAATTAATTTCTTTTTTTTTTCTTTAATTTAGCCAAACTTTTGAAGTGCTTAAAGTAAATATGGAACTTTCAAGCTCGTTGTAGAGGTCAAAAATAGTGACATGAATTTTATATTGGCATATATGTTGAACTCTTCCATTTTATGTATTTATTTTTCTCTTAGAAGGGCTTTGCCCATATGCATGTAGCCTTTCCATGATCATTTTTGAAAACTAATGCTCGACTACTATTTAATGTCTGTTAAGAAAATCCTATAAAGGGGTGATATTATTCATAAGTCAGTATATAACATATATCCTATGACGACAAATTTGTGATGACACATACTTATGTTAGTCGCTTAGCATAAAATATTTGTTGAACATATTCTAATACTGATTATGAAGTGTAAGAATTTTAACATCGCTGTTATTTTAACTATGAATAACATATTCTAACACTGATAGTTTGATTCTAATGGTTTGCATAAAACAAAACAGCCATGGGGTGGCGATTTTTACGAAAAGATTATTTTGGAAGAGGTTGTGTTGTTTAGGCTAATGTTTTGCATATTTAGGCTTCGTTTGGGACAACTTTTTTGCTACTTTATAAAACTACTTTTTATTACAAATATTTTTTATTCAAAAAATTTTTGTACTAGAAAGCCGTTTTAGAATGCAACAAATAAGTTGTCCCAAAAGAAGCCTTAGTATTTGAAAGAGGAAATAATCAGATGTGTTGGAGCTTACTAAGTCTTCCCGTCCTTCCTATAATAATCCTTTCTAAAATATAAAATATTTATTTTGGGTATGGTGGAAGTTGTTATTTTCTTATGTCAGACTATAATTCCTCTTTATAAAGAGGTTAATTTAAGGACATGTTATTATTTAGCAATAGCAATAGTTACATCAACTTAATTTAGAACATTATTTCTGCTCTAAATTTCTTCTTCTTCTTCTTCTTCTTCTTGGATTTGGTTGTGGGTTGTCTTCAAATTGAGCATATTTCATTGACTGCTTCAAACATTACTAACTATTACTACTTACATTAATTGTGAATAAAAAAACACTAATAGTATTCTAATTGTTTGCAGGTGAATTGGATCGCTCATATTGCTACGCTTGAGGATTTGGTTGTGGATTTGGATCGTTCATTTCCTCCTTTCTATAATAAGCCTTTATAAAATAAATCATTTAAAAGTATATTTTTTTTCACTTACATATTTGATTCGGATTTTTGGACTCATTTGATTGGCTGCATGAATTTTTAACATTACTATTACTTATATTAATCAACTATGAATAACAAATTCTAATACTGATTCGATTGGTTTAGGGTATGGAGGGATGCTAGATTTCTTAGGGAAGTGATACATGTATGAATTTAAAATCAATGAGATTTATAACTTTATTAATATTCAAAATATAATTTGTAAGCTTCAAAACAAAATTAGTTAATTAATCTTTATATAGTTTTATATGAAATCAAGTGTAAGAATTTTAACATGGATACTATTTTAATTATGGATAGCGTATTCTAACACTGATAGTTTCTTTCTAATAATTTGAGTCGGAGCCGGCACCCGTGCTAGCGCCGCTATATTTTGGAAGAGGTGTTGTTGTTCACTTAATTAGGCGTTTCAAAATAAATCATTGTAACATTTATCTCTCTCTCAGTTTGCTGCTACTTTCATTATGGGTTATATAAAGATGTTTAAGAACATAATATGAATAGAAATATTGATTACAAAGCTCTCTTTGGTATATTGTTGAAATAATTTGAACCAAGCCAAACCAGGCCAAGTTGAACCAAACTGATCTAAATCCATTGTGCGACTTAACCCGCATTATCCAGAATCACATGAATTTGACTCATAATTATGAAGAGCAACGGTGTTGGGGCATCATAATCCTCGTCTTGTTTCTACCATTGCACCAATCAAGGCCTTTCTCCTCATTACTTTGGGTTCTCCCAGAGAGCTTGGAAGAAAGAAGACGGGAGAAAGAAGAAGAGACAGGGAGACGGAAGTGGAAATAGCAAAGAAATGTATATTACTTGAATCAGGCAGAATACAGTGGTTTAAATATATATAGAAAATAAAGGTAAAGCCGTAAATACACATAATGGTAAATACAATAATTGTTTTATATTCTAATAGCGTCCTTCAAATTAAGCATTAGAAGATCGAATGGTTAATTTGCTTCGTAGTTCATTGAATCGAGTGATAGAGAACGGTTTGGTTAGAATGTCCGCTATTTGGTCTTTGGAAGAGATGTGAGCGAGCTTGATGTCACCGGAGCTGATTTGTTGACGTATGAAGTGGTAGTCGATCTCAATGTGTTTTGTCCTTGCGTGGAAGATGGGGGTTTTGGCTATTGCTATGACTGAGGTGTTGTCGCAATGTATAGTTGTCGGAGATGGCTGCAGGAGATTGAGCTCGGCAGCGAGGCGACGAAGCCAAATGACCTCCGAGGTGGCAGCAGAGAGCGACCTATACTCGGCTTCAATTGATGATTTTGCAACGGTGGCTTGCTTTTTAACTGTCCAGGATATGATATTTGGACCGAGAAAAGTGCAAAATCCTGAGATGGATTTTCGGTCCGTTGCGTCGGACGCCCAGTCCGCATCTGAGTAAGAGTGTAAGTCTAGAGTTCCGGTGGTGATTGGTGAGCCAAATGAGAGAGTGCCATTGATGTAACGAAGAAGGCGTTTGAGTGCTTTGAAATCTTATTTGGTCGGATTTTGCATGTGTTGACACACTCGGTTGTGGCAAAGGCGATGTTCGACCATGTAATAGAGAGGTAGTGTAGTGAACAGCGAGACGTCGGTAAAGGGATAGATCTTGGAAGGGTTGATTGTTCACCGCTTGCTGTTTGGAGGGCGGTGTGATCGGTGTCGGAGCAGGTTTGTAGTGTTTATATCCTGCATCATCGAGAAGCTTTGTAGCATAGTGTTTCTGTGATAGAAAGTAACCGGTTTTGGATTGAATTACTTGGATACCGAGGAAGAGTGAAATGCTGCCAAGTTGCTTGAGAGCGAATTGAGATTGGAGTTGTTGTAGGAGACGCCGAATGGCCGAGGCATCATTACCTGTCACTAAGAAGTCATCAACATAAATGAGAATATAAAGTTGAGTTTGATTAGTGTTGAGGAGGAGGAGAGACGGTCGGAGCGGCTGAAGTAAAGCCTTGCGATTGAAGAAAGCTTGTAAGTTTTTGGAACCATTGTCGAGGCGCCTGCTTGAGCCTATATAGTGATTTATGGAGTTTACAAACCGCAGTTTGATTTTGTGGATCGATGAAGCCGGGAGGCTGTCGCATGTAGATGTCGTCGGAGGAGATCTCCATGTAAGAAAGCGTTTGATATGTCGAGTTGGAACATTGGCCATTGACGATGGAGAGCAAGAGTTAGCAAGAGACGTATTGTCGGCATCTTGGCTACGGGGCTGAACGTCTCGGTGTAGTTGATGCCCAATTTCTAACACATTTCCGGCGGCTTTCTGGTGCATTTCCGACGGTTTTTTCCCATGGAAGTTTCCGGCGGCTTTTAAAAATTTAATGAAAATGAATAAAATTTTAAACTATTTAAATGATTTAACAAATAATTATTAAAGGTTATATTAACTATTTAATTAATACTCATTTTAAAATTAATTAGGTAGTTAATTTTTATTTTATATTAAATATTATTTTTTACTTTAAATTAATTAGTGCCTTTTTAAAAAATAATTAAAAATTTATTTATTTACGATTAGAATATAGTCTAAATAAAAAATATTGACCTTTTAAACACATTTAGACAATTAGCAATTCGGTCAATAGCCCGAGTTTCTTCCCAACTTTAGGTAGG
>NW_021319682.1:9255084-9263246 GCF_001605985.2 Dendrobium catenatum | reverse complement strand
CCATCATCTGCACGCATCACGCCAAAAAATGGCGGGCAAGAACGGAGAGAGTTTCCTTGCTCGTGTGACCGAGGCGGGAGTGCCAGTTGTGAGTAGATGTGGTTGTGGACGTGAAGACAGCATGGCGAGTGTCTGGGGAGATGCGAATGAGGTTTAGGCCGTTATGAAGTTGACCATGAAGTAGAGGATGTTGGTCCCGAAGATCTTTCATAATGAAACCGTTAGCATCGAAAGTTATTGAGATACAATTGTGTGTAGTAAGTTTAGAGACGGAGAGGAGGTTGTGGGTGAGGGATGGTATGTGAAGGAGCTTGTGAAGGTGGAGCTTACGAGAGGTGTCCGGGAGCGGAAGAAGACCTTTGCCAGTGTTGTGGATAGGAAGCGTGGAACATTCGCAGTAGAAACCGTGTCCAATCCTTGGTAAGTAGTCGGGTAGTAGAGTTGTGTTGCTTCTGGAGTGAGATGAGCGGAGGAGCCGGAGTCAAGAATTCAGTCTTAGCTTCCGGCGGTACTGGGATTGGCAAGAAGGGCGCGAGGCTGTCTAGAATCGGTAGGGGCTTATTTAAAATTGCATCGGTGCCAGTAGTTCAGCGTGACATGTCCGATTTTGCCGTAGATTTGGCACGTTGGTCTTGCCAAATTCTGAGATGTGGGTGAGTTGAGCGGATAGGCCGAGGTGTTAAGCGGTGGCTGCGGGTTCTTGGGTTTTCTGAAGCGTTTGGTGTTGTTGCGACTGCGATAGTTGTTGGATGGGGCGGCATAAAGAGCTGTTGTCGCAGAGTTGTTGGTGTGATCTTGATTAAGTTCTTGCTGCATATGAATTTTTTCATTGCATAGTAGAGAGTAGAACGTGTCAATATCTATAGGAAGCAGTGAGTTCTGGATCGTTGACATGAAGGACATGAATGTGGGAGGAAGGCCATTCAGGATGTGGAGCATGATATCTTCAGGGTCGATTTTCGAACCGGATGCGGAGATGTTTTCCACAATAGATTTAATGCGGGTGAGCTGTTGCATGGGCAGATCTTTCATTTGAACGCAGTATAACTCTTTCTTGAGTTGAATTTCCTGAGAGTGGCTGGTGGGTTGAAGGCGACGTTCAAGAACAGGCCAGGCTTCTTGTCTGGTGGTGGAGGTAATAATGTACGGTTGAATGGATTGCAAGACCGTTGAGAAGAGAGCGGAGAGAAGATTGCTATCGACGAGGAGCCATTGAGCGTGAGCAGCGGAAGTGGTGTCCGAGGGAGCTGTGATGGTGCCGGTAAGATGGCCGACGTAGCCATTTGCGGTGAATTGCTGGAGGAGTTGAATACGCCAAATGGGGTAGTTCTCTGTCGTTAGGGGATGAGGAGCAAGGTTCTTGATGTTGGAGACAAGGAACTTTAGGGGTTGCGGTATGTGGCTTGGAGTGGTGCAGTTGTCGGTTTGATCGGAGGAGGAGGAGGGAGGTAAAGCTTCCGCTGAATCTTGATATCCCATTGTGGCTCTTGATACCATGAGAACTTGGAAGAAAGAAGCAGGGAGAAAGAAGAAGAGACAAAATAATGGTAAAGCCTTAAATACACATAACGGGAAATACAGTCATTGTTTTATATGCTAATACTCCATTACTCCCCACAATAATCTTTAGAAGAGACTCCCTCCTCAACATCTTCTTTCTCCTTTGACCGAAAGCCTACAATTGACAGTGGCTCTAATTTTTTTTTTTTCTTTTTCATTGGTCAATAGTCGCCGATAGCAAAGCTTTTTATTTTTCCTTCCCTTTATTGAGAAGAAACTTTTAATCTCGTCTTATATAATTGAACCATAGCAAAATCAAATTACTTAGGATTGTTATTATATTATTATGCTCTAAATTTCTTGTTGTTGTTGTTGGATTTGGTTAGGGGGTTTGTCTCTCAATTATAAATTAAAACTTGGATATTTATTTTGTGTGCTCATCATTCTTATTATATATAAAAAAAAAAAATTATTTTGTGTGCTCATCATTTCTTCATTGAAATTGATGTTTGATGATAGAATCGTCTTTGGACCTCCCCAATTCCCCTAGAAGCTTCTAGAAAACACTAAAAACAAACAATTGAGCTGGAACCAACTCCAACAACCATAGCGACGGATGCTTGTCGTTGGCAATGATGTTGCAAGCAAGGGATTCGTCGTATGATTCGAACTGCAGATGGAGTTGGCGCTCGACCCGACTCTTCCGGTCAAAGATTTCAACAAAAGGGTTGCAGGGTTGATCGGTCGGGCCGTGACTGGGACTGCCTTTACCAGTAAAACTCATAGGAGCTAAAACATAAATGATCAGTTTTCTTTTTAATTTTAATTTATGCAATCCTTAATTAAACCCTCTAGCCCATTCAATTTTGATCAAACAATCTTTCACATTCATCATATATGCCAATCTTATCGTCCTATCGCTACTCTCCTTTATAGGTTTCTGAAACAACTAAAGTTTCATTTGGGACAGCTTTTTTATGCTTCTTAAAGCAACTTTCTAGTACAAAAATTTTGATTTTTGTATTAAAGAGCTTCTTTAAGAAGCAGAAAGAAAGCCGTCTCAAACGAAGCCAAAGTCAATTTTCGATTCTTCATATCTACAAGAAGTTGAATTAAATTGAATATTGTAACGTTTTGGTTATAAATTTAGCCAGCTCCATTCACAACTATAGCTCTCTCCATACACCATAATAAACCAAATAATAATATAAGAGTTTTTATAGGGGGTGTCAAAATGGGTCAACGGGTCAGGTCCAAGTCAAACTCGAATTGACCCAAGTCCAAATAGGTTAAACCTAACCCGATCCAGATTTGCAAATGGGTCATGAATTCGAACTTGCACCCAACTCATGCGGATTACTGGGTTGATCTGCAGCGACCCACAAACCTAGACACAAACAATTGAGCTGGAACCAACTCCAACAACCATAGCGACGGATGCTTGTCGTTGGCAATGATGTTGCAAGCGAGGGATTCGTCATATGATTCGAACTGCAAATGGAGTTGGCGCTCGACCCTACTCTTCCGGTCAAAGATTTCAACAAAAGGGTTGCAGGGTTGATCGGTCGGGCCGTGACTGGGACTGCTGCAGGCGATAGAAGGGAGGTAGGTCATGGGTGCCGGACGTGAGGCCAAGGCCAGACCAGATATGCGGGACATGGGGCCGAGGCCAGACCACATGATACCTATCGCAACTCGGGACCGGACTAAGAACACCTGATGCCCGCGGTTCAAATCTGGACTGATTTCAGGTTTCCAGATCAACCTAAACTCGACCTGGTTATAAACAGGTCAAAAAATGAAACCAAACCCAACCCATCAGGCAAATAGGTTGACCCAAACTCAAAATTCTTTTGGTCAGATCCATATCGGGTTTCGGGTCGGATCAATATTTTACGCCCCTAGGTTCTTAGAAAGGAAAAAAGCTATAAATAAAAAACTAATTATATCAAAGTCCCAATAAAAATGACATAACTTGTAAATAAAGTAGGGAATATCCAAAGAAAATGTTACATGGATGCATCTACCATCAGGACAAGCTCTTCAATCCGGACTCATAACTTTCTCTGATGCCACATCATGGAAAATGGAGCAGGATGATTCAATGGGTACTTATAAAAATAATGGAGATATTTAAGCTGTGCCATTAGGGGAACTTAGGAATTTATTCTGCATTATTATTGTTTATAGAAGTTGTATTCAGAAATAACAAGAACGTGAGGGAAAAGTTCTTACAAACGCAATACAGATGCAACAAAGTTGTTACATACCATTTAAATATTATTAAAAAAAGGACCAAGACCCCGAACTATAGAACCCACACAATCTACATATGCGTATACTTTAAGAGTCAAATACTATGCCTCTTTTAATAAGACTCATAGAATTTTATATATTGCCCTAAGAAGTGATTCTTTAGGATTGCAAATAAATTAACACAATGCTAACAGAAAAGGTTGTATCAAGTGGTTGTATCTTCTAAAGTAACTCCAATTTTATGATGGTTAAGTAGATTTCAAGCAAGTATAAGCTCAATTTGAATATGAGGAGTTGATTTTAAGATAGATTTTCTTGAAAAATAATCCAAGGGAAAATAATCATTGTATTTATCATTTATGATGACGTTTCTTCCCCGGAGCAAGTAGTATTATTCTCCATTGAGTGTGACATTTGTTAAGTACCAACGGTTTTAGTGTTTATTGCCACATCAGCATTGTACCTTCTTGGTTTTTAACTTGTCTATATATTATACTTCTCTGTAATAGTCTGGATTAATGGAATTCATTATTTCCTTTATCTCTCTGTTTCTTGCATTTACTCTTTCTTCTTCACCCGCTCATTCCTTCAGCCAGTGAAGGAATTTCTCATGGTATCAGAGCTTAGAAGCTCTATCGCCTCGATCTTGGTTCGTCTCCCTCGCGCTTGTCTGGCTAGCGGTCGCTAGGATCATGGCGGACGAAGACGACGCCGGATCACGCCGATCCGGAGCAGAAGGCAGAACCATGTCCACTACCTCAAATCAAGATTCTGATCTCCTCATTCCCCCTCAGCTAAAATTCTTGATCTCAAATGTCAAGAATATGGTTCCAAATCCTCTCACCTCCGACAATTATTCCATATGGCGCCTGCAACTGTCGCAGCATTTCGCCGCTAATGGATACGAAGCTCATCTAACCGGTCAAGCAGTCAGCTCACTGAACTCGACTCTTCAGGAACAAAATCGATGGAAGCTGGTTGATCGCAATCTCGTTTCGGCTCTTCTAGCCACCATTTCTCCACCGATTCTACCATATGTGATCAATCTTGGATCCGCCCATGAAGTTTGGACTGCTCTCGAACGAAGACTTCAACCCACCAACCGATCGCGAGTAATTCAGCTCAAGAACGAGCTACATCAAATTCAGATGCGAGATCGCACCATGGGACAATATCTTGATCAAATCAAGACAATTGTAGACAACATCGCGGCCGCCGGCTCCACCGTTGATACGGAAGACATTGTACTCTACATTCTGAACGGGTTGCCCTCTGCCTACAATTCATTCAAGACGGCTATTAGAACATCGATGCAACCCATCCACCTGGACGACCTTTATTCACTTCTCAGCAGTGAAGAAATTATCCTTCAGCAACAGAATCTCAAAGACCAGACTCAACAATCTGAGTCCACGGCACTATTCTCTAATCGCAACTACAAAGGGAAAAAGCCGAGAGGCAAGGGCCCATTTCCAAGACAACAGACGAATGAAAGACAAACGCAGCCCGTAGAAGCATCATCGTCTGTTCGACCTCCCACCCACCGTACCACTTGTCAGATTTGCGGCAAGCTTGGCCATGCGGCTCTCAACTGCTGTCATAGATGCAATCTCAATTACGCACCGCCGACAAATTCGAGGGCGCTCACGGCACAACAACAACAAGTCAATACGCATGACTGGATCTTGGACTCGGGTGCCTCCTCCCACCTCACCGCAGATGCTACAAATCTTCAGCATTCGGTCCCTTACGCCGGCTATGACTCGGTATCTATTGCCAACGGAAGCAACCTTTCCATTCAGAACTCGGGTCAAGGCATCTTGCCGCTACCCGAGCACACTCGTAAGCTCTATCTACGAAAAATTTTACACATCCCGCATTTAAAACATAATCTTCTTTCTGTCTCTAGTCTTACTTCCGATAACAATGTGTCGATTTCTTTTACCGCTAACGAATTCGTTATAAAGAGCCTTCAGGACAATCAGGTGCTTCTCCGGGGACCCAAACGCAATGGGCTTATACCTCGGCATACATGTTATTAAAACTAACTTTGGGTATTTTCTTTCTCAATCCCACTATGCACATGAGCTCGTTCGCAATGCAGGTATGACCGAGTGTAAGCCAGCTCCGTCTCCGGCTACGACCAAGGAACCTAAACACCTGGACGAAAGTCCATTCAATGATCCACAGCTATTCCGCAAGATCGCCGGATCACTTCAATATCTGTCAATCACGCGACCCGACATTGCTTTCGCCACCAATTCAGTTTGCCAACATATGCACAACCCGAGGATTTGTGATTACCAAGCTCTAAAACGCCTCATTAGATACATCAAAGGCTCCACAGATTACGGCCTTCCTATAACTCAAGGCGAACTTACTCTTAGAGGCTACAGTGATGCAGACTGGGCGGCAAATTCAAATGACCGGAAATCTATGTCCGGTTACTGTACATTTCTCGGTCCAAATCTTATCTCCTGGTCGGTGAAGAAACAAAGGACAGTAGCACGATCGTCGACGGAGGCAGAGTACCGTTCACTAGCCGCTGCGACTTCCGATACGATCTGGCTTCGCCGGCTCGCTTCGGACTTCGACATTCCGATCACCTCACCGACACAGCTCTATTGTGACAATACATCTACAATTGCAATTGCGAACAACCCCATTTTTCACGCCAGAACAAAACACATTGAGATCGACTATCACTTTATCAGTGATCATATTCGCCAAGGAAATATTCGGATCGATCACATCTGTACCACAGATCAGCTGGCGGATATCCTCACGAAGGCTCTACCTATAAACCGTTTTCAATATCTTCGATCCAAATTAACCATTTGTTCAGAGAATGGTTAATTTGAGGGAGGGTGTTAAGTACCAACGGTTTTAGTGTTTCTTGCCACATCAGCATTGTACCTTCTTGGTTTTTAACTTGTCTATATATTATACCTTCGGAGGATTAATTTACGTCGGAAGTCCTTCTACGACGCGAACCAAACCGGCGCACGACATTCTGCCGGAAAGTGCGCCGGAAACCCAGATTTTCATCGGATTTCACTTGTTACCGGCGGATATAAGCGGGTTTTCCTATAGTGACTTGAGGCCCTCACCTTCGCCGGACCACCGTCTAATGCCATTGCTCCGCCGGACCACCACTTAAGACTTTATGCTCCACCAGGACACCACCTGAGGTCCGGACTTCTGCTGGGCCACCACTTGTCTCCTAGAGTTCTACCAAAGTACCGCCCTATTACAACAGTCTTTCAGACCCCAGTTTCCTACCGACTACGGTCCTTCAGGCCTTCGTCGCCTACTACGGTCCGTCCGACCTCCATCTACTAACAATGGTCTTTCTGACCCATGTCTCCTACCGACTACGGTCCTTTCGACCTCCGTCGCCTACTATGGTCCTTCCGACCTCCATCAACAGACAACGATCTTTCTGACCCCGGTCTCCTGCCGACTACGATCCTTCCGACCAAATAAATATGTATATGTAACTCCTACCATGTAATGCAATCTATATGATGTACATTTTCTACATCAATCTAAGGTCTCCTCCGAAAAAAGGGCCTCATTTGTAATCGACTGTAAATACTAGTGGATTCATTCAAATTGGGCCAGGCCCCGTGGTTTTTCCCCTTTTTCAGGTGTTTTCCACGTAAAAACTCTGGTGTCTCTTATGAATGCTACACCCTCTCACTTATCTGATTGTGTGCTGGATCTTCGTACAATGCTAAGATGTTAAAGTATATATTTCTCTACCATCGCGAATACTCCAGGACGCAACAACAATATAACTTTATGTTAACTATTATGAAAATTTTAATTAAATTAGCTTCTTATAGTATAGTAAAATAGCAAATTAAATTAAATTAAATAATATAGTGTCATAATTGTCGCGTCCTTGAGTATTCAAGGCGGTAGAGAAAAATAATGTTTAACGTCTTAGCTTTGTACGAAGATCTGACATGCATACAGATAAAAAGAGAGGGTGAAGTATTAACAAGAGACACCAAGATTTTTACGTGAAAACCACTGAAAAGAGGGAAGGACTATAGTTGGTGGGCGACGAGTCAGAAGGACCGTAGTCGACAGTCAACGGAGGTCATAAAGATCGTTGTCTGACTGCGCTTTACCTGAGCATTTGGCTCACTTTACTTAAAATTTCGTGGACACGTGTACATTCAAAATGTCAATATTTTATTGGAGTGAAGACATATCTTTAAGTCCAGTGTCCGGACCTAATAATTTTTCCAAATATTGACACCCAAATGTACAATCATTTCAAATATATTTATATATATTCGAAGATCAGCCATCAGTCATTTATCATAATACTTTTATATCTATAGTTGGTTTACATCAACCCATGGAAATCCAATAATTACTAAAACAATCTTTAT
>NW_021319682.1:9246268-9254984 GCF_001605985.2 Dendrobium catenatum | reverse complement strand
GCTCTGAGTTGGTGCTGGGGGCTTCTCCTGAGTCTATCTGTGTCTTTCGCACCATTGGTTGTTTTTCGTTTTGTCTGTCCTTTTAAGGTTTTGTTGTTTGTTGGTTGCTCTGTGTTGTATTCCCTTGCCTTTATGGAATAAAATGTATGTGTGTGTGTTTTTTTTAATAGTACTTATCTTGTGAGATTTAGTACAATGCAAGCTATGTATTATTTCATTTCAACTTTTGCATTTTCTATTAAGAAAATTAGAGAGAAGAAGATTAAAAAATGAACTGAAGAACTATTGATTACTAGATTCAAATACAGGGATACACACATACACTAAAACAAAGTATTTTAGTTGGTTACATTGTGATCATGAATATTGATGTTGGGTGGTTGAGATTGATCAGATCATTTCTCATGAATTATTGGGGATAATAAAACCATACCACTAGCGACTACTCCAATACAAAGGTAATGACAGTTGCTAAAAGCTAATAGTTATCCTATAACATTATTAAAAGCAATAGTAAAGTGGCTAAAGTTACATGAAACGAGCTGCAAAGTTTTCAATTATGGAACCTCCTATCAATGCCAATGATTGAACTGTTAAATAAGATAAAGTTTAAATGTATTGTTAATGTTAGGTAGTGGTAATGTTGACAGCAAAAATAGTACCACACAATCTTTTTGGGATAGTGAAGACATAGCCATTGCATTCTTAGCCATAGATAGGAAAATAAATATCATGATATATGCAGGAAATGTCCTATCTTCTATGTTTCTCTTCATAGCCATTGCATCCTTTGCAAGAAGTTGAGTACAATCATCAATGGATTATTACATAACAAGAAAATCTAATTCGTTTCAAAATACTAAAAATAGAATGAAGGTGCAAACTTTAGCATATCTCGTTGTTCGCAGACGCTCATCCAAATTAACACCAAAGCATGCTATCGAAATCCTTCAAGTCATTAGAATCAATATTAGAATTTGTTATCCATAGTTAATATAAACAAGAAGTAGCAATGTTAAAATTCTTACACTTTCTATCAAATTATGTAAGGGTTCTTCAATTAATTTTGTTAATTGAAGTTTATAAATTAAACTTTGAATATTAATAAAATTATAAATCGCATTGATTTTATACTTTTAAGGATGATTATTTTATTTTCAAGCATAAGACAATCGATCAAAATAAAATCATTATTTTCAAAAAAAAAAAAATGGCTGGGCAAATAAATATATAAAATAGTTTAAAATTATTATAGAAATAAATATTTTTAAATGAACTATTTTATAAAGGCCTATTATTATGGGAGGAGGCTTGTTATAGAAAAGACTAAATGAAAGTGCCAAACAATCATAAGAAATAATTTTTTTTTTTTTTTAATTTCAACAAGCAGTGGGACCAATCTTTCCAACCATTACAGTTTATTTAGAAATTATATTAGACGACGACAAAAACAACTACAACAACAACAAGCCTTTGTCGCCCTACGTGGGGTCAGCTACTTTAATCCTTTTTCTCCATTGTGTTTTGTTAAAAGTCAAATTCTCATTTAAAGCTAATAAAGAAAGATTATTTCTAATATTTTCTAACCAAGTCTTTTTAGGTCTATCTCTACTTTTCTTAACATAAGTCAAATCTAATACCTCAACTTTCCTAACTGGGTCATCGGAAGGCCTTCGTTTAATGTGACCAAACCATCTAAGGCAACTCTCTCTAATCTTATCTTCCACTAGAGCTACTCCAACATTTTCACGTGTATGCTCATTACGTATCCTATCTCTAAGGGTAAAGCCACTCATCCACCTGAGCATCTTCATCTCTGCAACACTTAACTTAGTATTAAGCTTCTCTTTTAATGGCCAACATTCGGCACCATAAAGCATTGCAGGTCTCACCACAATCTTATAGAATTTTCACTTAAGATTGAGGGGACTTTTCTATCATACAACAAGCCTGATGCATTCTTCCACTTTAACCATCCAACTTGAATTATGCTGATAATATCCCCATCTATTTCACCATCACTTTGAACAACAGATCCAATATTTCTAAAACGTGTACTCTTATTAATGAATTGATCGCCCAAACTCACAATCTCCTCACTAGGTTTATTTCTACTAAAATTATGCTCCATATATTAGAATTAGTGTTAAAGTTTTCTATACACAGCAATAATGGCCTAAAATGAAATTAATTTAAATAAGAAAATGATATAATTCCCTAAAATTATTCAATTTGTTAGATCAAAGATTGAGATAGAGAGAGAGAGAGAGAGAGAGAGTATCATAAAATTTTTTTGGAAATATTTCATCTACTTATCTTATCTTCATAGGTGATACCATGTCATTGGCACCACTCTCTCATCCTTGGAAATTAATTTATATAGATGTGTAATGTCTTTTTGAAACGAAACTCTTACAAATGAATGATCAGAAGCCTTTTCTGGATCAGGTTGGTAATAGCATGCCATTGGTAATAGCAAGTGCAAGTGTTCAAGGATGAGAAGGCGAAAGGGTGAGGTTGCATGTACGAGTATGAATGCGAGCTGGCGTGGGTGAGCAGAGGGACCCTATCGCCTACTTCCCCTCCCTCTCTCTCTCTCTCTCTCTCTCATGAATTGGATTTGTGTGAAATGGATTTGCAAGGGAGTTTTTATAATGCCCGAAGTAAAAAAAGCTTTCTAACATGTGTGAAGATTGATTGAAGGGGAGGGAGACAAATGGATCAATAATCCAACTTCTTTCCTCTTATTTGGGACCAACTCAAATTGCTTAGTCAAAGGAGATAACTTTCCAATCAAATTTTGAACCACATGTATTTACTTACTAACCATACTAATTAGATAAAAATGTAATTGCTTACTTTAACCACTTCAAGCTCCAATTTATGAGATCAATATAATGGGGAGATGGTTAGATGCATAATTTTATAAGACATGGTTAGATAGATAATTTTCTAAAAAAATATTTATTTATATGTTTTCTATTATATATTAAAGAAAAAGAAAACGGAAATTGTCTCAACAAAAATGATCAACTATATGCATATATTCAAATGTTATTCTATTTATTTAATTAATATTTAATAATATGTATATATAATTATTGCGTCCTGGAGTATTCGCGGTGGTAGAGAAATATAAAGTTTAACGTCTTAGCATTGTACGAAAATCGAGCACGCAATCAGATAAGAGAATGTGTAGCATTCATAGGAGACACCAATATTTTTACGTGGAAAACCCCTGAAAAAAGGGGGAAACCCACGAGGGCCTAGCCCAGTTTGAATGAATCAACTAGTATTGTAGTCAATTACAAACGAGGCCCTTCCTTGGGAGAAGGCCTTAGCTTGATGTACATTTTAAAGAGTACATTACATGATGTGAATACAAAGAGTCACTATTGACGTGTTCGTTGATGGAGGTCGGAAAGACTATTGTCTCACGACGAAGGTTAGAAGGACGGCGTAGGGTAGAAGTCCAACAATGGAATGGAATTCATCTTTGGATAGATGTCCAGCGAAAGTCTGATAACCTGTAGAAGTCCGGCATCAGGTAGAAACTTGTCGAAGAGTGAAGGTCCGGCATCGGGTAGAAGTCCGACGTCTATTAGTGGCAGAAGAGAACTCCGACATTACTTGGGCTGAGTTTTGGCGTCATGAGGGAACTCTATCGTTAATTGGGAAGAATTTCAGCATCCCGTGGAAGTTGAGTAGAATTCTGGCGTCCCGTGGAAGTCGGGCAGAATTCCGACATCATTTGGAGTTCGGCCAGAGCTCCGGCGGTGGTCGAGGAGGAGTCTCTTCCCTCCTGTTCTTCTCTTCTGCTTCTCCCCCTCCTACTTCTTGCTTCTTCCTTGGGGCTCTCTCATGAGAAATGAGGGGTCTATTTATAGATTTTCTGGAGTGGCAAACCCGTAAATAGATAAGGGATCAAGGGCAATTATGGAGTGGTTCGAATGGACGGCCGATATTGAATCCTTTGATCATGGACCGTTTATAAGGCATTTGAAGGTCTTAATAATATCGAAATTCAACGATCTTGGGCTCGTTGGATTTGTCTCGTCGAGTCGCTCCATTTGACTATAAGCTCATCATGTTTGAAAACCGTTTAGTAACTCAATTTGTGATTTGAACCTTCCAACAATGCTTTGGGTCCTTGATTTGGACTCATTTGGGCTCGGATTGAGTAAAATTTGGTGTCGTTGGGTTCATATTTCCGAGACGCTCAGTTTGACTGTAAGTTTACTGAAATCGGAGTTCAAATGCTGCCGGATTTAATTTTTGAAGTTTTCGGCTTGATTTTGCCTTGAGATTCGTTCCCGATCAAGATAATTTATGTTGACGTATCAATAATAATATAATCTAAATGTTAAGCTGTAAGGCATAGTTTTGAGTAAAAATTTTAGTTTTATTAAATTTCAGTTATTTGATGTATAAATTCATTAGGTGATCTATGATAAATTTTAAATTTAAGGCATTATTTTACGAATAGGTTGAAAAATTGATGTTAACATTATCATTCAGTTTAATTTATGAGTCTGATTATTATTATGCTAACAAATACTATGAGAGCTTACTGTGAAGATATTTCATTAACAGAAAGTTTGGATCAGCCCAACAAATGAATTATCTTAGAATATGCATTATTGACTTTGGTGGAAATGGGAGTAAATCATCCTTCACAGGATTGTAATAAAAAATATTGAATAACCAATATAAACTATTAATAAACATAATCCAAGCAATTCTAAAGAAGATACATGGATAACAAAGCTCTCTTAGGGCATCTCCAACCGAAAATCTCATTTTTCACTCCAAAATACAGTGAAACCAAAAAAATACTGTGATTCATCTCCAATAGAACGCCATTTTGCCCCGTAACCTGCCGTTCTCTTCTTTTGCACCTTTATTCCATAAGTTCGATACAAACCGAAAAATATCACAGATGAACAGTGCAACGCCAATATTGGCATTGTACTGTTCATCCGCGATCAAATGACGTCAAAAATAACGGTCGGTTGGAGCAAAGCAAGAACAACAAAGGATAAGATAGTTTACTATGTACTAAAGCTGCAAGCTTTGTCACTGAGTTGCAAGTCCTATAAGTGATAAGATCATTAAATACTTGAACACTTCTGTTGCCTTTTCAAATTAATTTTTGATAGAGTGATAAAAATGGTGAATGGGAACATCTGTTGTTGTAGATTGAGCTATCCAATTTAATTGCTCGAATGTCTAAAATATTTCATTTATTTATTATAACTATGACTAATACCATTTATACTATTGTTTACATTAGCCTTACAATAGGCTAATTATGTCATGTGCACCTCTAATATCCTCCATCAACATCTCAAATAAATTTATGACACTTATTCCAATGGATAATAATTACTCTGAAAAATAAATAAAATGCACTTTCATTTATAATCCCAAGTCATACTGTTTGAATCTTGTCAGTGGTCTGTTGTGAATGTATCTTATAGCACATTTGTTGAAATCTTTACAGATTTTTGTTGTTTAAATAGTAGCAAGACAAAAATCTATTTTAATTACAAATCCAAACATAAATAAAATTGAAGTGAACAAATAAAAAATAGAAATGGTAACAAAAAACTAGCATAATACTTGTTGTGAGAGTTAAAATGAATACAATCTATATAATATATAAGCTACCAATTAGGGATTTTTTTTTTTAATAAAACAGAACAATTAATTCAATAAAAAGAGCGATTAATACAAGATCCGAGAAGCAAATGCAAAAACAAGTGGAAAAAAACAACCCGAGGGCTCAGTAGAAAGCCGAGACTACCAGCTTCCCAAGAGACAAGCTCGGACCGTCCAATTGGTGGAACAAAACGCGAAGCAGCCATCCTAACGAAATCAACACCAAGGTTACCACGAGCCATGCTGACGGAGAAGCGAGCCCCAGCCACATCATTGCCCGGTCGAGCAACAAACAAGTAAAAAGTAAAACATAGATCTCCAAAACAATTAACCCCAGTGAAAGTGCCAATACGAGTGCACACACCATCACCAAAAGGATCATCCAACCAGCCCAGAGAACTGATACCATGGCCAACCAACCAAAAGGCTAACCAAAAAAGAAAACCAAGTACATCATCACCGACCACGTCTGCCCCTCCCACGAGCCCTGCCACGAGAGGCAATAGAAACAAGAGGTTTATCTCGTAACAAGGCAAAAGAATTGCCAGGATCCTCATCCCCAGATGATTCCAAAGATACAGAATCTGAATCAGAATTAGATGAGCTTTGGAGCCAATCCATTTGCACACGAACATCCAATCCCAAATTGTCTACCACATGAAACACTAAACTTTGAGGATCAATTAAAGTAACAGGTACATCCACAAAGTTGTTGTTAATTAAATAGTCGTTCATGACCAGAGTCGAGCTGGAGGTAGCAGATACCTCACAAACACCCGCACCCAAATTATCATAAGGAAGAGCAGCCTAATGGGGGCACTCGAAAACAACAGGATTTAAAGAAATTTCACCCAAAACGGCCGGGGCAGACACCACCGACAACAAGCAACCAGCACCACCATGATCATCATCACTAAGACAAGTTATAGGGGAGGTCACAAAGGGATCTAGAGTACCCAAAATATAACCTTGAGGGACAATGGGTAAAACATCGGGGGACAAAACAACAACACCATCAACACCATCATCCTTACCACCCGAAAGGTTCACATTATTTTCCATATCAATTTCCACATTCACAAGAGCTAAGTTAGATGGAGGGGGATCTACATTAACCAACTGAACCACTGGCTTCACACCAAAAGCCGTAGGCGAAAGAGTGGGTTCAACATAAATAACTTGCTCAGCCTCAATAATAGAAGAAGGGACAATCAGGTCAGAGTCAATAAAATCCTTATTAGCAACCTTAGTCGGCACTGGTAAGTCAACCCCAGGATGGCAATTACCCGACAAATGCCCAAATTTTTTACACGAAGAACAAAAAGGAGAGAAATCTTCCAAAATAACATGCTGAACATACCCAGAGGATTCATGGCCTAACCAGACATGATCGAGATAGGTTTTAGTAACATCTAATTCCACCAACACACGAGCAAGAGATGTCCTAGACCCAATAGAGGTAGCAGTATCAATTTTTAGGGGCTTTCCAAAGATCAAACCCAAGCCATGAAGTATGCGAGGAGAGAAGAGATGGGGGCACAGCAGAGGAAAATACACCCAAATAGGTACAACCGGCGACTCCACCCCAATATTCACACAGGGCGACCATTTGGTAAGTTTCATAAAGCAGTTATAAACTAAGTAAGATCCATGGCAAAAGACCCGACAATAATCAAGATCATTTTTGAGCTTAATGAGGATATGAGACGAGTCCAACAACGTAACAGAAAATTCACCATTCAACTTTAGATTGAAGAAAATTTGATGAATAGAATCCAAAGAAGGGTGCTTATAAGGGAAAAATCCGGCCAGAGAGAACTGGAAAGGCGCGACAAGCATAGAAATTTCTTGTTCCTAAATCCAAAGAGATGGAATACCACGAAAAGAAGAAACCCTAAGCTCCGAAAAAATGGGTTCATCTTGCTTACCCTCCAGGACATCCAAAAATGAACGAGAAGATGAAGAAACCCCTAAAAAACAAGGGTCACATAGCTTAGGCAGCATGCCGGCAAGTTCCGGACATAACCGAAAAAATAGAAACCCAAAATAACAAAATCAGAGAAAGAGGAACTTCCCTGAAGGAATGATGAAGACGACACCACCATGACGAGTAGCCCGAACCACAGGAACACACCAGAGAGCGCTAGGGCTAGCTTCCTGGTCATAAGCTACCAATTAAGTTGCTGTAACTATTGTTATTGCTAAAAGCCCAACCAAATCCAACATGAAGAAGAAGAATTTTAGAGCAGAAATAATGTTCTAATTAAGTTGTTGTAACTATTGCTATTGCTAAAAAATAGCATGTCCTTAAACCTCTTTATAAAGAGGAACTATAGTCTCACATAAGAAAATAACTACTTCCACCATACCAAAAAGAAATATTTTATTATGATATATTTTGGAAAGGCTCATTATAGGAAGGATGGCAAGACTTAGTGATCAAGCACCAACACATCCGATTATTTCCCCGTTGTACTGATGTGCAAACGTCGAGACTCCAAACCATTAGAATCAAAATATCAATGTTAGGATATGTTATTCGTAGTTAAAGTAATAGCAATGTTAAAATTCATACACTTCATAATTAGTGTTAGAATATGTTCAATAAATATTTTATGCTAAGCGACTAACATAGGTATATGTCACCACAAATGTATTGTCTTAGGATATATGTCCTATTAAGATTCAATTTCTCATTCAAATGTAATAAAAAATATCACTTCTAATACTTTAAAGTAGTTTTGCTAGGTTTAACACTTCTTTAACATAAGACAAATCTATTGGATCATCAGAAGGCCAATGTTTTATATGATCAAATCATCTAAGGCAACTCTTTCTAATTTTATCTTCCACAGGAACTACTCACCCCACGTAGTGGGATAAAGGCTTGATGTTGTTGTTGTTGTAGGAACTACTCCAACCTTTTCATGTATATATTGATTTTGTATTATATCTCTAATTATAAAGCGACTTCTTATTGCTCACTCCTCTACAACATTTGCCTTAAGTTTATGCTTCTCTTGAAATGACCAACCATAATTTAATCTATAATACA
>NW_021319682.1:9169245-9246168 GCF_001605985.2 Dendrobium catenatum | reverse complement strand
AGGATAGTGCTCTTTCTCTACGGATGATCTCTCGGAAGGTATATCTTTCTGGAACCTTACTCTTGTGGGTTATTCTATCGGTCAAAGACCGTATTATGAAAGGCTTCTTGCTTCCATGAGAAAGCTTTGGAAATTAAAAGGATCTATGTCTCTGATCTCGCTTCCTGAAGGTTTTTTTCTTCTTAAATTCAATAATCTTGAAGATTACAACTTTGTCTGGTCCAGAGGACCCTGGTTCCTTCTAGGAAAACCATTTGTTCTTCAACAATGGTCTCCGAAATTTAAACCAAAAAGAGATGAATCTGCTTCGGTGCCTATCTGGATCAAAGTTCTTGATCTTCCTTTAGCTCTTTGGACGCCTTCGGGAATTTCCAAAATAGCTAGTTATGTTGGAATACCTCTAACGGTTGATGATCTTACCGCTAAGCGAACTCGTCTTAGTTACGCTAGAATATGTGTCCAAATTTCTAAAGAATCCAAACTTCCCGATGAAATCCCGATTGTGATTGAAGGGGAAGAATCTGTTTTAAAAGTTGTTTATGACTGGAAACCTACTCCTTGTGAGTCATGTGGTTCCCTAATTCACCCTTCTAATCTGTGTCCTACTAACCCCACTCCTAATCAATCTTCGGGCCCTAGTACCCTTCCTAAACAAAGAGGAAGAGATATTAGTAGACAACATCGTCCCATCTATAGATCTAAATCTAAGTTACCCCCGCTTCTTCCAACCCCTTTATCTGAGCCCTCTAATCCTAACCCGGTTATTGCTCCAAATTCTGAGATGGCTACATCGTCTCATGCTGTTCCTCCTGTTGACTCCAGAATACTTGCTAATCAGGAGGAAAAAATTATTCCTGCTGTGCCGGTCTGCGACAATGGTTTGAAGGGAAAGGATTCTAATATTCCTAATCTCAATTTTCCTACTGAGGAATTATCCTCTTCTGAACCTAACTCTTCTTTCACGGTTAACAAAGGAAAGGGCATCAAGATAAATAATAAGTTTAATCTGCTTGTTGAGGAAGATCCTCTGAACTTTATTCAGGAAGATGAATTAGAGGAGATCTCATCTTTACAACATGGGAAATACCATGAGGATACAGATCTATCCAAAAACAAATCCCCTGCTCAAAAGTCTCCCAATATTAACATACCTCCTCCTCAGTCAACAAATAAAAAATCTTCAAAAGCAAAAAATGCCAAAAAGGCAAAACCTTCTTCTTCCAAATCTAGATGATTTCTCAGTTAGCCTGCTGGAATGTTAGAGGGTTTAAGAACCCGGGAAAAATATATGCTTGTAGAAATCTGATTTCTAAACACAAGTTAAAGTTTTTTTGTATTCTTGAGGCCAAAGTTCAATACTCTATGCTTGAGGATACTTGGTTTATTAATTCTCATAAGCTTTATGAGAATGAAGGTTCTTGTAACAATTTCAATCTTGCTTCTCCGGGAAGGATCTGGGTTAAATGGGACTCTTCTCAAGTTTCTTTTAACCCGACTATTATTACTGATCAAATTATTCATGGGAACATTGATTTATGTATTCATTCTGATTTCTATATTTCTGTAATCTATGCTGCTAACTCTCCAGAGGATAGAAAATCTCTCTGGACTAGTATTAATGACATTTCTCTTAATATGTCTAAGCCCTGGATTTTGATGGGTGATTTTAACTGCTGCCGTTATGAAAATGAAAACATTGGTGGGGTTCCTTTGCCTCACAGCAGGATGGGTGGTCTTAACAAGACCATTTTTGATAATGGTCTTTATGACCTTTCCTCGGTTGGTCTTTTTTACACCTGGTTTAATCAACAGAAAGATAACCCTATCCATTGTAAATTAGATAGAGTTTTGGTTAACACTGAATGGTTGGATAATTTTCCTAATTCCTATTATATAGTGGATGCCCCTCAGTCTTCTGATCATTCTCCGTTGATCACTCACACTGACTCCATCCATTTTAAGCCCTCCAGATTCCTTTTCAAAAATTTTTGGTCGAAAATGGATGGTTTTAGAGAATTAGTTCTAGATGCTTTTCAAAGTAATCCAGCCTCTAGCCCCATTGCTTCGTTTTACTCGAGCCTTCAATCCCTTAAGAGGATGATTAAAAGGAAAAACTGGAATTCCTCTAACTTTATTATTAACGGCATTGAGGATCTCAAGACCAAGCAAAGGAATCTGCTTATAGAAATTAATAATAATCCGTTGGATTATACTATTATTTCCTTGCTTAAAGATACTAATGATCGACTCTCGAATTACCAAAATTATTGGGCCTCTTGGAATCTTCAGAGAGCTAAGATTAAATGGCTCACTCACGGGGAAGAGGATCTTGGGTTCCTTTATGCAAAAATAAGATCTAGGAAGAATATTAACACTTTAAAAGTGTTATCCACTCCTGATGGAGAGTGCTCTAATCACCAAGAAATTGCTAGAGCCCTGGTTAAACATTTTAATAGCCTGTACAACACTCCTGCTCCCTCTAATGCTAACATTTGTGATACTTATATTGGGAATACTCTGCCTCCGGATTTTGCTAGTTTTTTGGATAGTCCTTTCTCTGATGAGGACATTAAATCAGTTGTTTTTTCTTTCTCTAATGGTTCTTCCCCCGGTCCTGATGGCTACACGGCTGAATTTTACAAGGAAAATTGGGACTTAATTGGTGTTAAAGTTTGCAAAGCTGTTAAAAATTTCTTTTCTTCTAGTCAGATGACTAAAGGGGCAAAAGCTACGGCTATTACTTTAATTCCTAAGCATTCTCATGCCAACTCTATCTCTGATTACAGACCCATTTCTCTCTGCAATGTTTTTTATAAGGTGGTTGCTAAGCTCTTGGCTAATAGGCTGAAAAAAGTTCTACCTTATATTATTCATGAAAGTCAAGGGGGCTTTATTAAGGACAGAAGCGCCTCTGATAATATCATTCTTGCGTCTGAAATTCTTAGAGACTTCAACAATTCTAATAACTATTTCTGTGCCAAGCTTGATATTCATAAAGCGTTTGACTCTATTTCCAGAGATTTCATCATCTGCTGTCTCAAGAACAAAGGTTTTACTGATAAATTCATTGGTTGGATTAAAGGCTGCATTTATAATGTTTATTTTTCTATCTGTGTTAACGGCTCACTTGAAGGTTTCTTTAATTCCTCTTCTGGTTTTAGACAGGGTTGCCCGCTTTCCCCTCTTCTATTTTGCATTGTTATGGATAACTTTTCCAATAGATTGATGGATAAGCAAAAATATAATTTCAAGGGCTATTCTTCCAATGGCCAGGAGTTTAATCATTTACTTTATGCTGATGATGTTCTTGTTTTTGGGAAAAATTCCATACAAAATGCTAAGAATTTTAAACTTATCATGGAAGATTTTGCGAAGGCATCTGCTCTTTGTTTTAATCCTAACAAAAGTACTATTATTTTTTCCCCTCGTGCTGGTAACACTAGGGAAATCTGTTCTATTCTTGGCATTTCTAATATGGCTGAAAGTTTTACTTATCTGGGAATTCCTATTTCTATTAAAAGACTCTCGGCTTCGTTTTTCCAGCCCCTGTTAGATAAGATTTCTGGTTTGTTAGATGGCTGGAAAGTCAAATTTCTATCTATGGCAGGGAGGATTCAATTTTTAAAATTTTCTATTGCCAATACCTTAGCATATTGGATTAGGGGGGCAATTATACCAAAAAGTGTGTGTAAATTCATAGACAGAATTTGCTCAAGATTTTTATTTCATGGTAATTCTAATTACAAAAAAATGCACCTGATTGCTTGGACCACGGTTTGCAGCCCAAAGAAAGCAGGTGGATTGGGTCTGCCTTCTATTAATGCATTATATCATAGTTTTACCTGTTCTCTGATTTGGAGAATGCTTGCTAGTAATAATGCTCTCGCTGTTTGGTATAGGGGTAATTACGATTCCCCTTGGAAGCCTTCACCTGCTGAGGCATCTAAATTCTGGAAATTGATTTGCTCTGTGGCTAGGAAGATTAAAAGCAAATTAAAACTTCACATTACCACGAATAGCAGTTTTTCCTTTTACTGGGACCCCTGGTGTAATGGCATGGCTATTGCTGATATTATCAACCCTGACTGTGATATTTTTGTGCCGGTCAAGAACTTTATTCAGGATCTGAATTGGAGGCTTTCTAATGACATTCCTAGAATCGTTAAAGAGGAAATTCTTAAAATTGATATTGGCAAGCAACCGTCTTTGGACTGGGATGGCTTGACAAAACCGATTAATAGCAAGTTCTTAGAGGATTTTTATAGTGACAATCCTGAGATTTCTTGGCATAAATATATTTGGTATAAAAAGAATCCTCTTCGTTTTTCAATTTACTCCTGGATGGCTATCATGGGGAAGCTTAAAACGGCAGACATTTTGCTTAAAAGGAATATTTCTACCCCTATTATCTGCAGCTGCTGCAATAACGATCATGAAAGTCATAATCATTTGTTCTTTGAGTGTGACTATTCTTTTTGGGTTATTAAAAGTTTATTTCCTCTGATGGAAAATTTTCTTATGAGGCCGACCTTGATCCAAATACTGGAGCATTTAGATTTACATCAAGGTTTTTCTAATAATGTGAAAAATTTTTGCTACTTGGTTATCTCTGCAGTTGTCTATTTCATCTGGATGGAGAGGAATAAGAGAAGATTTAATGACCTTTGGGTCTCACCTTTAACCTTGGTTTTCACTATCAGAAAGAGTATTAAATTGAAAGTGAAATCCTGGAAAAATTTTGAGATTCTTCAAAATATTTTTCCAGAAATTCTTTATTAATCCTGATTTTTCTTTGTTTTAGATCTATTTGGTAGTTGGAAGATTTTGCCTATTTTTCCTCTCATTCTCTGGTCCACGGTGACGCCGGGATCTCTTCTACTGATTACTAGACCTTGTCAGTTTATTTGGAAGATCGTGTTTTTCCCCTGCCTGATTTTGGCACTAAAAGTGCAGCTCTTTTGAATTTCATTTCTTTGACTAATGTGAAAAACTCTTGCCTCTTGGTTAAAGGTTTTCACTATCAGAAAGAGTATTAAATTGAAAGTGAAATCCTGGAAAAATTTTGAGATTCTTCAAAATATTTTTCCAGAAATTCTTTATTAATCCTGATTTTTCTTTGTTTTAGATCTATTTGGTAGTTGGAAGATTTTGCTTATTTTTCCTCTCATTCTCTGGTCCATGGTGACGCCGGGATCTCTTCTACTGATTACTAGACCTTGTCAGTTTATGTGGAAGATCGTGTTTTTCCCCTGCCTGATTTTGGCACTTAAAGTGCAGCTCTTTTGAATTTCATTTCTTTGACTAATGTGAAAAACTCTTGCCTCTTGGTTAAAATTCTTTATTAATCCTGGATTTTTCTTTGTTTTTTTGCGAGGTTCTTTTTGGATTAATACGGATGCTCATCCTATTTCCTACCCGGGGGTTGGCTTGGAAGATATTCTTGCTGTTTCAATTCTGCCCTGTATGTTTGTTGTAGATCTATTTGGTCGATGGAAGATTTTGCTTTATTTTCCTATCCTTCTCTGGTCCATAGTGACGTCGGTTATCTCTACTGCTGATCCCGATTTTGACAGTTTATGAGGCAGGACGTGTTATTCCCTGCCTATCTATGGCACTGAAAGTGCAGCTCTTTAGAATTTCAATTCCTTTATTAGCTTCTGTTATTGTTTTTCCATTTTAGTTTTCCACATTCTGTAGCTTGTATAGAATGTTGGAAATTCTTTCGGTATTTTTCTTCTGTTGTTTTTTCCTTTTTGTTGGACTCTGTTTTTGTTTTAAATTTCAATAAAAACGGGCTATGCCCCAACATTACCCCAAAAAAAAAGTAAGTCACCCAACTAACCGGCTATTAGTAGGTCATCCAATGAGTAAATATCTTTTTATTTAATTAGCAACTTAATTATATACTTTAAGGGCAAGAACAAACTTCATAATAAAGAGAGTGAAAACTCATATACAATGATATGGATAGTGATGATTCATTTAAGCAAGTATTGTTCATTTAATAGTTATGTATATGACTTAGGTTTCTTTTGGGACGGCTTTTTTACTGCTTTCTAAAACGGAGTTTTAATACAAAAAAAAAAAAATTGTACTAAAACTCTGTTTTAAAAAACAGTAAAAAAGCCGTCCCAAACGAAGCATTAGACTTGTTCGATCACAGTTATTCTTTTTATATCAAATGTCTTTAATTAATGATGTCGAATATTTATCTCATAAAAATGGCCACCTTGCTCCTTAGCTTGTGTTATTAATTGCTAGAATTTTCTAAATAAAACAAACTTTAAAAATAGAAGAAATAAATAAAATAAGTAAATTGCATTTTCATTTTTAAGCCTCATTATGACAATCTAGTTGTCATTTGAGAAGTAAAGGCGAGAGGTTTCGAACAATAACAATAGTTGAATGGAGAAATTAAAAGAGAATGAAGATTGTCTACTATGTCTATATCAAATTATGTGAGGAAGAAGGTTTTTTTTTTAAAATCATTATAATGATGAAGAAAATTTTCCAAAAAAATTAGAAGAGAATGAAAATATAATTAAAGTAAATTAAGACAAAGCATTTTATATTAATTTCATATCAAAACGTAAATAAAATAAATTAAAAATAGAAATAATTCTAAATTAATAGTTATGCATATAACTTAGACTTATCCGATACCAGTTATTCTTTTTATATCAAATGTCATTAATTAATGATGTCCAATAATTTAGCATTGAATCATCTTCTTGAAATTAACTAATTCCTATATAAACATTATTTTCTTTTAAATATTGTACTTCTTGTGAGAGTTAGTACAATGCAAGCTATGTATTTCTTCTTTTTAACTTTTTGCATTTGCTATTCATCAAATCAGAGAGTAGAGGATTAAAAAATAAAATGAAGAAGCAATTGTTGGACGTACTAAAACAAAACAATTTAGTTGGTAAATATTGTTGTTGGGTAGTTGAAATTGATTAGATCATTTCTAATGAATTAATGTGTATAATACAAACATATTGATAGCGACTAATCCAATATTAAAATTATTACATAAATAAATGTTTTTAAATAAACTATTTTATAAAGGCCTATTATTATGGGAAGGAGGCTTAAGATGGAAAGGACAAAATGAAAGTGCCAACCAATTGCAAGAAATAACTTTTATTTAATTTCAACAAGCAATGGGACCAATCTTGCCAACTATTAGAATTTATTTAAAAATTATATTAGAATTACTATTAAATTTTTCTATACACCGATATAATGCCCTAAAATGAAATTAATTTAAATATTGAAATTATGATATAATTTCCTAAAATTATTTAATTTGTTAACTCAAAAATAGAGAAAGAGCGAGAGAGAACATATCTTAATTTTGTTTTGGAATGATTTCATCGGTACATACCTTATCTTCATAGGTTATACCATGCCATTAAAGGCATTAATGGCACCACTCTCTCATTCATGGACATGTGTAAACATCTGTAAAGCCTTTTTGAAATGAAACTCTTCCAAACGAATGATCAAAAGCTTCATCTAGATCGGGGTTGAGTTGGTCACTATAAATAAATTCAAAATTTTAAGAAATAGAGAAGGAGAAAGAGAGAGAGAGAGAGAGAGAGAGAGAGAGAGAGAGAGAGAGAGAGAAGCTTAAGTAATGTGATTAGATTTTGTACTGGAATGGAAAAGAAGAACAAGAACCTAACCTAAAGCTAATAATCGTGTCCTATCAAACTCATCTAAGTGTGTGTAAGCTGTGTGATTTTGGTAGGTCCTATATGGGATAGTTTAGTTAGAGTTGTTTGTATTTTTTTTTTTTATTTGTTAAAAGGGACAAAGGAAATTTTGGTTAAAGTTCAAATATTAGTATTTTAGGACTGATTTTTAGGATGTTTTATTTTAATGTTTGATTAACTATCACCTTTGTTTCACACCGAGGCCGTGAGGTTTATTTCACCCTCCTTGGGGCTAACTTAATAGCCTCGTAGGCCTGGGTTACCTAGTGATAATTAAGTTTGTTATTTTATTTTAATTTGTTATAAAAAGAAAAGAGAAAGGGTGTATTAATCATTTATTAATCAAATTTGTTAATTGATTTTAGAGGTTATTCTAAGGTTCAAACCTATAGCAGGCACACTTTCTAATAATATGAATTATTTCGAATACATGAAGCGCATAATTACCCCCAAAGGAATTTGCAACCTTTCTACTATATATCAACAAAAGTCTAACAGAAACTTTAACCCGAACTTATAACATGTTTTTTTTTTTACTAAAGTACATGATATTGCAAGCCTCTTAACCAGTAAGGATATAGAAGAATTGCCTCTAATCCATCCCAAAAAAAATTTTGGAGCATAAACAAGTAAAAGCATACATCTACTACATCTCCAAGACAGTTTAAAGCATAAAAACTTAAAAAAAAAACTGCACCTAATCCTTCCAAAATCTGCAAGAAAAAGAGATATAAAAGACACAAGAATTACTGCCAAGAAGCAATGAAAGCTCCGCCCAAATGTCATAGGAATTCTCATGTAAAACAACAGTAAAACTCTCAAATTCTGAACTCATTCGTTTATGAAAACAGTAGCAAAATCTCTACAAAAGCTGTAGGAATTTTCACAACAAAGCAATGACAAATTCACCCGAATGCCATAGGAATACTTATGTAAAAACAGCGATACAACTCCAAAATCTGCACTCATAACATTCCTACGATGATCCATAAGTTAAAAACTATGAAAAACTGCACTTGTAACATTCCTACAGCAATTCGGAAGCTGAAAACCAATTCAATTTGAAAGTTGTGCTTTTGTACTCTAACGGAAAAGGAAGTAATACATGTATCCATATGCTTAAAAAATTTTATAATGATGAAATCTCTACTCATTCCACTAACGATTTTAGTATGAATGAAAGTATCATTAAGCTATGGTTTCAAAGACATTCAAGGCATTAAATTAACAACTATAGTCCACTCAATCTTTGGACTTCACATAAGATCCACATGCATTTTTATAAGAAACATAAAACGGTATGGAAAAATTTCCAACAATACTTATAAGCAACCTCTTATGCATTTTTCATGATCCCTAACAACCTAAACATAGGACTTTAAATCCTTTATCAAATAAAATAAGTAATGACAAAGCACCGATTCCATATTCTCAATGAACAAATGAGCTTGCCTTCCAAATAATCATGAAACAACACATTCATTTGTACGTCACTCTTATTAAGGTCAAAACAACTATCACAAGTGTATTTGCTAATAAACATCATATTCTCCATATGATTTATCGAGAATACAAAAGAAGCATGACCTTCTTAACTTTTCACATAAATCCATCCACATATCTTTGTTAGCAAATGTTCATACATACATGACTCAACTAGATGCAAATACCTAAACGAAACAACTAGAATAAAGTGTACTAAAGTAACTTGTTTCTTTCAAACCCAAGAAAACTCACATTCCACCAACGCAATGTAAATATCACCTATGTAATGGCTAAAGCAAACATACAAATGAAAGAACTTTGCGCCCGAAGCAATCGCTTTAAACGATATACAATCATCATACTTTCAAAGCACATAATATTCACCTACAAGCACTGAGCTTAAACTTTAAAGAAGAAGCACTTATGAAAAAAAAGAATTATGGCTTTACACATATCTCATTAAATAACCATATACATTTTTTTTAGATTCCCCTTTTTGCTCTAGATAATGTATTAAAGGAGACTCTACAAAAACAACCTTTCCACAAAGCCTTAATGCTAGCAAATACCTATGACTTTCTTGGGAGCATTTCACCAAACATTTGATGTGCGATTTCATGAGATCACATAAAAGAATATAGCAAAGAGATTCAATTTGCACACCTAGTAGATTTGCATATTCTAAGTAATTTTACACAATGAATCTCATGACAAATCACCTCAATGAGGAGATACGGGAGCATGAACACAAAAAGGAAAAGTAAAGGAAATATTGCTCTCAGATTTTTGCAAAGGAATGTCACAAATTTCTTTTCATTCACTAATGAAGAAGAAGAAAGAAGAAAGAAAAGAAGAAGGAAGAAGAAGAAGGAGAGGGAGGAGGAGAAGCATACCTTGCAGCCTTGGAGGAGGTCAATCGGCCAAGACAGGGAGACGTCGGGCTTGGCTAGCTCCTGCGAAAGGGAGTCCGATCCTGGAGATCGGACTTAGCTCGCTCACGCGAGAGAGAGGGAGCGTCGGGTCTGGGGCTTCGCAAACAGAGGGTGTCGGGCTAGAGTTTGGCGAACACAAGGAGGTCGGCGTTGGGTTCGGACGTCTGGAACCGAGAGGGGAAGAGCAGGCTCGGTATCCCCTGGCTCACGTGAGGGAGAGAGCGGGAGAAGGAAGTTTTGGAGCTCCTTCTTACTCTTGACAATCAAAAGAGAACGGAGGAGTCGAGAGAGTCAGCCGTGTGAAATCGAGAGCGAGAGGGAGAGAGGGATTAAGAGAGAGAGCGGGAGGGGGAGAATGCCGAGAGAGAGCGCCTTCGTTCCGAGTAAAACAAAACTTTCTGCCGAGAAAGGAAGCCCGCCAAGCGTCGTCCCCTGCTCCAGCATTCAAAAATCTTCCTGAAATGGCTTTGCTAGCCGCTCGACGTCCGCTCCAGCCGCAGAAATCAACTGAGATGCGGAATTTCGGGTGAAACGAGGATTTCATTTGATCGAAGCCGTTGAGAAGATCTCTTGATTTAGGAAGTAATTTCAAAACGCATAGAAAGTCAAATGGATTTTAATGGAATTAAATTGAACTGAATTGGCTCGAATTGGGTTAGACTCGAGTCCGAATTTTACTCGATTTGAGTCGAATCGGGCTCGAGCCGGCTCACTAAAATTATTCACACAAAATTGAGCTCAAAATAATAATCAATTCAAATTAAATCAAGTATGACGCAATAAAAACAAACTAATCGAGTCTAATTGAACGCATTTGAGTCTGATCCGGCTCGGGTCGGGTCGATTCGAGCTCAAATTGGACCGACGATGTTCGATTAAATCGATCAAAGGGGCTCGAGCATGATCGAGCCAAAATCGAGGTCAACAGACCTGATATTATGTTTAGTGTTTGCTTGTGTGCTAGATTTCAATCAGATCCAAAAGAATCACATTTGACAGTAGTGAAAAGGATTTTAAAATATTTGCTAGGTACTCAGAACTTAGGAATGTGGTATCCAAAGTTTAGCTCTTCATTTGAAATTATTGGTTACTCAGATTCTGACTTTGCAGGCTATAGGGTGGATAGGAAAAGCACTTCTGGAACATGTCAATTCATTGAAAATTCATTAGTTTCATGGTCTAGTAGAAAATAAAATTCAGTAGCCCTATCTACTGCTGAAGCTGAATACATTACTTTAGGAAGTTGTGTGGCACAAGTACTTTGGTTAAAACAACAGTTGATTGATTTAGAATTGTCTATATGCACTATTCCTATTTATTGTGATAACACTAGTGTTATTTGCATTTCTAAAAATCCTATTCAACATTCAAGAACCAAACATAAAGACATAAGGCATCATTTCATAACGGATCATGTGTCCAAAGGAGAAATTTAACTCACTCATGTTTCTACTGAAAATCAACTTGCAGACATTTTTACAAAATTATTAGCCTTTAATACTTTCAGTACATTAAGAACAAGGCTTGGTGTGATTGATTTGAATGCTTAAATAAAAATGTTTTCTGCAACATTGATATTTTTTCTAGTTAATGTTTTTGTGTTTGTTATTTTGTTGTTGTTGTGTTTCTTAGTTTTGATTTTTGTGAATGATTTAATTTTGTTTTATTTTTGAATTTTTTTTTATCATCGTCCGGGACGAAATTATTTCGTACGAGACAATTTGTATAGTATGACAAACTGTGGGATTTTGAACCGTTTTAAGAGCAGTTTTAATGTAATTCATCTGTACGATCATCACGATCGTTCGGGACGAAATATTTTTCAAACGACGGGATCAATGAATGAAGCAGTTGAATGGATAAGACAGTTTTTAATATGAACTTCGTCCGTACGAACATTTGGTTCGTCCAGACGAACACATGTCAGTTCATAGCGGGGGATGGTTTTTAACTGCCGTTAAAACGAATTAAATTTATGATCGTCCGGATGAACACGTGTTCGTTTGTACTATATTTTTTGTCAAAAGCCTGTACGAAAGGATGCTTCGTAAGTTATGTGTTTACAAAAGTCGTTTCTTTTTTGACTCATTCGTTTGTCCATACGAAATTTGTTCGTACGGGACGAATCTAATTTGTACGGGACGAAAGAAATTTTGTCTGGTACGAACAGTCTTTTTTCCATAAATTGACTGCATTTTTTAACTGAACAGTCACTTTCACACATCTCTTTCAAACCTTTCTTCTCTCAACATCTTTCAATGGCAAGTTCTAGCAAGCGCCAAAAGTCTTTGGCTAAGGGTCCACCAAGAAACACATCTGAAAATTTCCTTTCTAAAGCCAATGAAGAATCCTATGCTAGGTTTGTCTCCACAAACATTACCCCATCTAGAGTACTCCTACAGGACAATTAACTTTTAAGGTAATGCACTTGTTTGCCTCTACTCAATTTGGTTCACTCCTCACCTTAGTACACTTCTACAACAAAGAAACCTTTCATTATTTTTTGGCGAATATGTCTTTCAACTCCGACCATTTTGTCATCAGTTCCTTTGCTTTTAAAAAGAAAATTGAAATCACCAAGGCTGACCTTGGTATCTTCCTAAACTTAAGGACTGAATGATTAAGAGCACACACTTTAACCTCCATAAATTTTAAGTGGACTGAAGTTAATTGAGTGATTAGAGGAGTAAACTTTAAAGATCATTTACCTAAGGTAGCAACTTTAGTTCGTGATGCCCGTATCATCCAGCATGTACTTAGAACTTTCATTATACCTAAAGCTGGTGATAGAGTCAATATCACTTCTCTTCTATTGTTACCTACTTGATAATGACCAGACAACCAATAGATGAGGCCCAACTCCTAATTGACTATATTTATGGTCTTTCTGAAGTTGGTCATATTGATCATAAAAGAAAGAAGAACATAGCCTTAGGACATCTGATTGCCTATATTTTGGAAAAGAAATATGATTTGATTTATCCATAATAAGATTTTGAAGAACCACTCTACTACAACGATGCATCCTTTAGAGCAATCTTCAATAAGGAAGAGCCTAGCATAACTCATGTTTTTCTGAGTGAAATAGAAGAAGAAGCTGAACCTACATCTGCTACTGAACCAAATTATCAAAATTTGGTTCAAAGATTTGACAATTTAGGGGCTCATTTTGATCAAAGGTTTGATCAAATTGAAATTCATTTCCAGCAGCAGGATATTCAATACAATCAAGATATGGGATTTATGCGTGATCAGATAAATAACATAAATACCAACATACTTATGATGACTAGTTACTTCAACTTCTTTGGTGCAACACCACCACCTCCTCCTCCTCTATATCAGGGTCCATCTGAATGATTGTTGTGTTTGTTCTATGTTTCTTTATATTTCATGTGTTAAGTGATTTCTTTTAAATTGGTGTATTTTCCTTGTTTTAGTTATATTATTATTGATATCTAGGACTTAAAATTGTAATATCTTCATTTGATATCAATATATGTTCCAATATTTTGTTGTTTAATTATTTTAGAAATGTGTGTTAGTCTTTATGACATTCATTATTTTTTTAATCTTAATAGTGCTTTAACCTAAATTATAAATTAAAATTAATTTCATTAGAAAATCTAAGTATTCTAAATTTAAGTGATACTTATAACTTGATATTATTAGGATTTTCAATTCCATGTCTTTTAATTAGACTACATTATCTTTAATATTATTATTGCAATTTATATGTTTTCGTATTTTGTATTTCTCTTTTCAAATAGTATTTATGCACTTTAAAAAATTTAAAATTTTAGATTATTGATTTTAGAAAGAATTCAATTACTCTTGAAAATTGTACAAATATACAAAAATCAAAAGAATTACACAAAAGTTTGCAATAACAAAAAGAGACACAAAATAAGCCCAAAGTAAAAAAGATGCACAAAAATGTGCCATAAAATTGAAAAAGATGTGCAAAGCGCCGCATGTGGTAGTTACTTCTTTCCAGACTCTTTTAATCTCTTAATTCAAATTGATCCTATGTTCATTTATAATTGACATTGAAATTTGAAATATAAAACTTTTTATTCATCCTTAGTGCAATGATTTTCTTTATCTTAATGTCTAAATTGACTCATGCCTTTGATGAATTCTTTTTATTATCTATGTTATATCACTTCTTAAATTATATGAAATTATATGATTTCTCTAATGTTTTAATTTATTTTTATACCTTATTTCAATCACTTTCAAGATTAAATTATCAAATGAATTTGATACTTCTGCTTACATTTCAAGACTTCTTTTATTCTTCACTTAGAGAAATTGTTTGTTTATTTTTTATAGTTCTTTTATGTTTATCATTATTGTAGTTGTGTGTTTTGTATGTTTCTTGTTTTGTATAAAATTTTTGAAAAATAAAAATTTTGAATTTATGCCTCCTTATTTTTTATGTATTCATCAATTCAGGGGAAGTTTAGGAGATTCTTAGAATTTAAAATCCTACAAATAATAATTGTTTTGCCATCATCAAAAGGGGGAGATTGTTAAGAGAGTTGTTATTTGCATGTTTTACATGCTTACAACTTGTATTATTTTGATGATTTCAAATATTATTGTTTTATGTATAAATATCTCCTAACACTTTTTGGAAGATTTGTTTTTGCTATAGTGTGTACTAACATTTCAGGAAAATCAACTCCAAACTATGAAGACTTGAAATCAAATTCAGCATCCAATCATTTGGAAATTAAAAGCTTTAAAAATGTCTTTGAATTGAGAGGGAGTGATTGTAATTGAGTGAATATTCACAACACACACATGTGGGGGAATAATTTTTGTGAACTGATCGTACGGGACGAACATAGTTCATACGGGACGATCATGTCAATTAATAACTTAGAAGAGCAATGGATTGAACAGGCAGTGAGAAAATTTTTCTAAGTACTAATCGTTCGAACGAATTTAATATTCGTCCCGGGACGAACACCTCTAGATTCTCACTTTGCACTGTTCATCCAGACGAAATGCATGGTTCATCTCTGGACGAGATTCTCTGTTTAAAACCATCTAGGATGAAATTTACCCTTTGTCCCTGGACGAAACTCTCTGTTTAAAATCATCCAAGATGAAACTCGTTCGTCCCAGGATGAACCGAACCGACTTACCACAGTTGGTTACGTCCTGCAGGGAATTGGAAACCGACCTATGGAATAACCGTTTCGTATCAAATGAACCTAGTTCGTACCAGATGATGATCGTGTACGAACATAGTTCGTACCAATATACATTAGGATCATTTCCGACACTTTAAGTAAAATCGTCCGGGATGATCCACGATCGTACGGGACGATCCACTGCGTACATAATTGAAAATTTATAGTTTTTGGGAAGTTTTTCTTGTCTTTCCTATATATAGTCCAAATTAGAGTGCCACCAAATCTTTTTGGTCATTGATCTTCATACCTATTGAAAGAAGACTCAAGGAGAGAGTGAGAGAGAGCATTCAAAGAAGGATTTCTTCCACTGGAGCTTGAAGGCTGTGCTTGGTGTTCAAAGGTAAGGTTTCCTACTTGTGATTTGAGATTACTTAACTCTTTTCTTTATTCCTTCTAGATTTCTTGTGAGGAGATCTGTCAAGGAGATCGGGTTCTCTGCCCACACTAGGAGAGTGTGAAAGGACGAAGGGTTCTCTGCCCACACTAGAATAGTGTAAAAGGACGAAGGATTCTCTGCCCACACTAGGAGAGTGTAAAAGGACGGACGATTCTCTGCCAACACTTGGGATAGTGTAAAAGGACGATAGTTCTCTGCCGCACCGGGTAGTGGTGGAAAGAGTATTTGTAAAGGCTTCTCCGCCTTGCTGTGGGTGCAAAAGGAGAGACACTATTGGTATTAGTGCAATACTCAAAGGGTGCATCTGGGGAGTAGATGTAGGTCTGGTTTAGATCGAACCACTATAAATCTTATATCATTTATTTTTATTATTTTTTATTTTCCACATTTTACTGTTTAAAAAGTTGTGGTTGAAAAACTTTTTATAAAAATTTATTAAAATTTATTTTCGGTTCAACTCATCTAAAAGAGGAATAATTTTTAACTACCAATTCACCCGCCCTCTTGATAGGCGTGAGACATTAACTTAGGTTTAACAACCCATTCACTAGCCTCAACAATACATTGATAAGACTGATAACATGTGATACACCGAGTACGTGACATAGACTGTTTTTACGATGTATGATTTGATTTCCACTGTTTTTCACGATATTGATATTGATATTAATTTGATCATTTTATATATTTTATACCGATTGATACTATTGACCGGAGTATTGATTTGATTTATATTATTGATACAATGGTTTTTCTTTATGAATTTGACCGATGTTTGTAGATATGATCGAATTGACGTATGGATTAATTTATTGAGCATTATGGATTTTCTACTTTTTATCGATTCTCCTACCGACGATTATGGATTTTTATTGATTATGCATTGATTACTGATTTTTGTATCGGCATAAATTCAATGATCATGTGCAAGTGACTGGTATGGATTTGACTGAGTGACATGCATATTATTTCAGTACCGTGCTTTGATGTCAGTTGTAAGCTTTAGTGACCTGCTGGGCTTTTTGAAGCTCATTATATGTGGTTAATATTTGCAGGTCTGGGCAAGGGAGCAGGAATGTGAGGTTGATTTGAGATCTTCAGGCTTTGTTCCTTTTTGTTATAGTTAGTCTTTTGTACTCAGGACTAGTTGGAGATGTGATCATTGTTGAGATCCTGAGTATTGTAAATGAACTTTTGGGAATAAATAGAAATGTTTACTTGATGTTTGAAATTATAGATTTTGTTAGACTATTTATCACTGATTAATGAATATAGATAGCTCTGGTTGAAAACTGATTTAATGGATTCACGGAATAATTCTTTCCAAGTTAGATCTTGGGGCATCACATCTTCTTCTACCCTAAACCCTCCAAAATTATCAGATTCATCAAATATAATATAAGTGGTCTCCTCAACTACCAGTGTTCTTTTATTGAAAACTCTATAGGATTCCCAACACTTGAGTAACTTAGGTCCTTCATCAAACTTGGGGTTAAATTTTCCTAGTAGATATTTCCCATTAAGAATGAACACTTTATATCTAAAGATATGAAGGTGAGAGAGGTTAGGTGTCCTACCCTTTAGAATTTCATAAGTTGTTTTGTTCAGCTTGGATCTAACATTCACCCTATTCAGAATATAGTAGGCTATATTACTGCTTCTGCCCTAAAGTATTTAAGAAGTGAGTATTCAACTAACATGGTTCTAACAACTTCTATTAGGGTCTTATTCTTTCTTTCATCTACCTCATTCTGTTGAGGGGTTTTAGGAGCTAAAAATTTATGCTTTATCCCTTGCTCCTTACAAAAAGATTCAAATTTCTCATTCTCAAATTCTCCACCATGATAGCTATAAATTGTTGGAACTTCATAACCTAACTCCTTTAAATCTAAGTGGAATAAGACTTAAACTCCTCAAATGATTTAATTTTATTGAATAGGAATCTAACCCAAGTAAACCTCAAATAATCATCAACAATCACATACCCAAAGACTTTCCCTCCTGGCTTGCAATGCTAATAAGTCCAAAGAAATCCATGTAAAGGACTTCTAAGGGTTTTCTAGTGGTAATGTCTTTGATTGAGGTGAAGGAGGATTTGACTTATTTTCTTAACTATTGGGCATCACTCAAGTGGTCCTTAGTGAACTCTAGTTTGGGTATTCCTTCACTATGTCTTTTTGGGTATCTTTCTAAGGTTTCTCATACTTGCATGACACAATCTCCTATGTCATAACTATGATTCATTAGCAATTATTTTTAAGCAAAGAGTAGTGTTAGACTTTTTTCCTTTAAAATAATGTTATTATTTAAGCTAATAATGCAACTGATAGACAAAAATTTTATGCTAAAGCCTTTATCACAGAGCTGACTGATGCTGAGCAGGTTATATTTCAAGCTATTTATCAGTAAAATATTTGTAATGATAAAATTTTTAGAGTTACCAATTATATCTAATCCCATCACTCTCCTGGTGGTGTTATCTCCAAGTGTCACGTTGTCTCCTGCCCTAGCCTCTAGTGAAATGAATTGATTTGCATCTCTAGTCATATGCATTGATCATCCATTATCTATGTTCACATGCTCTCACGTGGCCTTTTATGAGATCACACCTACAAAATCATCAGATGTTAGATTTGAGAACCCAAATAGGTTTGGGTCCCATTTTATGAAAATAAGAATAAAATGCATGCATGTTATGTTGTAAATTTTGAACTTTTGGTCTCCTCACCAAATGTGTTCTATGGTGAATGGTGCAAGTGTGGGAGATATGTCCTAGCATGCCACACGAAAAAGGTCTAACACCAGGAAAAAGATTTACTAATCTTTTTGGGTTATGGTGCCTCTTCATAGATTTTAGTGATGCATGCTGATGTAATGAATTATAAAACTCTTTAAGTGTAAGTGGTTTTTTATTTTTCTTGAAAGTAGTTTATTCAGCTTCTTAAAATTCATTTGCACTTTCAAGAATTAAATTTTCTATTTTCAATGCATGTTGCATACTATCTAAATCACATGCAAGAGTATCTAAGTTCTTGTATACATTTTCTAATTCAACATGTAATAATTTTAAGGAATCATACTCTTTAGTTAAATAAAGATTTTTTTATTTAAAAAGTTAAATTCATTTAACAAAGCCATGTGATTGCTATCCAGAGTGAAATGATCTTTTCTTAGGATTTGAGGCTCTTTCTACAGATTTAAAAAATCAACTTTGAGGATAACATGTAAGTTCTTGAGCTTCTTATATGAATAATGAATTTTTTCAAAAACTTTATGTAATTGGTCATATGTAAGTTCATATACCTCCTCTTGATCAGAGTGATCAAGATGATCATCAACTATTAAGCACATGTTTATTTCCTCCTCTTTTTCTTCAATTTTAGAGGAGTCTTATACTGAGTCCGCCCAAAAAGCCTTTTTAGTTCTTTACTTTCCCTTCTTTAACTTAGGTTTTCTTTACCCTTCTCCTTGCTTGGGTGAGCTTTAAGAGTTGGGCAATCAAACTTCAGATGCCCTAGCTTCCTACATTCAAAATAAATAACATTAAAAGAAACTTTAAAAATTTTATTATTCTTATATTTGTTTCATTTCTTATGATGCTTTTGCTTTTTCCTTAAAAAGATCTTGAATTGTTTAGTTATTAAAGCAATGTTATCATTTTCAGGATAAGAAGAATTGGTGTTAGAGTCATTATCCTTTAAGGCTACAATTTTCTCATTTTTCTTCTCACCATCATCAAGCTACCTATGGTTCACTCCTTGCTCGTAAGCAATGAGTGATCAAAGTAAGTTATCAATTTAATAAATATTCATATCCTTAGATTTGGTAATGACAGTAATTTTTGCATCAAAGGAAGAAGGTAAACATCTCATAATCTTGTAGCTTTTTCATAATTTGTGAGTTCTCAGATTTTTATTAACTTTAATGGATTTTAATGCTTCTTAAGATACTTTTATTTCACCAATCATATTTATTTTTATTGATGTATTGATATTGATAAGTAACTTTATACTAATGACCACTAATTTTATATTGATTGAGTTGAGCATGCATATTGATTCTTGACACATTGTATTGAATTTAGTGGAGTTTTGGTTACTTGTTGGGTTATGTGCTCATTATGTGTATTTGATTGATTTTGGGTCAGGGAAGGGGCCAAGACCCTGTGAAGTGTGGTTATTTGAATCTTTAGGTTTTTCTTTTGATTTTACATTTTAATTTATTCCTTATAGTCAGGAGCTTGTTGAGATAGATCGATGTTACAATTAATTTCTTGACTATTATAAATTAGATTTTGATGAATGAATATAGTGAAAGAATTTGATGCATATAATTTTTTTTATTTGCTTCTACTAGACTGATTTGTATTGATGATATTATACAAGCTCTGGTAGATTAAATAAGAGATATAGATATTATTCTTCTAGTTTAGATTCTAGGGTGTCACACACAATTTCCTTTTCATCTCCATTCTTGGTTAGATGAGAGAAGTGCAAATCCTTGATTATGAATATATCATCAATGAGGTGATCATGGAAGCACATCCAGATGGAATTAGGAGCATGATTTGAAATTAATAATATAAAAATGTTTAAATGGCTAATCGATGCAAGTACTTCTTGACATAGCTTCTTATTTTTATTTCTCTTATCCCACTTAATGAAATGAGGAGTAGAGTTAAAATAAGAAAAAATGCCCAAGAATAACTTAGCTAGCTCATAACTCTCTTCATATATGAGAGTCCATACATAAGTTAAAACATAAGAAAGAGAAGGCAGATTGATTGACATAGTCCCCTTTATTAAGGAAGGGAAGGAGAAGTATGGGTGTGAGGTGAGGCAGGTCATGATGATCGCACAATATCTGGATTTGAGGAATTATCGATCTCATTTAACCCCATGGTGCTAGAGTGAGTCGGAAGATGATGGAACGAAGAATTGGGACCATCTAATTAGCAGTGAACCTAACTTAATAGACGATGGTGTGGAGCTTGTATAGAATAAATCTCTCCAAGATGACATACACCTGAGAAAGACTCTCTAAATACATGGTAAATCTTAAGGAACTGAGGAGAAAAGATCGAAAAAGACTGAAGCGTAACCCACCATGCAGCTAAAAGGAAGTCTATTATAGAGTATCCATGTAGACATGCATGAATCATGCAAATTTAACGAGTTTACCAGACATCATTAATAAGAGAAGGTGATGAAATAAATCCTAGCCATGGTAAACATGATAAGAGATCATGTTGGAACTAAGATCAACATAAATAGACGAAGTAATAAATGAGAGAATTCTCAAAAAAGATGGAAGTTAACCCAAAGAAAAGGAATTCTATATGAATGTTATGGAATATGAAAAGGAGAGAGAAATTATTCACTAGTAGAGTCACCACAAATTTGTTGGCTTTAAATCTCATGCAATGGGGAAGATTGTAGGTTATATGTTAATGTAATTTCTATTAGACTTCCTAAGACCATTCCAACTTTGACTCATTAGGTTATATGTTAATGTAATTTCTATTAGACTTCCTAAGACCATTCTAACATGAAGTGTCCAAAGCATGCTTTTTTTTTAATTTTAACTTTCTTCTTAGCCTTGGGAAAAGTAAATTCAACTATAAAATTACCTAATTCTTGTGCCTTTTATTGTAATTTTATGAATATATGAAATTGGAAATTCACTTAACAAGACAACCCATTTCAAAATTCCATTGAATGATCAAGCTTTCACAACACAATTTTCAATGAGGGATCCATGATGACTTGTATGGAATGTTCCTGAAAAATATGTGATCAAAGCCATCTTGTTGTAATCATTAATACTTAGGATAACTTTTTCACAATAAGATACATCAGTTTAGGTTTTTTGAGAATTATACTAGTATAAAAATAGGACAGTCTTTTTATAATCTTATTTTATCAATAATGAGCTTATAGACTCTTCTCCCACACCAAAGAATAAAAGTAAGCCCTTTAATAGTTGTGTACTCTAAAAGAAATGAATCATTTTGGCAAATAAAAATCTTTTCCACAATCATCATTCCATACAAACTATTTTGTACTCTGCATAGTTTTGAAAAAAATGGTAAGCATCTATCCTTATATTTTGAAGTAAAATGACTTAATCATATTATTCTCCCTACATAGTTTCTTAGAGGTTTTGGTGAGAGACATATCTAGAATAGCCTTCACTTTACAAGTATTCATCATTATTCCTTCAATAGTGAGTATAAAATCTAAAAAAAAAAAATTTGAACCAACACTAAAAGTGCACTTCAAAGTGTTGGAGCAGTTATTGAGTTTCCTTGAAGTCATGAAAATATATTCTAAATTTAAGTTGTGTTATTTGAGAGTTTTTTATTGATAACTAATCCATATATATCTCAATATTTCTTTCTTTTTCTAGCTTAAGATGCAATCCATTTTCTCTAATAAGTAGCATTTTGCATTCTTCAAGTCGAATGACTTAATATTGCAACTGTATAACCCATCTCTTCTAATGAAAGCTACCTTTTCACAATCAACCGAATGCCTTTTTATCTGATGAGAGCTAGAGAAGGTACCAAGAAATCTCATAATTAGGAAACCAATCATAACATCAACTAATAAATCAATTATGGGAATGAATAACTACTTTTTGGTAAGATGCATTTTGATTTGTAAAATCAACACATATTCTCCGTTTTTCGTTATATTTTTGAAATTGAAGACATTCAAAATGTATTATAGGTATTGAAATTTCTTGATAAATCCACCTTCTGAGGTTTTTTGAATTTAAATTCTTATTAGTTCTTGCAAGGTTGAAATATCTTGCCTAGTTTTTTACTTGTTGAGCCTTGTTTTCTTTTTTTGACATTAAATTTGTGACCTACAATAATAATATCCATGCCAGAAATCTCAACTGATGACCAAATAAAACTTCATCATTCTCTCAATGGGTGGTAATTAAGTTTTTTGTCCTTTATTTCATAATTGGATTGCTAATTTAAGAATGCATGAAATTTTTTTTTTGGCTAGAAATAAAATTAATGCAGTGTAAAGTTTAAAGAGTGTGGTGATTAGTGATTGATGGTGGAGGTTTGAGGGGGTGGGTCAACCACGATGATAATGGCTAGCAGTGATAGTGATTAGTGGTGGATGGAGGTGGGCAGTGACTCGTAGCGATTGAGGCAGGGGCCAAGGTTAATCGGTTTCTAGTGGTGGCCAAGGCTGACGGTGGGTGGCAGTAGTGGTGGTGTGTGGCGGTGATGAAGATGGGCAATGGTGGCAGCTGCTGGCCGGCGACAACAATGATGGTTGACGACAACTACCAAAGATGGGTAGTGACCTACTGTGATTATGGTGGCCAGTGGCGACGACAATGAAGATGCATTTTATACTATATTTTCTATACTCAAACCAAAAACTAATATTTTTAAACCCCTGCATTTGGAATACTTTACACTTATTTTGCTTCAATCTAAACTGCCCCTAAATAAAGTTAATTTTCTTAATTACATTAAATATAATGTTAACACTTACACTAATATACTTTATAAGAGGTTGAGATCTACTCTCTTGCATTGCCTTTTTCCCCTTTCGATTGTAGACAATTTTTACATCAAAATTAATGAGATCATAGACTGGATTTCAAGGAGAATGATACAAAGCAAACAAACTTTGTTTGGGATGATTTAAGTTACATTTTGTTTGTTAAAATTAGGGATGAGATTAATCTAGTTTTGAACTGTACCAATCCTGGCTCATAATGGTTTGAACTTATAGAAGTTGTTTGGAAATAATCTTGTGAATCGAATCTACTTTATTTTGACCTGGCTCAGCTCGAACCATTCAAGTTTATACCAACTCAAAATGATTTATTTTTTCATTTATTATATAAATATATAGCATCCATATACTTATAAATTAGTTATTATGTCTAGTTTAAGAAAATATTTGGAAAGAGCATAAAACGACAATCTTTTTCAATTTTATTATACCTACATTCTAATATGCAACTACAAAAAACTTGTAGGGACCATCATAGATAGCCTTAGAGAACCTTGGCCAAGCTGTGCATTTGTCCAAGATATACCTCGCTCAGAGTGGAATCTATCCCATTATGATTTAACAAGGGTAGACATTCAGAAGTTCACCCCATAAAAGCACAACTAAGGAAGCACACACTCCGCAGACAAATTTGATTGAGGGAGGAACTTTCCTTAGTAAATCTCAGCCCAATGAGGTAATTGCCTCATAAGAACTCATAAAAAATGACTTAGCCTAGGAGACTCACTTTTCTTAGAGGGCCCCTCATCTAACATATAGAAAATGTACACCTACCAACATGTAATAATAACCTTATCTATCCCACTAGAGTCCACAGCTCAAAGGAACTCATTGAAGGCACCCACATAATGTATTCAATTGAAAGAAGTTACTTAGGAAACTCACTCGGGAGCATTCACTCAAAACACACACCCTAGAGGCATTTACTAAGAGCACTCACCATATATACTCCCCAAAGGTATCTTGAGGCAAGTCGGATTTGGGTGTTCATGTGTACATGTCATAGGAAAGTTTAGGTGCTTGTAATTGTCTATAACTATCCAATAATTATTATTTATTATTTATTTAGGTGGTGTAGTATTCTCAGTCCTATAAATAAAGTGTTGGGAGGTTATCTTAGAGGATTGTACTATTTTCATTATTAAGAGAGTGTAGTTAATTGCATATTTTTCTTTATTTGCCTACTCATTGCCCCCTCCTGTTATTCTATTTGTCTAATTAGACTCACGAATAATGTGTGTATTACCCACATAAAAATTTAGGATTCATTTGGGTTGGCTTTTAATTTCTTTTTAAAGCAGTTAGTACAAAATTAAAAGTTGTGTACTAAAAAGCAAGAAGCAGTCAGCAAGCCATCCTAACGAATCATTAGATTCAATAATGCAAGTGCTGTTATTGCTCTTCCCTCTCTAAATTTATGCAACTATCCATTTATTATATAATTACAAGAAATTTTAAAAGGGAGACCACCAGAAAATGCTGATTAATTGGACGTTTTCATTGAAAACCCATATCGCCAAGCATTCCCACTATTTAGGCATTTTCCAATGAAAATGCTTTCTCATTAAAACACATACAAAGAGGACATTCTTTTGCTCATCATTAAATTCTTTTGGCCACAACCCTATTGCTTGATTCATGTCATGATTATTCGACAAATTTTACGTTGGATATCAACTACTTAACACAACCCTCCACTTTTCTTATCAAGGACTTAGGTCACGGCAAAAACATTGTTTATTGTTGTTGTTGTTGTTGTTGTTGTTGTATCCCTATTGCTAAAATAGGATTTATGTGCATTCAATTCCTAAAATTTCAATGATAATTAGTTTAAAAAATATTTTATAAAAGTGATAGTTTTTATTAGAGTCAACTAAAAAATTAAAATTCCTCCTTACGAGTGTAAATTTGTATTGATGGGTCTAATTAGGATAAAACATAAATCAAACATGCTTGATTTAAATTTGATTTACTGAATCTATTAAATTATTTGATCAAAATCATACTCTATTAGAAAATCCCTAACTCAAACCTAACTATTCGAATTCATTTATTATATAGATTATGTAATTTTTTGAATCAACACGGCCCAGCTAATCAAAGTATGTCCTATTTAAATTTAACCCAATTAACCCCAAACCCAAATAATAATTGGATTTAATTTGACTTAATTTGGATTATTCAGGTTAATCAAATTCAAATAATAATGTCTATAATTTAAATATGACTTAGGCTTCATTTGGAATTATTTTTTTTATTGTTTTTATTTTTATATTGCAACCAAAATTTTTTTTAGCCACAATTTTTTGCTTTTAAAAAATTTGTGTACTAGGAAATTATTTTTTACAACATTTAAAAATTTACTTTCTCCATCACAGCTTTATAAAGCAACAATAAAGGTTTTTTGTTAAAACTCACAGAGGGACCTACGCGTTAATAATAAAAAACGATTACAAAGTCCTTAAGGGAGACAAAACGCTCACTATGCTCCAACGAGCTACAAAAAAGAAAAAAAGAAAAGACCTATGAGAAAAAAGTCTCCACTAATAAAAATTACAAAAGAACCTAGGAACAATCTACATATGCTACATGGAAGCATCCAAAAAAGAAAGATGTAGATAGAGAAATGAAGCTCGAGCTTTCTACAACAAGGGTTGAAAACAGCTTTAAACCAAATGACCTGCAAAACAAAAAAGCTACAAACGAGAAGATTATAACAACCAATAATATAAGAAATAGAAATGCGGAAAGTAAAATTAGAGTGATAAAAAGGATGAGCAAAACCACTTAAGCATAAATGATCAAAGCTCCACTGAAAGTCAGACCATGGATATAGATTATAAGAGCATAGGAAAATAATATAATTAGCTCAATCAAGAATATCCACATGCCACTCGATATAACCCTCAGGAGCATAAAACATCCAGTTCTCTGAATGATCCGAGCTTAAGAAGGAAGCATAATTAATAGAAATCCAATACATGTAAAAGGAGCCATCAAACCCAAGAACACAGCAGCACCTTGACAGACCTCCCAAGGTCAAGAAACACAACTTCCAGCTATGAAGAGCAAAGGCGAATTGCCACAAGGACAACCAGAGTCATTCCAGCAAGTAAACTAAGGAATCAGCTCCCCCAACTTCCCATAGAAGAGACAGTCTAAAGAAACCCGAACCCTAGCCAAATGGATAGAAACACTCCCAGCCAACCAAAGAAACAACTTGAGGGAGGGAGAGCACCAAAGGGAAATGATCTTAGCAAAAATAGCATTACAATCATTGCTCATATCTATAACCAGACAGACAACAGAAGCAATGAACAAATTCGACTGAATCAGCCAAACAGAACAAAGAGAGTCCCAAGAAAAGCAGTTAAAAAGGGGAGATCCAAAAGCTGGGCACAACAGAACACATATAACCAAAAGCATGCATAGGAACAACACCGAGAGTCCCAGAGCACAAGAAACCAGCAAGGAGAACACAAGAACATAAAGAAAAACTCAGACAGAGACAAAAAAATAATCTTCCAGTTAACGATCACCCAGCAAGGGAAAGACCAACGACCAACTATAATAATAGCAACAGTTACAGAAGGCCAAATTAAAATGTAAACGAGCTCCTCACCATAGAAATTCCATCCAACATAATGCAAATTCTAGGAATTATGGGAAGAGAGCACAACAACCCAGTCAAACAGCAGGCTAAAGCAATAAACCCAGAGAAAAAACAGGGACTAGCTAACAGAAAACCAAATGCAAAAACAAAAACCAAAGCCTAACTAAGATAAGTTAAGATCTAACATAGGGACAACCACAGGCATCAAGATTAAGATCCACGAAGATGGGCAGGGCTAGTGTCCCAAATAAAATCAGTAACACAAGTCCGACTACAAGCCCACATCGCCAACCAAGAGGCACAAGCATTACCATCCTTACTAATATAGTGAAAATAATATTTAAGGGACAACATCAGATTTTTAATTTCTTTAACCATATAGAAGAGGTTCTCAGGAACAACACATCTCATCATCAGCTTGAAAGGGGTGAAAATCTAAGTAAGAATTTACCAACGTTTTGAAAATCGGACCGGACCGGCCGATTCAACCGTGAACCGGTCTAGTGACCGGTCCGATCAAGCTTCAGAACCGGTTTTGCATCAAACCAGATTGAACCGGCGGTTCAACCGTTGAACCGGTCCGGTTTGGAAAGAATCGGCCCATTTATAAAATAAAAAGTTAATTTTGTTTTAATTAAAATTATAAAAAATATTTTAGTTTATTAAATTTTTTAAAACTTTTTAAAATATTTTTATTAAAGATGATGATTAATATCAACATAATACATGCACGTTATCTTAAATAGCTCACATAATTTATTTTGCAAAAAGTGTGGAGTTGTTACTTTATAAAGGGTTCAAGGAAACATCTTCAAACTCTCCCTATAATGTGGGACTAAAAAATTTGCATGAATAATTTAGAATGTGAATTTGGGCTCATATATTTATAGTATATGATTTTTATTTTATTAATTTTTGATAATATTATTATTTATTACGTCATCTGGTTCGACCCCAGTTCAACCGGTCGAACCGTGAACCTCTCCCTCTTCCGGTTAGTTGTCCGGTCCGGTTTTCATAACCTTGGAATTTACCTCAATATGCAAATTAGAAACGTTAAGAGAGATGCACAGATGAATACCATACAAAATGGCCTTAAGAACAGCAGTATAATAGTTACCCTGAAAAGGACCCGCAAAAGCAGCAATGAGGTCACCATTACTATCTCTAATCAGACCACCATAACCACCAAATAAATAAGTACTAGTGCCATCCACATTAAGCTTAAAGAAATTTATGAGAGGTTTACGCCAGTATATAGCATTAGAAATGAAAGCAACACCCTCCAACTTCAAACCTAAAGAATTACCAATAAAGTAACAATTTTTAAAGTTCTTAGCAAAAGTCAAATTAATAGTCAACAGAGCTAACACCTTATCCTTCACTTTCTGAATAACATTCTGATGGTTATTTTCACATTATTGAAAGGGAATGATTCCAACCAAAGCCTATAATTGAACACATAATAATGAGGTCAACGAGAATTCCAATTTCTTAGAGTCCAATTTGATTGTGTGATGTCCAAATTGAAAGCATAAATTTTTAAAGTCATCCTACTCGAACTAGACTCATATGACCTGAATACCTACGCGCTCACCTTGATATCCTGGTTGGGAGTTTTGATTATCAATTAAAGAAGTATTGAATTTGAGTCTTAGTTTATATGAGGGGTATGTGAATTTGTGTTAATGGACCAAAATGCCCCAAAAAAAAAAAAACCTAAATACTGATGTACGGCTAATCATCTAGCACTTCTAATCGAACCTTGGCGCAATCGATGGCCGAGAGGAGCAGCGGTGGAGACGACCACCGCGCCGTAGTCACCGCTGTCCCCACCCTTTTGTCGCTTGCTCCGTCGACTTCGGGCTGGAATTCCTACCCTAAGTCCTCATCTTTCACGCACACTCCTTGCTAACTGTATACTTGTCGCTACCATTTATGACCATTATCATTTGTTTTCTTCCATGTCATTGGAGTTCTTCTTTCAATGTTTTCCTATCAGGAGTCCAAATCCTATTTAATTGGGAGGCATATGTGCCAATAGGAGAACCATCGGAAATTTCAGGTTTTCTTTATTTACGGTTGTTGTGCATCAGGTTTTTACCCTTTTTTTTGCAAAACTTTGGAAGCAGTAATTCCGCTAGCAAAACCTGTACTGGATTGCTGTAATTACATAGACGTTAAATTTCTTGAAGGGAAAATTGCTTCAACATTCCTATCTATGAACTTTCAATAAGGCGATGATGAAGAGGTACAAAAACCTGTAGATATAATAAGAAGTAAAGAGGAGATACATAGAACTATTAGATACGGTGGAATACGTAAAATGTAAAACTGCATTTCATTTCTTCACTGTAGTGACTAACAAGATATGTATTTATACACCTCCAAGGCATAAAGGCTTTGGAGTACTGCATGTTTAGTTTCAATCCTATAGCTGGGAGGAGATGGGTTATTTCTGATGAATGATTGCGATGTACAACAGATTAAAGTGGCTGTTCTTGCAGCTGGTAGTGATGGAAATGAGTTCAGATTTCGTTGTGGTTGTTGTTCGCTGCTTATCACTTCCTTGCAAGGTAATAGGCCATTGATGGATCATTAACTTGTCTTGTAGATGTAGATATTGTTTGGTGGGCAGAGCTATGGTCATAATGTATGCTAGCTGATTTTATGTGGTGATGTGATGATCTGTGATGCTGTGTGATTTAATGCAGTCACGAATAAAATAATAGTCAACTTCAATGTATTTGGTTTAGCATGAAAAATGAGATTGCTGGCGAGTGCGAGACTTGAAATGTTATTGCATTATGACGGTATTGATTGAATCATTGGAATGTTGAATTATTGGAAAGATGTTGTAGCCAAACAATGTCTATGGCAGTCAGTGCAAGAGCATGATGTTCAGCATCGTGGAGGACCATGTGACTGTATGTTGTTTCTTTTGTGCGCCATGAAATTATGGTACGACCTAGGAATGCAGAACACCCGGCTGTGGAGATCACTTGCCCAATTGAAGTCAGAATAAGCCTGGAGGAAATAGTTATTATGATAGATTAGCTGACCAAATAATCTTTTTAGTTGTTGAAAGTGAGTGTTGAGGGAGATATGCATATGTTGACATACTTGATTGATTATGTAGAAAATGTTGGGTCATGTATATGGTCTCTTCAAGGGTGCCATGGAGAAAGGCATTGGAAATGTTAATTTGATAGGCCAGTTGGTTGTGGTAGCGACTATAAGAAAGATTTGTATGGTAGTCATCTTAGCCATTGGCCTTAAGATCTCTATATAATCAATACCATATTTTTGTTTATAGTCTTAAGCAATTAGTCTTGCTTTATGATGGGTGACTTAGCTATCATAATTTAATTTGGTATTGTAGGTCCATTTATAACCTAATATGTCTTGAGAATTGAGATGGTAAAGGTGGAACATGGAGCTAGACGCCTTGAGCTTGGATAGCTTTGAAATCTTGTGATATAACCTTTTGTCATATTTCATGTTTAACAACTTGAGAAAAATAGGTTGAGTCGGGAGGGTGTGTTGTTGTGTGGTTGAGGGTGAATATGCGTTTAGGTTTAAGTTTGCCAATTTTTCTTACGAGTGAGCATGGTATGTCTAGTTTGATCATTATGGTGATAATGGATTAGACTTGCAGTAGATTAGGTTGAAGGAGGTGTTGAAGTTCTTGAGTTTGAGCAATAGGATCATGTAAGAAATTGAGCAACTAGTTGTTAGAGGGGGAACTAAGGTGGATGTGGTTTGTGGTGTTGAAGTAGAGGTCATAGGAGTAGAGTGTGGGAGTGTATTGGAGGATAGTTTTGTGGTGGTTGTATGAGCTGACTAACGAGTGGAGGCTAGTACTGGTGTTAGAGGCATAATGTATGTGATGGCTAGATGGGGTGAAGAGAGGTGGTTAGAAGAGTGATAGGGGAATGTGTTATTGAAATGTTACATGTAGGAGATGACTATTTTGCATGTAGTGTGTGTGTTTGTGTTAAGTATAATGTATAAGTATTTTAAATGGAAGAAAATATTAAGAAATAATAATAATAGAGAAAATTCTATAATATGTAGTATAAATTAAATGATTATATAAGATTTTAGTTATATAATGTTAAAAATTAGTTATTTAATTCTATGCTATGTAATAAACTAGATTTATAAAGGATAATTTAAGTACTTGAATAGAGAATTTATGGGTTAATGATGAGTTGTACACATGGATAAAAATTAGATTTATTTGTTCTAAGGAGTAAGGATTAACTAATAATAAATTCTATGCTTGAATAAAAGAATGATATTACTGGATATGGTACTTAAATTATAGTAATAGAAATATATTTGTCGAATTAATTAATATGAATGTCTTGTTTATCATTCAAAGTAATCAATATAGAACTTAAAGTTTAAAGTGCAAAAGCATGTCATTTGAACTTGAGGTGGTTACTCATTTATCTAATTTATGGTTATATATTGTTTATTCTAAACCAATTACATTAAATGACATTGATACTTGATCAATTAATAGTTATTGTAAATTCAATCATGATTTCTTTTTATCATTGAAATTATTGGTCACGTTGAACTGGTGATAGTTATCATATCATGTTTCAATTAATTGTTACATATAATGTGTATTATAAAAATTTATTAAATGAAATAAAAAATGTGGATGAAATGAACCATATAGAGCTGTTTGCACGTACATATTGACTTATAGAGTTCATCTGATATGGTTGGTTGGGAATGCAATCTATTCATGTGGATATCATAGAAAAGGTTTGGAAAGAAAAATGGAAATAGATGTACCTTAAATGATATAATTAAGATGGTGACTCTTATAACAATTGTGTTACATAAGAAATAAGACAAATGATATATGATATGGTTACGTGTATGTAAAGAAAGATTTTAAAACTCTTGCATGGCCATATTTAAATACAATGGATTGCCAAATGATTTATGCTGATTTTTTATATCAAGCATGCATATTGATATTTGAATTCCGTTAGATTGTTGTAATTTAGAAATCTGATATTTCCAATGAGTGATGATAACTCATTATCATTGTAACTAATATTTTCATGGTAAGATGTTAAAAACTGAATGAGCGGACAAATAGAATCGATTTATCATAGGCATGGCACTATAATAGAAATGTATTTACATTAAATTTATTATAGTTTTATTATAGAAAGAATTTCATGATTTTGTAGCTTGTTCAATATATTTGAAGTTGTTTTTATGAAAAAGTGAAACAATCATTTTGATATTAGTTGATGCTAGTATTTAAAATTTCATGTATCTATCTGACTGTATGTTAGCGCTTTAGTGCTTTGAGCTCTCAAGTAGGGTTTTGAGATGTAGTTGGGTTAAAAAATTTGTAAACTTTGGATGTGGGATTGTAATCGAGGAAGATGCATGAGATAGATCAAGGAGCAAATTGGTTCCTACATTTTGCGTCTAATAGAACACATATGAGGGATCCTCATGGAAATTGGTTTGCGCCACCTCCAAATTATGAACCAATTATAGCTCAAGGTTTGTTTCTAGAGCTTTTACCATTGCAGTTGCACTGTGTTTTTAATTCTAGTATTTTCACAATTACTTTGTTCAGAAAAGTAATAAATTGAATATAATAAATGGATGCGAAGTTAAAATTGGATTATATTTGGGGTTTCGTGCTAAAATTTGAACCATCTTTTTGTGTGTTAACTACCATAAATCCCAATAGCACTAAAAAATTATTGGCAAATATCACAAGTCTCTGAGGTTTATACATTGCTTTGTGTAGATCAATGTTTTTAAAAATTGTCCATTTTATCCCCTTATATACAGAATTTTTTCAAGATCCTTTTATTAACATAACCATCAATTGAGAGAAAATAAGAAAAATACCTTCTACATTTTCCCTCAGCTTCCTTCCTCTTGTGATTCTGATGCAGATGCCTCCTATTATCCTCTCCCTAGTGTCCTCCCGTTTGATATCTCAGATAATTTAACTGCCGCTTGAAAGTTCTCACATCATCTTCTGCGAAAACCCCATTCTCATGCTCTGCTAATTTATACTCCTTTATACTCCTCAGTCAAGATAAGGCATTTGAGGCTCCATTGCTCCGTTTTTCTTCTTCTCTGACACCAGCGGAGTCAGTAGGTTGTGCCTCAATGAAGATATCCTTAGCCCTCTCAAGTTTAAATTCCTTCAAAAGCTTTCCTTTTCCCACTACTTCTTCATCACACTCAACCCAGACCTTGCCTGCTTTAAAGCTTCCATTGTCAATCCCGGTGAGAACTTCCTCTTTGGCCACATCCCTAGCGGGTTATTTCAGCAATTTAGGTCCATCTGATCAATCTCCTTCATCAGAAATCATTTCTCCGTGGAGATTCTGGCAATCCTCTGGTCGATCTCCTTCTGTCCACTTTGCATTAACATTCCATCTTAAAGGGAGGGCCACTATTGTCTTCAGCAGTTATCCAAGTTTCCAAAGAAATCAAATGTAGCTTCACATGATTGAATTTAACAAGGAATTTGTGAAGCCGCCAGCCCCAAAGGATGACATTGAAGACCAGAATTAAGTTGGTGCCATTGTGAAATCACAAAAGATGTTAGAGACTAATGTGGAGGTTTTTAATAACTGTAAACCTATGAAAGTGAAATATGCTTTAAATTTGGAGGAATTTTGGTGGTGATTACCCTAACATAGTCTCCAAATTTGGTACAACTTAAGATAATGCATGCAGTTATCTTAAGACCTGCTTGATTCTGGAATCAACTTTGTAAAATTCTCTCATATCTTATTTTCCAATTTTCATCTCGTTTTTTTAGATGGAAGTGAAAATAATTTAAAATTATTTTTTCAAAAATTCTCTCAACTTTTTTGACATGGGCTTAGGACCGGCATTTTTTTGAATTTATTATTTCAAATAGATAAAATATAAATAAAGGATGATTTATTGTACTTCTACAAGTATGAGAAAAGTCTAATTCATTAAATTTTTAAAAGTTGGTGCTATTAAGTAAGAACATCATCTAGTTCTTGGAGGCTTTGTTTATAACTAACAAAAAAATATATTTGCTGGCTTAATTGATTGTTATGCTAGTGTCGTTTCAAGGTAAACTTAAAGAACAATCATATTCCCCATACTGATTTCCGAAGCTTACATAATGGAAATGTGAGATGATCAATAGCACTTACATACCTACAAAAAATGGCAAACAGTTTCTCAAATTTATCAAACATGAACTCACTGAGATTAATCAAACACAGTTTCTTATTCTTTTTTTTATTTCATTTGTCCTATCTACTGCAATACATAATGGCAAAAAAAATCATGAAGCATTTATTACAAGGTTTCTCAAAAAATAAAAAATCCTTTGGGAAGAAGCAGCGCCACCAACGCACTAACTGCGCAAACTAAAAATAAAAAAGAATGGAAAACAGAGAAGAATGCAGCGAACCTTCTGTAGCTCTTGGGGCCTTCGACAGTCGAGCGGCAAGCCGGCAACACATTGTAATGTTGAGGACGGAGAGCCAGAGACCTTCAGGATTTCGTGTCTGGGAGAAATCCTCCTCCTGCACCAGAATGGTTTACTTTCTGCATAATTAAGTAACAATCTAAGTTCATAAATTGAATATAATGGATGATGACAATATGAAATATATAAATTAAATTGTACGTTTAAAATTAGACTAAAAGTTAATTATGATTTTGGCGCAAAGTAAGACGTAGAGTACTTGAAATCAAACATTAATCCGACACTATACCTGATATATTTTTATGTTTATTATTTTAATTTCTTTGTCTTTTTTTCTTAGAAAATTCAAAAGCATGTCAAATTTTTATTTGGCAGGGTAGAAGTCACCTTCAAGAAAATTGTTGAGATGATCAGGTTTGGCTCTGTTGTAAATGGGAAGATGCCATAGAACACAATTTATTAGCAATCTCAATGAAGCATGGCCTTTCCGATGGCTCTGTTGACCAGCACTGCTCCATCAAGTTTCTCCACTCAGGATCACAAGACTCTGGAATGAAAGGCCTTAGAGTGTTGTTCACTATCCCATCTATTAATAATGCTAGTTGTTAATTACATGTGATATTAGTATAACAAAAAATGATGTGAGATAGAATGGTACCTATAATTGCTTCATCAGGTATGTTGGCATATGGCTCTTGGCCCATAAGTAGCTCCCACATCACAATACCAAAAGAAAATACGTCAACCTAGGTTCATGATACAAATATTATAAAGAATTTAAGATAAAAACTTATTAATTTTTTCAAGCATTTGAATTTTTATACATACCTTTTCGGAGACCAAATCTCTTCTTCCATTCATAAGCTCAGGTGCCATCCATGGGATTGTTCCTCGTGCACTACCAGATGATATCGAGGTCCTACACTTTACTTTTGAAAGGCCAAAATCGCCGACCTACAAATAAATTAATCCACAAAGAATTATCCACTAATATATTCAACCAATATAAAATGATAACGTTTATACCTATGCTGAAATTATAATATTTAACTTTTAATTTTTTAAATTTTTTATATAAAACTTTTAATTTAAATTAAACTTATGTTTTTATAACTTTTAATTTAAATTTCAATTTAAACTTATCTAGCTTTCAATTTAATTTATTTTTTTTATATAATTTATCTAACTTTTCATTAAATTAAATTGAAATAAAAATTCTAAAAAGTTAGATAAATTTAATTTTACTTATTTTTAAAAGTTATAATTAAATAAATTTAATTAAAAGTAAATTTAGATAAAATTAAATAATATATTTTGGTGTTAAGGAAGAATAATACGAGCAAACAAAAAAAGGGAGTAGTATAATGAACCTCATGACACTCTTTGTAAGCATGTAAAGTATATGACCCATCATATGGTGGGTTGACTACCTGCGGAGTTAGATTTGTTGCACCAGTAATATTTAAATGACCTGAAAAATTCAGATGCTCCAACATTGAAATATCATAATTATTTTAAAAAATCTATTCATGGTGTATGGAAAGAAGCCAAGTTGATAATATGGGAAAGAACAATAAGAGAAATACCTTTATCCATGAATCCATTGCCTCTGACATCTAAATGATGTGTAGAGGTAGCACCTTCTATGTTGTATTTTTGGGCATTAGCATCAGAAGTTAATTCCACAATGTGGCTTGACTCACTATCATTGAACTCAGTCAAAGAATTCTCCCTGTCATATGGGGGGAAGAGGAATACTTGAAGTTTGGCGGATTCATATTCAAAGGCCTCTAATAGGAAGTCACACTCCTCCATCATATTGTCCAATTCTTCATCAGATGTGATGGAGATGAGGGCGTGGAGGTCTTGATCTAAAAGTTTGTAGCAGATGACGACAGGGCCGCCATAGGTATCTTCCATCTTGCAATAGAATTCATTTAGTGTGATATCTCGAGGGAAGATCATTATACGAGTTCGTCCTCCCACATAGTGTAGGGCGCCATCGCTAAGACGTGGCATGAGCTTGCCACCAAATTTGCAGCAGAGTTTTATCTTGCGGGATGATTGGAGGTTAGAAGTTTGTGCGATGGTGGTGGCAGAGGGGTTCTGGTTAATGTTCAAGGGGCCAAGAGCCATAGGAAAGAATGGATATTTGGAGGTGCGAGAATTGGAATAAATGCTAGGAAGATGAAATAGTGATGAGAGTAACTTGACTGGGGGCTCATGCAGATATTTCCGAAAAGATTGCAGCAGCTGGATCATTTTGGAAGTGAAAGAGAAACAGTGGATTTTCGGGAAGTGAAGAGAGCGAATTGGATATTCGGTGACAGTGGATAAGATAAACGTGAATGATGCGCAGATACAGGTGAACAAGAAAAAGCTCTTAAAGGGATCCTCGAAGCCGATGGGGTGCTCGCGAAATCCTTCTATTGAACTCAATTGAAAAGAGGCGAATGTGGAAGATAAAAGGATTACAGGCGAAATCCTTCTATTGGACTCAAACTGGTAGCAGGAGAACTTAATTGCTTAAGGTGAAAAGAGGCGAATGTAGAAGATAAAAGGATTGCAGGCGAAATAAGTAAAATAGGCGACGCACCATCCTTCGGAAGTGGCGCGCGAAATAGGCGGCCTCAACTGATTGCCGGTGAAGTAAATAGGCTTGACTTTTGAAGCGGAAGTTGCTCTTCAGGCTTTTAGCGATTTGAATTCTTCTACATTGTTATATTTTAACCATTTGAATTCCTGTAAGCCTACTGCTTCTCTGCTTCAATATCGGAAGGTTTGAACAGGTAAAAGATAAACCAAAATAGAGTTTTACTGAACAAAAATCAAAATATATATTAAAGATTGAAATAATAGCTTCTCTTTCTTAAACGTATCATAACTGGTAGGGTTTTTAGTCAATATATATGAAACAATTGCTTCCTTTCCTGCTTATGCTGCAATTGCTTATTCTGGGATTGCTTTCGTATTGTCATACCTTCTGACATAGTTGAGAGAACTGTCATTTATTTTTTTATCTAATTTCTTATGTTGAAATTTATATAATTTATTTGACGATTTATCTCAGTTTATTTATTTGATAAAGTGCACATTCCATTGAGGAAATAGCAGTCCTTTACAAAATGTTCATCAAAGTTCTCCATTGGGATTGCATCTTAGTTGTTTGTTGAAATGTCCACAAGCGTATAAACTATCTTCTACAAGCTATTTTTTATAACCTGCAGCACGGCTTTTGCTTACTCGTGTACCATATAAAGAGAATCATGGTAGGCTAAAAATTGCTTGAGCATGATAGCAGTGTCCATAGATTTTCTAGAAAATTGCATAATTATTGATGTCGAGGTGTGAAAATTTAAGGAATGACTATCTTCTATAGAAAAAAATAAACTAACAATATGTGCAGGTTATTTTGAGAATGCAATGGTGATATCGGGATGACACGCTAGAATGAAATCTTAAGCATCCTAGCATTACGTGCAGGAAGTCACTTTGAAATGTAATAACGATATCGGAATGACACTCTAGAATGAAATCTTTGGCATCCTAGCGATGCGTGCCTTGCTCACAATTTGTTTGTTAACTTCAAATTTTCTTGCAGATTGATGAAAGTGTAAGAGAGACAGTTTTTGTCAACTTGTAGCATTTATTGACGAGGCAAGGACAATGGCTATTGTGTATGACAAGTACTATATGTCATAGGCCCTTTTAACATCTCTTTGATTCAATTTTAAAATTTATTACATTGGAATTGATTTGTTGGTACTTCAAAGTTCTGCTTTGCAATTTATGTCAATATTGGATTATGATATGGAACATTTGGTATTGCTTTTGTTACCATTGCTAATGTTATTGGGTTCAATTTCTGCTACATGAAATAAGTTCGAAAATTTGGAACTATAACTAGTCTCCCAAATTCCTCCCAAGGGCTTCATGAGATTAATGGCCTCTACCTAACAAAATTAAGATCCCAACTTGTTATTGCTGGTTCTTTACTCTTTCGATGATATTGTAGAAGTTTTGCTTTACTACTTTTTTCATATGATGGAGCTTTGGATCTCACTATCTTCTACTATTAGTTTCTCAAATAATCAAATAGGCCAAGATCTTATGAGAAACCTTGAATGATCTTGGAGTTGTAGTCACAAATGAGTAGTATTGAATTATTCTTTATAGAAATGCATGACATAGTGATCAATTGTTAAATTTATAGGTCTTTGATTTTTGCCTCACTTGTTAGAAGTATTTCCTTTTGCAGAGGATGAATCTGCATCCATGAGCTTAAAGAATGCCTTATTTTTCCAAGTGCTGAAAATGAGTTTTGGGAAGTCCTTTTGTGCTTTTTGGTCAGCTTGTGGTGCTAAATTTAAGAATAAAGCTATTTAACCATTTTCTAAATAATGAAATGCATTCGGCATCAAATGAATAAGAATTACATAAATAGAGTTAACATCTCATTTAGAGCTGAACAAGAATGAATGGACATGTTGCTTGTTTTTTCATAGCTCTGATTGAATAATGTAATCTACTTAGCATTTATAATATGATTTAAGCAGTTTATTTATAATATATTAGTGATCAGTCAAAATAAAAGTGTGTAAAGCATAGGAAACTTGTAGCTTTAAACTTTCTTGCATCATGGGGAAAGTTAACAAATTTTTTGTTAACTTTAAATTTTATTGTATCATGGGGAAAGTATAAGAGAGACATTTGTTGTCAACTTGTAGCTTTTATTAACGAGGCAAGGGAAATGGTTATTGTGTATGACAAGCACTATATGTCATAAGCCCTTTTAACATCTCTTGGTACATTGGAATTGATTTGTTGGTCCTTCCAAGTTCTGCTTTGCATTTTATATAAATATTGAATTATGATATGGAATGTTTTTATTACTTTTGTTACCATTGCCAATGCTATTGCATTCAATTTCTGCTACTTGAAATCTTTCCGAAAATTTTGAACTAAAACTACTCTCCCAAATTCCTCCCTGGGGCTTCATGAGATTAACATAATTAAGATCCCCACTTGTTATTGGTGCTTCTTTAGTCTTTGGATGATATTGTAGAAGTTTTTGCTTTACCACCTTTTCCATATGATGATGGAACTTTTGATCTCACTATCTTCTACTATTAGTTTCTCAAATAATCAAATAGGCCAAGATCTTATGAGAAACCTTGAGTGATCTTGCAGTTGTGAATTATAACTCCCTATCATAGAATATCTTGGACTGATCTTAGTTTGGCATCTTCAGAGTCAATAGCTCCGCCCCTGCTTGAGACGGGACGGCAGACGGCGACTACAGTTGGCATACTTCTGAGATTTCTGAGTGTGGCACTCGTGTATTCAAATTTCAGATTTCAAAAGGTATTGTTCTCATTTCTCAACAAATGTCCTCATCTTCTGTTGAACGTCCATTTCCTACTAAAATCTGTTTCAGTTAATGCTATAAAGTGCTTTAGTGTATTGGATGCATTTACTGTTGCGTGTTGAGATATTATCCAGCAAAACTCCAGTTGGCAAGTTGTTTTTTCTTTTCTTGATAAAGCCTGTTAGGCTTGTCCGTTTTGGCCTTTTCCCTTCATGTCATTTGTGGGTAGACTATAGTGGCATTTACAAAATTTTACTTATTCTCAATTTCTTAGACGACTTGTTATGCAATAGTTGCATAGGTATGTTAGCATAAGTGTACACCTGGCATTAGGTCCCATTATGTGGTCTATGTTTACGGTATTCTCTAGTTCTTGATGTATGGTTAAATAGCCTGTAGTCTATATATAACCAGGCTTAGCATTGTACAGATTATTCAATAAAATCAAATTTACTTTCCATGTTCTTTCTGGCTTCTTTCCCTTCCGGTGTGTCCTACTCACATGGTATCAGAGCATATTGCCTAGCGGCTTTCATTCTTGCTTCCGTTCATGGCCGATCTAGGATCGTCGGCATCCACGCAAGGAGAATCAAACATCTCCGCAACACTGGAGGATTTCGTGGTTCCGGCGCCTCTCAAATTCCTCATCTCCAACCTCAAGAATCTCGTTCCTACTCTTCTCACCAACGAGAACTATTCTATATGGCGACATCAAATACATCAGCACTTCGCCGCTAATGGCTTCAGCGGCCATCTCACGGGTACAAACTCGTGCCCTCCCGCCTTCTCTGTCAACAATCATCAACTATGGAAACTCATAGATCGAAATCTTGTCTCCGCGCTTCTATCTACAATTTCCGCCTCCGTGCTTCCCTATGTGCTCACGTTATCCACCGCGCACGAGATCTGGACGATTTTTGAATCCAGACTTCAACCCATCAATCATTCGAGAGTAATTCAGCTCAAGAATGAATTACACCAAGTTCAAATGAAAGATCGATCAATGCAACAATACTTAAATCAAGAACCTCGTCGACAATATCGCCGCCGCAGGATCCAAGATCGACACCGAAGACATCATACTCTACACCTTGAACGGTCTTCCAACCATATACAATTCCTTCAAGACAGCGATTCGGACCTCACTGACTCCTATTTTGTTGGACATCCTGTACTCTCTTCTATGCAGTGAAGAGATAAATCTTCAGCAAGATCACTCCAAAGAACTCAATCCCCCGTCCGACAATTCGGCACTCCTCTCCTTTCGAACTAAGTCCAATCGTGGTCGTTTCACAAGATCACAAAACAGAAATCAAAATGGGCGACCCAACTCCAGCAACGAAACTCCGCCGCAACGAAATCAATCGACCGTCCCGCGCCCAGTTTGCCAAATATGCGGCAAGACCGGTCATACCGCGATAAACTGCTGGCATCGTTGCAATCTACAGTATGCTCCAACCTCCTCGACGAACTCCCGAGCTTACTACACGCAAACACAAACCTCGCCGAACAACACGGAGTGGATTCTTGACTCCGGCGCCACTTCCACATGACACAAGATCTTTCCAACTTGATCAATACGTCCTCCTACAACGGACTCGACTCCCTATCTGTGGCTAATGGAAGCACTAACCTGATCCAGCACACCAGTAATGGATTACTTCGTCTTCCGGAGACCGCTCGTAAGCTTCGTCTTCACAACATTTTACATGTTCCATCCATCTCTCATAATCTCTTATCCATCTCCAAATTAACAACATACAACAACATTTCAATTATTTTTGATGCTAATGGTTTCGTGATTAAGGATACCCAGGACAAACGGCAACTTCTTCATGGTCGCAAGCACAATGGCCTATATCAAATTCGAGCCTCAACCGCCTCCGACATTCCCGCTCTTCATGTCTGGAACAGCAGCACTCGGCTGTGGCATGCCCGTCTGGGGCACCCGAACCCGCAGTCCATCTCCTCTTTAGCAAATTTTATTCCCGACTTACGCAATTCTTCTACTTTTACAGACATCTGTATTTCTTGCAAAGTGTCAAAATGTCATAAACTACCGTTTACTAGTAGCATTTCTGTTAGTACTAAACCTTTTCAGGTTATTCATGAGGATGTATGAGGTCCGTCACCGTGCCAGTCTATGAACGGTTATGAATACTATGTGATATTCATTGACGATTTTACGCGATATTTTTAGCTTTATTTGATGACTGCGAAGTCTGAAACGTTCTCAAAATTTAAAATCTTATGCAATTTAATTCACAATAAATTTAACACTACTATTCAACACTTTCGCTCCGATGGCGGCGGTGAGTTTTTCAGCAATCAATTCACCAACTACTTACTTGAACACGTGATCACTCGTCATCTCAGTTTTCCTCACACTTCTGAGCAAAACGGTATGGCCGAGAGGAAACACAGACATCTTCTTGACGTCACAAGAACCCTGCTACACGCTGCCAGTCTACCTCAAAAATTCTGGGCCGAATCCCTGACCACCGCTCACTACCTAATCAATCGCATACCGAGCAAAGCTACACATCCTCATTGTCCACACCGTCTACTTCACGGGCAACCTCCTTCCGACTCACATCTCCGGACGTTCAGATGCCTCTGCTTCCCGTGGCTCAAGCCATATGCCTCAAGCAAGCTCGACTCTCGCTCCCGTAAATGCGTCTTTCTCGGCTACTCCACAACGTACAAAGGATACCACTGCCTGGACATTCAATCAAATACAGTCTACATATCCATACACCTCACGTTCCAAGAAGATATCTTTCCATTCAAGATCATGAACCAGACTAATCAAACTACCACACCACCCTTGCACCAATCGCCACTTCTTCTCACTCCAGCATCCACAATATCCTCATCTCTAACCGAACACCAACCTGTATCACAGACAAACATTCCCCAACCAATTCAACCTCAATCACCAATTCCATCCACGCCGCACAGCCCATCCACGTCCGTAATGCTGCCCATCCCACCTGTCCGAACTCATCAAATGCACACGCGTCTCATGCCAGGCATCACTAAACCACGACAGATACTGGATCTTTCGGCTGTATCCACACTCGAGGACACCCCTACTTCCTTTGCTCAAGCAAACAAACATGAACATTGGCACTCGGCAATGACTGCCGAGCACGTGGCTCTCTATAACCAAGCCACCTGGTCATTAGTTCCTCCTCCGCACAACCAACCGATCATCGGGTGTAAGTGGACATTCAAGATTAAACGGCATCCCTTCGACAAAGTATCTCAATACAAGGCACGTCTTGTAGCCCTCGGATGCTCACAAGAATTCGGCATCAACTCACTAACACGTTTAGCCCAGTCGCCAAGATGACTACGATCCGCGTACTGATCACGTTAGCTCTTCACAACAACTGGTCCATTGTTCAACTAGACGTCTCGAACGCTTTTCTCCACGGCGACCTTCAAGAAGACGTTTATATGTATTTGATGACGAGCACATGACTATCTTACCGACTTGGATGCTATACTACACTATCTTATTTACTTTATATTACATCGTTTCCTTTTATGTTGTCATAATACAAAAGTTGCTCATTTGTTTCCTTATATATATATATATATATATATATATATCTACCACACCACCCTTGCACCAATCGCCACTTCTTCGCACTCCAGCATCCACAATATCCTCCTCACTAACCGAACACCAACCCGTATCACAGACAAACATTCCCCAACCAATTCAGCCTCAATCACCAATTCCATCCACGCCGCACAGCCCATCCACGTCCGTAACACCACCCATCCCACCTGTCCGAACTCATCAAATGCACACGCGTCTCATGTCAGGCATCACTAAACCACGACAAATACTGGATCTTTCGGCTGTATCCACACTCGAGGACACCCCTACTTCCTTTGCTCAAGCAAACAAACATGAACATTGGCGCTCGGCAATGACTACCGAGCACGTGGCTCTCCAGAACCAAGCCACATGGTCATTAGTTCCTCCTCCGCACAACCAACCGATCATCGGGTGTAAGTGGACATTCAAGATTAAACGACATCCCTCTGTCAAAGTATCTCAATACAAGGCACGTCTTGTAGCCCTCGGATGCTCACAAGAATTCTTCATTAACTACACTGACACGTTCAGCCCAGTCGCCAAGATGACTACGATCCGCGTACTGATCACGTTAGCTCTTCACAACTGGTCCATTCTTCAACTAGACGTCTCGAACGCCTTTCTCCACGGCGACCTTCAAGAAGACGTTTATATGAAACAACCACCAGGGTTCGGAGATACTACACATCCGGAATTCGTGTGCAAGCTCAACAAATCCATCTACGGTCTTAAACAGTCACCAAGACAATGGTTCAACAAAATTACAACCTCCCTAAGAACCTTCGGCTTCACATTCAGCAAAGCCGACCCTTCACTGCTCATCTACACGAAAGATCAGACACGTCTGTTTGTGTTAATCTACGTCGACGACATCTTGGTCATCGAAAATGATAAGTTCACTATTGAATCTCTCTTACATCAATTACATTCCAAATTCAAAGTCAAACAATTAGGTGACATATACCTGTTCTTAGGCATACAGGTTGCCAAAACATCAACAGGCTACTTCTTGAATCAACAACACTATGCCAAACAACTCCTTCACACCGCCGGTTTCACAAACAGCAAAGCAGCCCTCAACCCTATGTTGCTCAAACGATCCACCGGAACCACCAACACGGCACGCTTTTCCGATCCGCAGCTGTACCGAAAACTTGCAGGTTCGCTTCAATACTTATCTATTACCCGACCCGATATAGCTTTCACTACTAATTACATCTGCCAACACATGAATGAACCTTCCAATGACAATTTTCAAACACTCAAACGGCTATTGCGCTACATACAAGGAACTACCGAACTTGGCATTCCCATAGATCACGACGATCTTCAGCTCAGAGCCTTCGCCGATGCAGACTGGGCCGCAGACAACTCGGATCGGCGGTCCATCACCGGGTTCTGCACATTCTTGGGCAACACAATCATCTCTTGGTCCGCAAAAAAGCAAATTACAGTAGCTAAGTCATCCACAGAAGCTGAATACCGATCCATCTCCTCGGTCACGTCCGAAGTAATTTGGCTTCGCCGGCTGCTGGCCGAACTTCGCCTACCGCAGAACGGACCAACTCCTCTATATTGTGATAACACATCGGCCATAGCACTCGCCAACAACCCGGTCTTTCACGCACGGACAAAGCACATCGAGATTGACTGCCATTTCATTAGCGATCATATAAAAGCCGGCGCTCTCAAGATTCTACACATCAGCTCCGCCGAGCAAATCGCTGATATACTCACAAAATCCCTGCCTAAAGACTGGTTCCTTCTTCTACGGCACAAACTAAACATCCGTGCCCAGGATGCTTAGTTTGAGGGGGCATGTTAGCATAAGTGTACACGTGGCATTAGGTCCCATTATGTGGTCTATGTTTACGGTATTCTCTAGTTCTTGATGTATGGTTAAATAGCCTGTAGTCTATATATAGCCAGGCTTAGCATTGTACAGATTATTCAATAAGATCAAATTTACTTTCCCTGTTCTTTCTGGCTTCTTTCCCTTCCGGTGTGTCCTGCTCACACTATTCAATGATTGTTGAAGGCTATTCAATAGTTGCATAGATATTACAGATTTTCAAAGAAAAATTGTTAATGTTGTATTTTTTGCATTCAAGAATATTTTCGGAAGCAAAGAATTTTGAGTGCATCGTAACGATTGACATATATATTTTTTAAGTTGCGATCTCTCGTATCTGTGATAAGCATAAAATTAGTTATTTATCATTTAATTATCATAAAATCTTTTTTTGTGACAAGCATACAATTTTTAATATCGCATGAAAAGATATTTCAAAAGAAAATTTTAAGAAGTTGAATCAGAAAAATTTATGTGAGGAAAACAATGCTTAATTTTTTTTAATTCAATTATTTGTGCCTCACATGAAAAAAATCATGGCTCCGCCCTGCTTGTCGAAATATAAAATAATCATGAATTCAAGCAATTGATGATGCAATGTAAATGCAATTTGTAGTATTCAATGTTCTGAAAAATAAATTTTCATTTAAAAGAATTTGATTGAAAAATATTCTTGTACTGAGCAACAATCATAGGCTTGTGTCCACGTCCATATTGCAATATGAATCATTATGAATTAATCGAGAGACAAGGATGACGAGCCCACAGCTACATTAAATGGCTAAAAGTGGAGAACTCTGTGATCTAATGGCATCGGTATGTGCCGATGCAGGTCTTTCTCTAGCTACATTGAAAGATCTCTGCCTTCTTGATTAAACTGCACCTATGGGGAAATAAATGAGAAATCCATTAGAATCAACACTATCATTGGTTCTCTTAGGCAAACATGACAATCTTCAGCCAGCGCTCTTTGAAGAAGAGGTAATAGATCTGATATTGCTTTGATACTCATTCAGAGATGCATGATAGAATCAGCTGCTCCAGTCGAGGTTTAAAGCATCGCTGTCGTCGAACAATGTCATTAAGGCCAGCGACCACCATCCATTGATGTACACACCGTCCAATGCACGCACCCCAACTTCAACGCCCATTTCATGTACACATCGTCCACCACGCAACACCAATTCTGCCTTGCCAACCTTTATTGGTGAAGGATTCTTGATGACGAGCACATGACTATCTTACTGACTTGGAGGCTATACTACACTATCTTATTTACTTTATATTACATCGTTTCCTTTTATGTTGCCATAGTACAAAAGTTGCTCATTTGTTTCCTTATATATGCATATATATATATATATATATATATATATTATTTCTTTTCTACCAATTAAATATCATCCCAATCATCTAAAATACAACTTATGTTAACTGCCATCAAAACCCCACCCAAACCCGAGCCTTTCTCGTGCCCTTCGCCTAGGGGTGACAAAATTAGATTTTGGGTCAAGTTTAGGTCGAACCGTAACTGACCCGGGTTCTAATAGGTTGACCTTATCCTGACCAATTTTTGTAAACGGATCAAAAGTTCGGATCCAAACCCAACCCGTCAGGTTACCGAGTTGACCCGACCCGACACGGTAACCTGGAGTTTACCATGTCGAATTACTGAAGTGAGAACGTGAGGGTCCATCAAAGAAAAGATCAGCCTCTAACCATTTAGGGTAGCTGGTGAGATCTCCGTCTATGAAGTGCACATAGCGTCCAGACTTGGCTCCCGTAGGAACCACTTGAACCTCACCAGAGATGATGTAGACATGTTGATCGACGTGCCAGTTCCATGGAAACCGTCACTTTCCAGTTTTCCATGTTGACCATTGGCCCACGCCCAGCTCCACCAGTCATTCCTTCGACAACTCGTGCTCAACTCGCATAATCATACATTATAGATCTCTTCTAGTGGCCTTTGTCCCACGGGAGATAGCAATGGTGGACTCGAACCAACTGTTTGATTGATCGCGAGCGGGTCATTCTCTAGTTTTTGGGTCAACGTGAATCCGACCCAAATTTTGAAATTGGGTTATTTATTGAACCCGAACCCGGCCGTTATGACAAACGAATTGACCAAACCTAAAATTTTTTGGTTGGGTTTGTGTCTTATTTTAGGGTCGTGTCAAATATTAACACCCCTACCTTTGCCACAATATCCATCTTCTGTCTATTGGTTGCAGCCCTGCCCGATTCGGATGCGACACAGGCTGCATTGTAAGAATTGGCATTCGTACGAGAGAGGTGTAACACGAGTTTAAACTTCTTCCCCTTTCTCCTCTTGGCGTGCTCATCTTCATCTTCATCGTCCTCCACAATTCCTATCCAGACAAAATAATTAGTCATCACCGACTGCTGCACATTGAGATAATTCAACGGTGATGAAGAAGAATGATGGTATCCAACACTGCCTTCTCCTCCGTAGGCGGAGCCGAAACTCTTATGGAGGCTACAACAGAATGATCCGAGATGGGTCTTCAGTGAATATATAAAAGTCCTACAATGTGATGAGGTAGAGGTCGGGAAATATTTGGCAGAGATGGGGTCGAGAAAGTGTTCAGAGGATGATTCGACAAAATTGACATGGGTGAGAGATGTTGAGCGATGGTTGTGATGATAAAAAAACTTGACGATGAAGGACAAGGAGTGGTAGAAGATGGAAGAAGAGGAGGAGGCGAAGGTAGCTCCATTGGAGTTTCGTCTGCCTTATTTTGGAAGAAGCCTATCTACGAGATGGATCCTGAGAAATAGCCAGATTGAGTCCTTGAAGATGAGCGAAGAAGAGGCAAAAGGAGGCCTCCTCGGTGTTGTTTTTCACACAATATGAGTAGAGAAAGGCACATGTCATCGGAGAAGCTTTCATGCGGGAAAAAGATTGGGTTGACAACGGGGTGGGGATTCGACGGAATATATCGGAGTGGTATTTTAGATGAGTGAAATGTTATTTAGGTGGAATATAAGTAAATAATATAGTTTAGGTGTTGGATATGAAAAAATAATAGTTTTAAGTGTTATGTATATAAAAACCAAAAGATAATATACAACTTTCAGCTATAAACCTTGTTTTTCCTATTCTTCTTTTTTATGTTTAGCTTGTTCTATTCAGCTTGCTCCGTCGACTACCACATCAGAATTGTATCAGAACCTGGAGATCATGAGGAATGGCAAAAAGTATCTGATGCATGACTAGAGATGATGGCCATAGTGTCTCCCCCCGGGTCAAGAAAGTAATACACCCAGGCTGTTAACCTTTTTAATAAAAAAAAAAAAAAAATGCTTAAATCATTACATGCAAGCCCATCCCGAATCCTGTCGAAATCCTACGGCCTCCCCATCTCCTGCAGTCAGCACCATTTCAAAGTCGACCACGTGTAAATCCTACCTCGATCAAGCCTGCTTTCATGTTAAAATGAGAACGAAGCTCACATTCCTCCCTCTTCTTGTATACAAGCCATGAGACCTCCCAAATCCTGTCAACAGCCACGACCCTACGTGATCTCCACTGTGCCGAAGACCTCCACACAGTCGAGACCTCTGACCTCATCAGATGAACACCAATAGCAAGCCCTAGCTGAAGCCGACCTGATCTAGGCTTCCACGCTCAATCACAACCTCTGATCGCAGGTTTCCGTTCGAATCTACACAACCGGATGAACCCCATCTTCCCTGTACCAACCTCCGACCTCCTCTACTCGATCCTTAAATTCTGCCTCCTATACTCGATCCACCTCACACCAAGCCAAACATCAACAGGCTAAATATGTCAGACCTTTGAGCCCTAGACCTTCATCTACTGAAGCTGATATCTCTCTGTCAACCTAAACAGCCGCAAGCTCCAACCTTCTCTATACTCGATCTCTCAACCTGACATCTTATGTCGAACCAGACATCCATCAGATCCTTTCTTCATACCCGATCAGACTCTAGCATCATTCGACCAAGTTCTATACCTGCTACTTCAATTCACGCCTCAACACGTGCCGACCTTAACAGTTGCTACACCAAACAGTAATGCTCGTACTAACTTCCTCCTCCTTCACACAGTAACATGCTTTCTTATTATGCTTGATTATTTCTATTAATTATTACCAATATTATTAATTAATGTTATTAATTATTATTTTTATGAATCTTAATGTTACTAATATTAATATTCTTATTATTATGAGTACTATATATTATTACTATTAGTATTAAATAAAAAAAAGAAAGGATTGTGTGCAGTTTTGCAATTTTTGATGTCTCGTCGTCACTGTCATTTGCAAAGGTGTAATACTTTCTAAACCCTCAAACTTCACATTCGATGTTTACGGTTAGCCATGGGACCTCCCTATATGCGCTCTCATAGCACAGTAGAAGGAAGCCCGGTGCGATGCTTACAGCTAGGCTGGTAGGCCATGTATACACTCTGTCGCATGATAGGGAAATTTTTAAGTACACGTACGCACCTTAGTGTCATCAGAGAAAAAATTGTGCATTTTCAAACAAGTACCTCGAAGACCCTTAAGCGCTATCGTAGCATGGTGGGGATGGAAGAAATTCGATCATAGTGTCGCCCGACACCTACCTGAAGTGCTCTTATAGCATGGAGGGGAAAGCCTAACTCCTGGAATTTCCCATAAACAAGGGAAACGCCGAGAGGCTGGTAAAATTCAGACTGAACAGAGGACCTAATTTGAATAACAGAACATGGGACTAAGTTTAAAATTGAACAATCACAATAAACAAAACTAAAATCATTAAAAATAGGACTGAACTTTAAAATTGCTTGATATATGATAAACAATAAAAAAAAAGCCAAAACCAAATGACAACTTTGATCAAACAAGTGAATATTAACAAATAAACATGTAATCAATAAACCTTCATTGTACACGAATAACGAGCAGTCTAAAATAAAACAACTTTCTCACTAGCAAAGATCAAATTGAAGATGTAACAACTTGCTTGTGGTGGGTAAGAATCTTACATCCCACTCAAAAATAATAAGCAATATGAAGATCAACGAGCACTAAAAAAACTCATGATGGATAAATTGCTAAACACCTACTTATAAACTAATGTCAACAAGCCACAATTAATCTAAAGGGAATATAACATAAGTGCATGAAATTCATCTTAATCATGAATGGTATGTTATTGAATAATACATAATGAACATCAAATGAATACCAAGATTTCTCTCCAATCAATGACAACCAGCCCGTAGATAAATACAATAGTTATCTACGAATATTGAAAGTTAACATACAATGAGCATGGTAAGCTGCTCATGAATGTATGTGGGGGACATTAGTAATGAGTATAACTTGCATAGCAATTAGCATCGGCTTGAAGAAAAACACATGTAGGATACTTGTAATGAGCAAAACAATTTTCCTAAGGGCATGAACATGAACTCATGATGCCTATAGTAATCTTCTTATGATCATGTATAAGCAGCTTGTAGCAAACAAGCTCTCAGTACGCACAAGTGGCAAACTATGAGACTAAAATGACTTGAATACTCGATTGAATCAACCTATAAATGAGGATAAATGACATTCATATTGCTCATACAACAAATGTCAGTGTATCCCTATTGAAAGTTCATTAGGGTTGATAAGGCGTTATGAACAAGCTTGAGGCTAACCGAGAGAGCGAGGGGGGGGGGGGAGCTCTCAACGATCTTTTTGAAATATTTTAAAACATCAAACCATATGATCATCCACATGAAAATAAAGTGCCGAAATTAAAATGCAAAAACGTAATAAGAAAAAAACACACAAGATTTTATAGTGGTTCGGTGAACTTGACCTTCGTCCACTCCTCGGAGCCTCTCCTCCAGGTATTGCACTAAAACACAGTGACTCTCCTTTTGCTCCCAGAGCAAGGCGGAAAAGCCTTTACAAACTCCTTTTCACCGACCCCGTTAAGGCAGAGAACCTTAATCGATTGCTGAAGAAGACCTCCCTAGAGCCTCCAAGGAACCAGGGACGACGATTGGAGAAAATGACTCGAATCCTTGCTTGGATCAACCTTTAAAAACCTCTCACAAACTCACCCTCACAAGATCCTTTCTCTCTCTCCCAAACTCTCCCTCTCATTCTCTTGGCTCTCTCAGGTCAGGATAGCAATAAAAGTTCTCCTATTGAATAAACAAGAGATCTTATAACGAATGGCTTAAATTTTTCCCTAATTTGCAACTTATCGTCAAAGATCATCCAGGATGATCGTACGATCAAAATATTTTTAGCCCTTTCAATTAGGACGATCTGGGAGGGCTGGATGATTAGAAACCTTATTTGTTTTAATCGTTTAGGACGTGTGGACATCATCCTGTATAATTTGTTTAAAACCATACTTATCGTCTAGTACATCGTTCTGGTCATCTAGAAGATATATGTTGGACGATGAAGAAATATAACTTATCGTCCATGATGATTCTTGAATCGTCCCGTACAATTAGTTCAAAATCAGGGATTTCGCCTAGCACATCGTTCTAGTTGTCCAAGTGATACACCTGAACGATGGAGAATTTTAACTGATCGTCCAGCATATTATTTTGGTCGTCCGGGTGATCCACGAGAAGAGTAAGGTTTTTCTTACTGATCGTTCAGGACGATCATGCGATTATCTTGGACGATATGCTCGATCAATCAAATCTTAATTGCTTCCTTAATCACCTGACTAATTTAGGCATAATTGTATTGAATCGTTATGGATGATATGAGATCGTCATGTATGATTTCTAAAAATAATATCATACCTAAAAGAGTTTGACGGCTGATTCGAGACTATCGTCCAGGACGATTTGCTTAGTTTGGTTGTCTTAACAAAGTGCCATAATTAGGGTTTTTTATTTTAACAGATCTTTAAGGATGATTTTTGAATCGCAATTGACCGTTACAACAAAAAATATATAAGTACAAAACAAGATAAATTTGTGGTGCTAGGTGCAGTAAGCTGAAATAAAGAACATACCTGCTATAGTTTATAAGTGCACTTCGTAGTGAACTGTCAATCATGTATTCGGTGATGGATGCAAAAGATCCTCGAGGTCCATCCCAAACAATACCATAAAATGTTATAATATTTGGGTGGTGCAAATTAGCAAGAATGAAAATCTCGTTCCAAAAGTCAGCCCTCTAAGAATATAAAATACATCGATATATATTTAGAATTTCAAGAATAAGATGATAAAATAATTTGGAAAATATTTTTTTTTATTTTGCATTTGAAAGCCATATCGTCCATTCTTCTATCCAAGATTTTCCAGCGAAATGTATATCATGGATCCTCTTTATGGCAACATCTTCTCCTCTCTATTTAGCATGATATACTGCTCCAAAGGTTCCAGAACCTAGCTCTCGAAATGCGTCAAGGTCACAATTCTTTATTATCTACAAAAAATGTGGAATAATCTTTTAAACTAAATAATTTTATTTAAACTAAAACAACAAAACTAAAAAAATAAAATCATGACAATTAACTTGAATATGCTTGATATCATTTATAACACCAAAATGTTGTGCATCAAATTGGTTGATTTTAACATCTTGATTGAATTGTATATTTGTTAAAAAAATTCATGAGGAATAAAAATTTAAAACATATGAAATAAAAAAATGATCACCTCAAATTTATGGTCACCTAGTATAGCACCATTTGGAGAACTGGAGTTGTCCTATGGATCACAATCTCATGATAAAATGTTCAATTATATTCATTTGGTTCAAGAGAAAAATGTAAGGATGCGTACCTTATAGGTGATTGAACCAATGATTCTACTTGTTCAACAATATGATGAAGACCATGATCAAATTCATCTATGTCTGAATTTGAATAATCAAACGTAACAAAAAATTATCAGTATATTTGTATTTCAATTAATAATAATAACTATGTATTGATACTCCATAGTTATACTCTTATAAAACGATATGCAAACCTTACATCGGTCTAAATTTCCTAGAGGATGAAGTGGTTTCCATAGTGGTGTAAGGTAATGTCTAATGAGTTTCAAGCATTATAAACCCAAGGTACCTAGACCATATTTCCCCCACATTCTACACAAAATGGTTTTGAGATTAAGTGGATGTTTATAACCAAATTGCATGATGATGGTTTATTGGCAAGGTATAAAGCTCGTCTCATCACACAAGGATATAAACAAGGCTATGATTTAGATTTTACTAAAACTTTTAGTCTTGTTTCCAAATTGCAAACTATTTATATTTTTTGTCCATATCCATTTATACTTATAAGAAAATAAGTTAGTTGAATGTTTCAAATGGCTTCATCTATGGAAAGCTATCTAAAAAAGTATACATGGATCAACCACCAGGGTTTAATGATTCTAATCATCCTACATATGGTTCTCAACTCAACAAGTCTCTTTATGGATTAAAGTAGGCTGCTCGACAATGGTTATCGAGGTTCACAAATTTTCTCATCCAATTGGGCTTTACATTTTTAACTATTCATTCTTCTCTGCTAATTGACTCTTCTCATAATATTTCTCTTTATTTTCTTGTTTATGTGGATGATATATTGTTCATAGGAATTCATTCTAGCACTCAATCCAAACTGCTTAATGATCCCCACATTCAATTTTAGCTCAAAAATCTTGGCAAGCTAATTGCGCTGCTTGGGCTACAAGTGAAACGATCTGCTATTGGAATTTTCCTACATCAATTAAACTATTCCACTTCCATCCTCAATTGTGTTGGTATGACTATGTCTAAACCATCAAAAATCTTGTATCTAGCAAACAGGATACCTCCCCAACTACACTTATACCATTCTCTGATCCTCAATTATGTTGTCACCATGCTGGCTCACTAAAATATCTCAGGATCACTCGAACAAATCTTGCTTTTAATATAAATCAAGTCTACCAACATATGCATAAAAAGTTTAAAAATTAAAAAAGGTCTACCAACATATGCATACACATCTTAACAAACATTTTCAGATGCTTAAGCGTATCATTTGATATATCAAGTGTGCACTTCATCTTGGTTTACCTTTCGCTCAAGGCATCTAGTATTTCATGTCTTTGTCGAAGCTGACTGGGCTGGAGATAAAATGGATTGAAAATCCACTACAGGGAACTGTGTATTTCTTGGAATAAATCTCATCACCTGGTGTGCTAAGAAGCAATCAATGGTGCTCTGTTCCTCCACTGAATTTGAATATAGAGACCTATATACAGTAGCCGCCAAAATCATCTAGCTCCGTAGACTATTTACTGAATTTCATAAACACTTTCCACCTCCAACTGCTCTATATTGTGACAATATTTCAGTTATATCATTTGCTAACAATTTGGTCTTTTATGTCTAAACCAAGCACATTGAAATAAATTATCACTTTATTCTTGAATGTACCAAATTTAAAACAATTATGGTTCATCACTTATCTTCCACCGATCAAACAGACAAAAGGTCTTCCTAATAACAAATTTCTACTTAGACAAATTAAAGCTCCAATTTTGGCTGATCAATTTGAGGGGACCTGATAATGGTAGTGCTACAGTTAGCACTACACCTAATTTCAAACTTGCTCCACGCTCTCTACCATCAAACTATGGCAATTGCTCAAAGCATCTAAGTCGAAAGGTGATAGCATACTTATTCTCTTTTACTATAGGAAAGCTTCTTCGACATTTGAAATTAGAAGATCTCTACAAATATAAGCACATATACATTATAAATAGAGTAATATTTGAGATATACAATAGATCTCTATGAATATAAGCACATATACATTATAAATACAGTAATACATAAGATATACAATATGAAGCTGAAGTTAGAATAGTATGTGTTAAGGAAATGACTTCTCCCCTATTTTCTTATTTTGAGCTTACTGAAGTCTAATGTTCTTCTTATGGATTTCAACAATAATTTATTCTATTTTAGACACGTCATATCATATGCAGAGGTGTAATGATGAGCTGGTGCTTCCTAAGTCAAGGTCATATTCTCTACACTCCGGGAATGATGATGTGGTTATTATTCCCACATCTACAAGGACATAATTGGTTTATGTGTTTGACTTTGTTATTTTCTCTGGTTTAATTCTTTTATGTTTTTGGATATATGAGGAGATTCTACTGAGTAAATTGGTGGTATGTCTTGATTGAAATTGGTTTATGGTAGAAAGAATAAAACAACAAGGGCTTCTCGATCTCACTAAGGTGTTTCCACAATTGGTTTCACCCGACTGGCATTGCTAGTGATGGCCTATTGGTATTAGAAATTTATTTTTGTCATCATGGCTAGGTTCTCCCTTTCACTCTTGAGATTGGGAGATGCACAATGCCCTTTTTGAGTGAGATCCCATCACAATTTCTCATCTTTTTCTTCGTTAAGGGCTTCCTTATTGTTAATGTAACGTCAATGTCATTAATATCCTTCCCCGAGCGAAATTACATCATAACTTCCACTCCTATTTTTTTTATTATCGAGTGTTTCATTATATCAAAAAAATGAGAAATGTCGAGGATTTCGAGAAGGCGTGAATAACATTAATAGTGTTGTAATTTATGTAAATTAATAGTTTTAAACGTTAAATGTGTAAAAAATATAGCTTTATGCGTCATTATAAATTTCCTCTAATTTTTCTAATGTGATATAGAGATAAATAAGAAGAGTCATTAATATTTGATTACACCACGAAAACAAATGATTCAAAATATATAAATTTATATTTATTTAACAATTTTGAATAAAGACTAATATCATTTACCTAATTTAAAACATCCTTTTCAATAAATACTATATCTATAATTAATATCATATTTAAAAAAAAAAAAAGATCATAAATCTTATAATCTTTGGCTTCTCCATCATAGCTAATAAAATTGTATTTGCTATTTTTATTATCCAATTTTTAACTTTTTTATTAGGTATAAATGCATAAATTATAGAACTAATAATCTTAATACTATTTACAATAAATTTTTTTTCATAATATGTTTGATACATACTATTTACAATAATTTTTTTTTTTAAAACAAGTTTTGCTAGGTATTAGAAACTTGTGAATGCCTATATTAGGGCTATCAATAAATAATCATATTCGATAATTCAACTACAAACTCAACTCAAATATTTTAGATTCATATTTACTCTATTAATTTTACGTCATATTCGTGTTGAAAATTGATCCAATTAATTTTTTGGCCTGATTTGAATTGACTTAGAATCTGACTATCATTCGGTTAAGATTAAACGGATCAAGTTCAACTTAAATAGGTCATTTTTATTAAATATATCATGTTAATATAAATAATTATAGTATCCCTACGATAACATTTGGGTTTGGATGAAGCTTATTCTGGTCGAGTTCGAATGAAACTTACTTGGGTTAGGTTTGGATGCGGCTTATTTGTGTAAGTTAATTTTGGGTTAACTTGAGTCCGATCCACTAACCCAAATTGATAGCCCAAACCTATATTAATGCAAAGCATGTTTTGCAAATATAATGCAAGGGTCAACTCCATAAACAATACACTATATAAAAATAGAATAATTGCTTTATTTTTAATTTTACAAATATTCAAATTTTGTTTTCTTGTTCAAAGTTAGTACTTGCATGGTGCAACAAATGCCAGCATGCACACATTAATGGCTAATTTTTCTTTTCAAGATATATCCATAAGAAATCTTACACGTGCTTCACAGGCCATTTTATTATCTTTAATAAAAATGCTTAAATTTTATTATCTTTAGTAATAATGATGGGATAGATTCGTCAATCTAATTTATTCTAAATAATTTTCCTACCCTATCATTGTGAGGAAGAAATCACAAGATGAAACAAATAAGAAAAAAAATAATGAAATTGAGCATCAGGAATTTAACATGGAAAAATCTGAAATTAGGAAAAACAACACAGAGCCACATCACACCAAAAAATGTACAATGAAAATTAAGATAAATTATATATATCTTCACCCTCTATCTTTATCTCTCTTCACTTCATAAACACATTCTGCTCAAAATAGACAAAGAGACGTTTTTCAATATTGATACGTTCTCAAAAAATTATCTTGATCGAGCACGAATCTCGAGGCAAAAATCAACCCGGAAATTTCAAAAATTAAATTCAAGAGCATTTGAACGCCGATTTCATCGAGCTTATAGTCAAACTGAGCGTTTCGGAAATATGAACCCAACGGCACCAAATTTGACTCAATCCGAGCCCAAATGAGTCCAAATCAAGGACCCAAAGCGCTAATGGAAGGTTCGAATCACAATTTGAGTTACCAAACGGTCTCCGATTTTGACGAGCTTATAGTCGAATCAAACGGCTCGACGAGAAAAATCCAACGAGCCCAAGATCGCCGGATTCCAACATCACTAAGGCCTTCAAATGGTTGACGAACGGTGTATGATCAAAGGATTCAATATCAGTCGTCCATTCAACCACTCATTGTTCGGCCCTGATCTCACACCTATTTACAAGCCATGTCACTCCAGAAAAATTATAAATAGAGCTCTCATTCTTCACAAGAGGACTCAAGTAAGGAGGGAGAAGAATCAAGAAGAAGAAGAGAAGGGGAAGGAGAATCAGCTCCTCCTCGACCATCGCCGGAGTTCTTCCTGCCGCCCGAACACGCCGGAATTCCGCCGACTTCCACGAGACGCCAGAATTATGCACAAGTTCCACGGGTTGTTAAAATTTTTCCAAATTAACGACAGAGTTCCTTCCTCACGCCGAAACTCCGCTCAAGTGCTGTCGGAGTTCTCCTTGGCCACCAACAGACATCGGAATTCTACCCGACGTCGGACCTTCACTCTTCGCCAAGTTTCTACTCGACGCCGGACTTCTACAGGTTATCGGACTTTCGTTGGACGTATATCTGAAGATGGGTTTCTTTCCATTGTTGGACTTCTACCTGACGCCATCCTTGTGACCTTCATCGTCAGACACATACCTTCCAGCCTCCGTCACAAAACTACAGTCCTTCAGACATACATCGCCCACTGACAACAGTCCTTCCAACCTCCGTCGCCCGCCGACTACGGTCTACCTGACTTACGTCGCCTGCAGACTACGGTCCTTTCGACCTACATCGCCAGACAACGATCGTCCAGACCCCAGGTCTCCTACAGATTACGGTCCTTCCAACCTCCATCACCTACAATGACTCTTCCAACCAAACAAACATGTCTATGTTGATTATTGTAACTCCCACCATGTAATACGCTCTATATGATGTACGTTTGTAACATCAAGCTAAGGCCTTCTTTTTAAGAAGGGCCTCATTTGTAATCGACTGCAAATACTAGTGGATTCGTTCAAACTGGGCCAGGCCCCGTGGTTTTTCCCCCTTTTTAGGAGTTTTTCACGTAAAAATCTTGGTGTCTCATAAATGTTAGACCCTCTCTCTTTATCTGATTGCGTGCCAGATTTTCGTACAACGCTAAGACGTTAAATCTTATATTTCTCTACCGCCGCGAATACTCATGGACGCAACAAATATATTAAAAAACACAATACTTCAATTTTTTTTTAAAGAAATAAAAAAACTGAAGAAAAATTTCTTAGCACGAACAACAATGCTGCAACCTTGAAGTTTGGAGTGATGCAGCCCCCCACTCTTTGCTTCTAAGTCTACTCTGTAGTGCCACGACCTTCCAGCCTACAACGTTGGGGTTCGGTATGTCGCAACACTATGCTCCCTATCCTTAGCTCAAGCTTGGAGCATTGCAACACTCCAGCATTACAATATTGTAGCGCTCTATATATATATACATCGAGGGTAAAGTCCCCGACCCCCTAACAAGTGGTGCGATAGCCTCTGCAACCCTCGACGAGCTTGACAGGCAATATTCAAATATGAGACAACTATACAAACTGATTGATAGACACAATCTGTTTCCATACAAAACAAGTATGATCTCTTGGAGTAATCATAGATACTACAACTGGAGGTTCTTTAATGTATAAGTCATTTGGGGAAGCATATGAATTAAAAGATGATATATCTCCTAATAATTTCTAGTGGCCTATTGATAAGGTAAATCGTAAGATAATTGTTGGAATCTATGAATCAGATGCATTTTCAATTTTAACTGCATAAGATACAATAATTTTTAAGAGATTGAACATAATAAGAATCAATTCAGGATCTTTATATGAATAACTATACAATTAAAAGATCAAAATTTAAATTCTAATGGAGATAAATGTGAGCAAGGGATTGAAAATGTTAATTTGATTAGAAGAGAAAATAATCCCTACTCAAATTCTATAATCCAAGTTAGTGGAACCATCCTAATTTGAATTGGTCAAATATTATTGGTGGTAATAATCAATGGAATTCAGATCAAAATAATCAGAAAATTGGAACAAACTTCAGCAACCTATTATTAATCTTAGACCTTCATATCCTCTAAAATTTAATCAAAATAATCAGTTTGGAAATAGAAAGTTACCTTTGGTAGAGGTTGTGATGCAGTTGGGAAGATTTAGGATAAAAAATTCATTTCACATTTTCAAGGTTCATGGTCATAGATTTAAACCTTATGGATGATGATGATGATGAGAAAAATTATGGTTAATTAGAAATTTTTTACTAGTTGGTCTAAGAGAAAGAAGTGCAAATGGGTAAATGTTACCCTTGTTTTGTAGCATAGATTTTTCTTTGCTTTAGGGGAGATCCTAGTGATTTGATAGTTTGTCATATTATAGTTCTTGATTTTGTTTGTTATGGCCATGAGAGCCAAGATTAATGTGATGTGAGAATGATGCCTTAAACACTAGTTATTATATATCATTTGTTTGATTTACATGTATTATTAAATGTAGTTCCAATTTGCTTGAATTTATATTTGATTTAATTTCCCTTAAGCTTACACTATTACATTGTCTTCCATTAATATATACACTTTTTTATTGTATATTTAACCAAAATACAAATGTTAATTAAAAATTATGTAAAATTAGAATAATAATAAAACCCTATATTATAATTTACATGAATAGTACATTATATTTCATAAATTGGAAAACTTAATAATTAACTAACTTAGATCATTTAAGCTATGGACTTAACTTGAAGTTATAAGTTATTGTATCCCACCTCAACATCCATGGTATCTTCTTCATTATCCTCCTCTTCCTGAATTCGGATCTCCGAGAAGCACCGCCATTAAATTTCTGATTCATTATTCGATAGAAAGATTTCTTCAATCTACGGGCTACAGTCAAAGTTGACGTCTTCTGTGGATGGGGTTAGTGAGCAACCAGATCCCTAGATGATTCTCCAGGGTGTCGGACGTCAAGGCGATCGTGATTATGGGCCTTCTTTGGTACCCATTTATGACCTTGCTTATTAGTGGGTGCAGATCTTCGGGAAGCTGTGCTGGATGTCACTCCCAAGTTGAATCTTCTTTCTTACTCTTCTTCTCTACGAGGCTTTGGCCTCCAAATCTCTTTTCCCTTATGTTGGGACCTCTCGGCGGTGGATCCCTGAACCCAAGGTTCAGGAGTTATGCCCCAATATTCACCACGTGGGCTCAGCTTGAAATTTTTTCGAGTCACCACAGGTGGTGACTCCTATGGCGGAGTTCTCGTAGCCTCAATTACCAGCAGCCTTTGGAGATTCTTTTTCATGAATCGAACTCTGCCTCTCTCTCTCTCTCATCATTAAAAAAGATTTTATCACATTTAGCTAATTCACTCAATGATGAGTTGCCCTAAAAAAATTGAAGAGTCATTCTTAGGTAAAAGATGAAGAGTCGCCACATGTAATGATGTAAAGAATTACCATAATTGAATGACGAAGAGTTGTCACAAATATGTCAAACGACATCGTTGCCTAGGAGACTTACTAGTACTTGAACACAATGAAAGCCGTATGGCATCTCCTCAAAGCAACCATCTCATAAGAAACTAAGAGTGAGTTTCACTAAACTAAATGAAGGGCAAGTACCCAGCCGTATGCAGCATTTCCTACAATTCTCTTAGCCCTATAAATAAGAAGCTAATCGACATAATTGAATTTATGCCATTTTAACTATTTTTTCTCTTGCTCTAGCTAAACTTGCCAGTAAAACCAGATATCACCTATGTTGCAACGATACGGATACGGCGACACGGATACGACATGATGGATACAGGACATGTCAATTCTTAGAAATACAGGATACGGATACGGCGCAAATACGGCGTTATAATATATAAATTATGCATAAAAATTAAGAAAATAATCAAAACGTAATATCTGAAATGACAAAGAAAATTGAAAGCAATATCATTTGTAACATTGTATCTTATAATATCAAAACGTAATACGGCTTTCAATTCAGGCTCATCAAGTGAAAGATTAGCAATTTCTAATATTCACATATTCTCAAGAGATACAAATCCATCTCCAGCAACATCCCACGTCCTGTGAAATTTTTAATTAAGAGTGTAGATATGTTGCGGCTATGCCGAGGGTCCAAGGGGGCGCTACCCCTTGGCGGGGTTCGACCGAGCAGTACCGAGTGATACCGAGTTTCTGTATCAAGTTCCAGTACCAAGCGGTACCGAGTTCCGGTACCGAGCGAGCAGTACCGAGTTCCGGTATTGCTCGATATCGAGCAGTACCAAGCAGTACCGAGCGGTACGGAGCAGTACAGAGCAATACTAAGTAATTCTGAGCAGTACCGTACAATACCGAGCGTTTTTTTTTTTAATGGGACATGCGCATCCGATACGCGTGGCAGATCAAATTTAAATAATATTTTAATTAGACACGGCAAAGCCGTATCCGTTCCGTATCGGAGGCGTATATGTATCCGACACGTATCCGATACAACATGCCTCGTAAATAGGCGTATCCGTGCAACATAGGATATCACCTATGAAAAAATCTGAAACCAACAGCAGCAACATCTTAAGATTAGTTATGGGCCATTTCCTCTATTATCCAATGTTTTCCACTATTTTCTTCGTTCAAATTATGAGTAATGATGTAAGCCCGCACACAATTTACACCATGGCTGGCAAATACCCGAGCCTTGCATGGATATGGAGAACTGTAGCTAATGGCCCAGAACTCCATGTTATCTTGTCTTTAGAAATTCTTTGTTAATGGTCCACAACCAAATAACCAATGCTCAAACAAAGTTCTTATGCAACCCATGATCAACCAACTTTATATTTATAACAAAAACATTTCTTTATTTATTTTTTATCAACCAAAAATCTTAGTTGCAAGATTTCATGTGCACACTCGAAATCACAACACACTGATTGAAACTAAACTCAAGAAACTTAGTAGGTCGGATTCGAATGCTCACCTAGCCAAAAAAAAATTGTATGTGAGAGCATGCCAAGCATTTTTCTTTTCCCAATCTATCCTACCCACCAAAATTCATTTCATATTTGTATTTTTAAGAAGTAACCATAAGTACAAAGAAGGTTAGCTCTGTGATTACTACGTGCGGAATCCGGACCTAGGAAACCGTTCTATTTTGTGACTGTGAACAGCAAAAGCACAGTAAAAGTGCAGCTGCACAGTAAAAGCGTAGGGGTGAACAGCTACGCTTTTACTGTTCACAGTCACACCACCGAAGGGTTCTCCTGACCCGAACTCCGCACATAATAATCTCTCCAGTAATAGGGTGTATAGGCTTCACAACTTGGAATTGATGAAAAATAAGTAAGAATTAGCCAAAAGATGGGCTTGTCAAAGTTTTGCAGTATAAAGCAAGCAAAAATGATGAAATTTGGCACATGATAGCAATAAATATTTAAAGCCATGATGATAATCTATCTGTCTCGCCTTGCTAAAAAGCCTTTTGACTTCAACATCATTTAAACTCTTACACATGTATGTAACTAGTTGCGACCATTCTAAGTCTTAAAAAAGCCAAGTGCACCAGTGACATCCACCAGTAAACAATCTATAAACTACCCAATACTTACAAATTACAGCACCACGAGCAATGAAGTCCTTTCTTCTTAATGCCCAGGAACAATACAGTCACTACAAATAAGCAGCAGCAAAGTCTCCTACTATCTTCTTGACCATGTAGAAGGAACATAAACTTCAGACACTCAAAAAATAACAAAGGCTAAGAAAACAATTTTAACTTTAAAACAAATTTTTGTTCTGATCCTTTAAGCCATCAACAATTTTCACTAAAATTGGAACCTGCTTGGCCTGGACTTCGTCATCCTGGTCTCCCCATAAGCCTCGTCGTTGTCCATTCTCTTGTTGTTCCTGAATGCAGCGCAGGCAACAACATAAACAAAGACGAGGATAATAAGGATTACAATGTTGATGATTGAGACTTTTCTCCAGCTGTGTTTCAAGGTAGCCAAAAGGCCAGCTTTGCAAGAGTCGCAATGGTAGCACAGTTGTTGCTGATCATTGCTCCATCGATTGCAATCAATATCGTTCACAAACATCTGCGCACCAACGTTCCATAGTGTCTCGTTCACGTATACGTATCCGCATGATGTAGGTGGCTTGCAACAACCAGACTGCAAAATGGAATTTTGCATTAGTTGTGTGTAACTTATCTTTCCCAGGATCCAGTTGAATCAATACTTGGAAAACTTAAAAAAAAAAAAATCAAGATTCCAAATTTGATCATCGTTGTTACTAATTCAAGATCATTCAAGACAACTTGGCGCTTCCCGTTAACTCCACCCTGTCCCATAACCCTACCCGGAGCATGCAATGCTTTAGCAGTAGAGAGAGAAACACTAATGGGGCAAAATATTGAAAGAGAGAGGGAGGAATGACTTTCCCTTGTGGAAGATAGATCTCCTCTGGATGATTTGGCTAAAGCTAAAACTGAAAGTCTGAAGGGGCATAAAGGTGATTGTTTTAGTGGCTTAAAAGAGCAAAAAGTTTGCCAAAGAGTAAACTTGCTCTAATTTTTTGTAATTCTTCATTTTAAAGTTATTTATTAATCTAGCAAAGTCATCAACATCTTTTTATGGACACCTGAAAAACATCATCAATGGTTCGTTTTCCCTTTGCTCCTCTCTCACGACTCGTGACTCATGATCTTGAGCACAGCTTACATTCTCCTTTTTGCTCCTCTCTCGCCCCCAAATGAAAATCGCGTTTAAAATTGCGCAATAAGAGGCGCGCCTTGAGGCGCACCTCTGTGCAATTTGGACCAAACAAGACTTGAGGCCTAAGCAATTTTGGCGTTTGTTGAGGCTTACAACTCGAGCAGAGTGAGGCGCGCCTCAATTGCGCTACTGCGCAATTTTGCTTGAGGCGTGCGCCTCATAGAAAGGTTCCACTCACTTTAAATAAATATGAAAATTGCCTCTCCCTTCTACCGGTCTAAGCCAAACCGCAAGCATCCCGAATCCGATCCCGCAAGCTCCCGTTCCCGAACCCGATCCCTCTCGAAGCCGGATCTCCCACACGTCTCCGGCGCCTCTCCGGCCGTCGTCGCCGCTCGCCGGTGAGCCCTTTATTTCCGGCCGCCCCTCTACATCCTTTCTTGATTAGTTCTTAGAGTTTTTTAAAGTTTAGGGTATGATTTTTCAACTTATAGGAAAGCTAGGGTTTTAAATTTTTTGAGTGTTTTTGTTTTATTTTGTTTTTTTTTTCCTTAGGAAATATGGTTAAGGGCAAGGAAAAGTCTACTACATCATTGCGAAGGGACCCTTCTTGAAAATACAATGTACAAGTTGACATAGGCGGCGGTGAGAAGACTTATGTGTATTTGAAATGCAATTTATGCGAAAAAGTAGTGAACGGCGGAGTAACCCGCATGAAGGAACACTTATCATGCTCTCATAAAAACGTAGCACCGTATGCAAATGTGTTGGACAAGCTGAAGGATGAAATTATTGCTTACATGAAGAAAAGTACTACTGAGTTTTGATAGACTAATATTTTGTGGTTTTGTACTTTGGGACATTTATTTTATTGCATTTTTTTTCTTACTTTCCACTAATTTCACATGTCATTTAGATGTTTTTATTGTATGATAGAATCTTGTTATTATTTACCTGCTAAAACCTTTAAATTCTCATTTACGCAATTCCTCACACTGCCTGGAGGCTTACGCCTTGCCTCACGGACGAAAAACACCTTAGGGCTTATTTACGCAATTTTAAACCTTGACCCGTGGTAGATGTTTATGTCTTCTAAGCTCTAAGAGTCATGTTATTTGCATTCTTAATTTTAATCTTACAGCTCCTCTTGGCTCCTATAATGAGACGGCAAACGGAATTATTTTAATATATTATAACCTTTCAAATGAGACGGCAAACAAAACTATTTTAATTTAGGCCCCACCAATAAAATTTTTGGCTCCGCCACTGCCCATAACCATGAACCGCAATCATCCTTCCACAGCCATGCAACTTCAACAAGAGAGATTTCCCTCCGTGCCTTTGCCCACATGGCTGCAAATCCCTTCTCCCATTCATAGATCCTTCGCACCTTCCAATTCCTTTGTACCTTTGCACATCCAAGTCTCCCATCGCCAACACAGACAGGAAACTCCATTGCTATCTTATCGATTGAAGAAACCTCAGTTTCTTTGAGAAAATTCTCAAGAGTGGCACCCAATCTGCTCTCAAGATCACGTGTTGTATTCTTCCCTTATAAACCAAGAAGAAATCACCTCCATCCATATCACCTGCAATTCTTCGTACCATTCGCCTCCTAATGCCTTGGGTAAAACCCGATAAGAAATATACTGAGAGACCAGTGGCATGAATTATGTTTAAAATCACACAAAGTTAATACATAGCGATTTAAAGAAAGATCACCACTAAAAAATGAGAACGGAAAAAATTAAAAAAAAAAAAACAAAAAGAAATACACTTGCAAGACATGAGAAATTTTGATTAAAGTGAAAAAGCAAAGTTTAAGTGGAAACTCTTGGAGTTCCACGAAAGCTTTTTACACTTTTTTTTTCTGACAAAAGAGGTATGAAACCCATAATAATGGGGAGAAAGAGCTATAGTACGGATTTATTAACAGGAATGTTTTCCACTTCCACATCCCAATTACTAGTGGATCTAAACTTATTAACCTTACAAGTTGAGGGAGTCACAAAGGGAGCTCAGTCTGATGGGAATTACTCTTACTCATTTTTCAGCAGCAAACAGACTATTGTCCGGCCATTGCATTCGAGCCTAACCTGGGCTACATGTCTGGTATAGGAGTTTAAGGCTTCATTTGGACAGCTTTTTTGTTGTTTTATAAAGCAATTTTATGTACTAAAAAGTGGCTTTAAAAAACAGTAAGAATGTCATCCCAAACAAAGCATAAGTTTTCTCAATTTTCTAGGTTCCAAGGAATTGCTATCATGCAGTTTAAATTGAGTTTTATTCGGTCATAAGTAGGCTTATGGCTTAATGAACTATTAATGAAACTTTAGTTCATTGTTAACAAGTATTACACGCTATCATATTAATCTTAACCATAATTAATGATTTATTTAAGAAACTGATCAAGTAAGAAATCCCAATATCATTCAGAAATATGGTTGTAAATAAGCATTAATAATTGAAAGGTCTGAACCATTTAAGATGAATATGTGGTCAAAAAATGACGCACTTCATCATAGATAATAATTAATGAAAAATCATCATAATATTATATGTAAAGTTAATGGACAAAATATAAATAATTAACCATAAGCCTCAAGTATTAACATGTGATAATTTCTTTAAACCTTAAGTACTTTAGCTTTCCTTTAATCACAAAAAATTATTAGACTTTTGGGAATTTCCTTCTACTCCTACTTGGAAAGAATTGGAGCTTTCATGTTTCAAGCAATTTTCCAATGGTAAGGGCCCCACTGTAATAATATTAATAAAGACCTCATTCCTCAATAATGCAGCTAATGTGGTCGTCTAGCTTTGTTTGCAAGGAAAAGGCAAATCAGAAAGAGAAAGCCCCATCGAGATTTTTTTTCTTTGTTTGCCTTTCCCTCCTACAATGTCTTTTTCCCCACCATTTTCTCATTTGTCGATGGTGACCTTGGTTCTTGAGATTTCAATAAAAAAGTCTAAAAAGTAATGATTTTGCTTAATTCCCAAGTAATGATTCTGCTTAATCCTCCTTTACTGATTCTTTTACTGCAGATTTATCTTCTTGTTTGCAGCAGAATCTAAGTGATCCGGTTCAATTATATTTCAAGTACTTGTTAAGCAAAATGATAGAAAAAGAACAAAATGGAATCCTCCATCCACCACTCTCCTATGAATAGTTTCTCAAATATTGATTAACGGCTAATAAGCTGACAACCAATCTGAACAGAAAGAACAACCCACCACTGGTTGTCTTGGTGGTGAAGAGTCGGCTGGGCAAAGTCCAGGTCCCTGGTTCGAATACCTTGGCAAGCAGTGTTGGCCTGTGTAAATTGGTGTGGGTTGCATGCTAGGTCGACCGGAGTTTACATTGGCCTAACGACAGTGCTTCCTCGTCACAAAAAAAAAAAAAAAAAAAAAAAAAGGGACTGGAGCCACAAAAAAAAAAAAAAAAAAAAGAAAGAACAGATGCAAGAACAGGTCAAGGGTTCAAATCCCCTTCCAGAAAATAGGAATAAGAGTCAGACCAAAAGGAAAACCAACTTCTCACTCTCCGTTGTACTGTACTTGCTTGCCCTTCTAAAGGAAACGTATAGTGCAGCAAAATATAGAAACAAGAAAGCAAAATCAATCATCAGTAGAAAGAAATCTAACCAAATAAACAATTTTTTATTTTTTTTAGCAAATCACTCTTATTCAAAATTCTCCCCTTAAGCAGAAAAATAAGTGAAGCGAGGAAAAAAAAAAAAGTTGAATTGAAATCAAGCTGAGCTTACACTCAGATCGATCTGTATTTCAACTTGAGGAGCTTAAAAAAAAGGAAAGGATACCGAATCACCTCAATAGGGGAGAGCTGGCGCTGGCTGAACATATCAGCGGACTCGGAAAGAATCATCCCCGTCGCCGGGTCGCGGATGGTTCGACGCATGCCTGAACAAGCATGAACATCTCGAAGACAAGAACTAATTTTTGACCAGTATTTGGGATCTCTCACGCGGTCCTTAAGCCATCCGGAGTAATCGGAGAGCTGGTACTCGAGGAAGGACCTGTTGACGATAACCTGGCCGTGGCCGCTGTCGGTGACGGCGAAAGCGAAGACGATGAAGCCGATTAGGGCAATGATGACGAGAAACATGACGAAGAGATAGAGCTGCAGAAGCCAAGTCTGGCGGTAGCAAGCCCCGACGAAGCCCAAGAGAGAGATCACCATGATGGTGATGCCGATGATGATGATCGGCCATTGGAGGAATCGAAGGCATTCGGTGCTGTTCGCCCGGCTACTGAGCCAAATCCCTCCGCCCAGGATCGGGATCGAGGCCAAGAAAGTTATGAAATTGATGACCCCTATGAGGTTATTGGTTCCCCGCATCATCTTTTCTTCTCTCTCTGCAATTTCTTCGCTCAGTTCTCGCTCTTGATGGGTTCTTGACGGGAGCTTTGAGGGGACTGCAGACAATCTAGCGAGAGTGGCGGGGCTAGCTCTGAGGGGAGCGGAGACTATCAGGGAATAAAAGAAAGTGTATATATAAAACTAAGAGACTTTTGTATTGGGAGGTGGCCGGTGGTGGTGGGGATGGGGCGGGTTAACGGTGGTAAATGGAGGTTAATTTTCGACTTGGATGGCGAAAGCGGGAATAAAGTTTCATATTTTAGGGCCGTTTGGGATTTTTTAAAAAATATATAATTAAAAAAATTTATTTTATATCTCTCCTAATTCATCATATTTATTTTATATTTTTATTTGAAAAAATATCTTCCAAAATAATAGTTTTTTTTTATTTTTTTAATGTAATACTATTTGCTCTAGCAGATGAAAAAATATGAGGATGATGTTGATTAGGATAGTGAAGTATGACATTTATGTGTAAATATTTTTAATATTTAAACAACATTTTGGTCATATAATTAAAGATATTCTTTAATGATTTATATAATTTATATTGATTATGAGAAAGAAAATATATGTGAAAATTAAGATCATTTTAATAGTATCATGAACATTGAACTAGATTCGATCAATAGTTGAAAGAGATTCAAGCATGGTTCGAACCTGATTCAAGCTTGTTTTGAACTTTAATAGAATCTTGTTTGACCCTTATTCTTTATTTGCTCTAACCTCTTTTGATCATTATTGGGTTCGATTCGAATAAGATTTTAAAAAGATTGAAGAAGATTCAACCTTTGTTCAAGCCGGGTTCAAATTGTATTTGAATCGTGTTATAATCTTACTAGTGTTTAGATGTTGAATATTTTTTACTTCGGCATCTGAATCAAACATAAATATTTTTGAGCTATGAGGAGGAGAATGAAAAATTGATAGAAAGCTTGGTTGGACTTTTATTGAAAAATGGAGCAAATGATTGTGATTCAAAGAAACTTTTCTTCAAAGATCCCATGGATTTTATATACATGATTATAGAGTTTGATAAGAACAAATTTAGTTTAAAGTTGGAGTGATTTATCATTTTGTTGGAGAATGTATTCCTCCAATTATTGGACATTTCCTATTTATCATTTTACTTGTGGTGGTGAGGGGCTAAGGATATGGGGGATAGTTTTGAGTGGTTGTCCCCTTTGGGATTTGGATCTTGGGCTTCATTTGGTGGGGTATTCAATGCCTAAAATCACTTGGGAATGATAGGGATGCCTTTAGATGTGAACTGGACTATTTGGTGAAATTCTATGTGCGTGGTTTATAGGCCAAAGGATAAGAAAAAAAAAATCAAGAATAGGTCAAGGTGATCTAGTTTTAATATATTGACTAGTCTTGGAATCTTGAGTCAGTAGAGAGATTTAAGGGTGTTTTGCGGGGATGGAAAGTCTATAAAAAATAAATAGGACTTCTGCTAAAAAAAATCCAAAAGGGCGGGGGGAAGGAGACCTTAGAGATTTCACTCTCAATTTTATGTTAAAATAGTAAAACAAAAATCTTTTACATTTACTTTTGGTAATGATTAAACTATTGCATCAAGTTGTCTAATTCAAATTACAGAACAAAACAAAACAAAAATTGAGGAGAAAAAAATCAAATCTAAGAAAGCAAATATGGAAGTAGAGTGGAACCATACTAAAATTCTCTCTCCATACAGGTGGCAGCCCTTATTACTTAGATGGCCAAACCAAGATGGTGAATAGGATTATGGTACCCCTATTTCATTGATTTACACTATCCAAATACTTTGAATGATAGTTTTTTTGTATATCCAATTCATTTTTAATAGTGTAATTAATAGTTTAGCTAATTAAGTCCCATGTAAAGTATGACCTAGGTATTTTTCTTAAATCCAATTTGATTTGGAGTTCTTGGAAAAAGAAATAACCAATCCCTAGAGTTAAGATGAAGGCCTTGAAAGAGCATAATGATTTTTGGAGAAGATCTAAAAATTTTACTTTGAGTTAAAGTCACTACCTAAGAAGATCTAATAACTTCATAAGAGTCGACCGATAATACTAAATAGGTAAGAAATTTAAAGAAGGAGATCATGTCTGATCCGCATCAGAAATAACATATTAAAATATATGGGGAAAATATCAAACCCATCAAGTATGTGTTACTAGATTTGGGATAACACATATTTTTTTGGACTTGGCTCTTATACGAGTTTATACTCGATAATGAATGTAAAATTTTAGAATTCATATGTAAGAAGTATTATCTTTTATCGATGACCAAGTGCTAGGCCGATAATATTGGATAAATAAGACAAAATCATGGAGAAAAGAATTATAACAATCCGCTTATATACCATGATTTTTTATAGAACTAGTAAGAAAATGTAATCGGCATCTAAAGAAAGAGGGTACACTTGAGGGAGAGGAGTTCAAATGTTTTTTTTCTTTTACAATTTAGTTCAAAGAAGTTAATTAGATTTTAAAGAGAGGGTATGTGATTAAAAAATTATGTGACTCAATAATATGAGGATTAGTAAAGATTACATGGTGGTTGAGAAGAGGCAACTAAAAGGATTTTTGATATTGCTAAGAGCATCCTTAGATAGGAAAATTAATACTAGCGGGTTCTAGGATGAGAAGAGAACTCATAAATGGAATTAGTCAAATTCTCTTAGGATATATGTTGAGTGCTAATAATTAAGGACCTAAAAGCCATAAAGCCAAAGGATTCCTGAGATCTAGAGCTCTAGAAAAGACGCTTCCAAAAGAAGCTAGATACATAAGCTAATTTTTAAACTTGAGAAAGTATTGACCATGTAGAAATGATGGTAATCTGGTTGTGAGAATCCATGTTTTACAACAAATATTAGTGGCTTGCCTCTTTTTATTTAGATTTAATATATCTATAATAAATTTATTGTATAAATTTGCATACAACAATACAATTAATGTAATCTACATTGTAATCAATATATCTTATTCTATAGAAAATTGTCCTCTCTCTCTCTCTCTCTCTCTCTCTCTCTCTCTCTCTCTCAATTAAATTACCTTTATTAAACCTTGGAATCTCTTATTCTTTGCTTTTTTATTGGGAAAGCATATTGAAATATTTGAAAGCTCACAAAAACCCTCCAAACTCCATAAAACTATTAATTTTCTCTACTACTTCATGCATCATTTCCCCCTCCCTCTCCATCCAACTCTTAGGCTACCCGTTGCTCATGTTTTTAAATAAAAAGATTTTATTTGTGTGTTTGATGACTTTTATACTGAAACTGAGCTCTTTTGAGTTCAATTGATCTAGAATTCACTTATGCTCTCTTTCATTTGATCTATTGAGTTAAAGTGGCATTAACCTTGGAGAAGAACAAGGAAGACAATCTATATAATGAAGGATTGTTCATGGACTCTTTCAATTTAACATTGTTTCATCACAAGAAAGAAAATGTCTCCAATTGCTAGTCTACTATGAATTATCTTATTTCTTATCATATTTTGAAATAAACTCTTATAAGGTCGCATAAATTGTGCAATCATCAAGTCTTGTTAGATTTCAACTTATGCTAACAATTGGAGACATAGCTTTCTTGTGATGTAATAAGAGTACATGCTTTAGATATCTCTCGTCTATTGTCCAGAGTGATGGTGAAAAAGATAGGATATTACTAATAGAATTCAAGTTCGATTGTCGAAGTTGAGGAATGCATCAAGCCTGTTGTATGATAGAAAAGTGTCCTTCAAACTTAAGGAAAAATTCTATAAGATGGTGATGAGACCTACAATGTTTTATGGCACAGAATATTGGCAATTTTAAAGAGAAACATACAATTAAGATAAGTGTTGAAGAGATAAGGATACTCATGTGGATGAGTGGACTTACTCTTTGAGATAGAATGTGAAACGAGCATATACTTGAAAAGATTGGAGTTGCACCAATGGCATATAAGATTATAGAGAGTCGTCTTAGATGGTTTTGTCAAATAAAATGTTGGCCTTCTAATGACCCAGTTAGGAGAGTAGATGCATTAGATTTGGACTATATTAATAGAGGTTAGAAATTATTAGAAATAATCTTTTTAATTAGATTTAAATGAGAGTTTAACTGTTAACAAGATACAATGAATAAAAAAGATTCATATAACTGGCGTACCCCACGTAGTGGGATAAAGACTTAACGTTGTTGTTGTTATTATTATTGTTGAAGCTATTGTTGTTGTTGATGTTATTGTTGTTGTTATACTAGTAATTTTTTAAGTACTAAATAAAAATCTAATAAAATCTTGTTGAAATAATCTTAAAATGTGTATTGCGGGAAAACTTCCCATTCATATTGCATTGATGATCATCTCGATGGTCATCATTGAATATGGATGCTTCGTTATCGCAAGAAAGCACAATGAATATAGTAATAGTTGTTGTTCTCAAAGTTTAGTTTAAAATTTAAATTGGTTCAAAAATAAGAAAAATTGATGTAAACTCCAAAATTAACATCCTTTTATATATTATATACGAATGGCACTTTCTATTCAAATGAACTCATAAGACCTAAAATTTTACCTTAGAGATTTATCCCAAAATGTAGTAACCGAAATTTCAACCAAAGCTGCTTTACAAAACAGTAAAGAAGCTATAAAAACAGTAAGAAAGTCATTATAAACGAAGCTTGTTTGGGACAACTTTTGTGCTGCTTCTTAAAATGACTTTTTAGTACAACAAATTCAAATTCAAGAAAGTTATGTACTAGAAAGTCGTTTTAGAAAACAAGAGGAAAGACGTCCCAAACGAAGCCTAAATCTCTCATCAGTATATATCTCTCTTCTCCATTTAAAAATGACATTAATAGATTTGTTTTTAAACTTAGTAAACTAATTTGTGATAGTTTATTTGACACGACTTAAAATCAACAAATCATTGTACTTTTTTTAATTTTTTTAGTATTATTTTTCATATTTTCATTTCACTTGTTCCAAAAATATCATTATCGTCATCTAATCATTAGATATTCCAAACAAATACATTAATCAACTTCAACAGTTGTTAAGATACGATAATTATTGTGCTGACCTACCAATGATCCAAATTACACACATTTATACTAATAAAATATAAAATACAACGCCATCAAATTTTTATCCCACTACATAGCATGAGTTACATAAGTCTTTATTATTCATTGTAACATATTAAGGGTAAAATTTTTCATTTAAAGCTTCGTCTGGGATGACTTTTATGTTGCTTCTTAAAATAACGTTTTAGTATAAATTTTTAATTTTTGTATCAAAAAACTGTTTTAGAAGCAAAAAAAAAAAGTTGACCCAAACGAAGCTTAAAAAAAGTCTTTTCTAATACTTTCTAACTAAGACTTTTTTGATCTACCTCTACCTTTATTAGTATAGGAAAAATCTAATATATCTACTCTCCTAAAACAGTCATCTCAAGACCTAAGTTTTATGTGACCAAACCATTAAACGTTTTATGTAGGGGTGTTAATTTCGGGTCACGAGTCAGGTTCGGGTCGAACCCGGAACTGACCAGTGTTCAAACGGGTCGACCCTAACCCGACCCGGGTAGGCAAACGGGTCGAAAACACGGACCAGGACCCGACCCGTCGGATTGTCGGGTTGACCCGACCCGACACGGGAAGCGAGCTGGCGCACACCCCTAGTTTTATGCGACCATTTTTTATCTATTAGAAAATGTTTCATTAAAAAACAAAAAAAAAATCTTAAAAAAAAGCGCAAACATATGACATAGCACAATCATTCATAATTGGTCCTCTAATTTTTTTTTTAAGGATAAAAATAGTTCACAACTACATAAAAGTATTTATTTGATCTATTGACTACTTAAATATGGATCAAATTAATTTTTTGTTAGATTATTTAGATCATTATTTACTGGACAAAAATGAGACTTTTACATATGCAAAGAGTCAATATATTATTTTAGTCCTTATCCCTTATGGAGAATTTTATTGTAGAAGTCCAAATACAATGAAGGAGAAATTTTCTTTTAGAAGGTCAATAGTTTTTTAAATATTTATTAGGTAAGCGGCACCTATGCGTCTATATAATATTCAATGATTTTTCAATAAATATTAAGCACATCCACATGCAGGGAAGAGGAATTAATGACAAATTAAATATTTCGTTTTCTATTAAAGGTTCTCATAAAAAAATTATCAAATATAAGTTTAAAATTAATAGATATTTTATGAAAATTATATATTATTCAATTTTTTATGCTTTTTTTATCTTCTAAGTTAATGTATATTTTTTATTAGGAGCTAATAATATAGATTTTTCTCCAAAAAAATATTATAAAAGTTAAATTAATGATAATTTTCTTTACACGTTTTTTCATTACTAATTAAAAGTTTATAATTTTTGTTGATATAAATATGATGAATCCTTGTGTTTATCCTTGTGTTTATGTGATTCCAAAAAATTCATATGATCGGCACGAATTTTGAGAACATATTTAAATTAAAAACTTTCAAAATTAAATTCATGATCATCTGAACTTAGATTTCAACTAAAGTTTAGTTGAATTGAACGTCTTGATAAAAGAACCTATAAATACTTCAAATGATTTGCTTCAACTCCAAACGAGCTCAAATCAAGTATTTTAAGTATATTTGAAAATGTTTGAATATCAAAAGACCTCTAATTATAGCATGCTTATAGTCAAATCAAGCAGCTCGATGAGACAAGCCTAACGAGCCCAATATCACTTGAGTATGATATTGTTAAGACATTCAAACCTTTGATTAGCAGTCTCTAATCAAATTAATATAAACTGTAAGATGTAGTACTTTGGATTTTGGATAAATTTAGCAAAATGTTTATCTAAAAAATGCTATAAATATGCCTCACTCTATATAGAGGGTGAGATGACAAAGCTACGAGAACTAAAGAGCACTCTCACATTTTCTGGCTATCACAGCTGACGATCATCACTAGCAATCGTTGCCACTGTCCCTAAATTCTAGTTAATATCTAAGCATATTATTGAGTTTTTAACTATCTATTTGTAGATTTCTAAAGTTTGTAATCCCTAAAATGGAAATAACATAATCCCTTCTTCAATTGTAAGGAATAGAAGATTTTGGTATCTCATATTTTGTAGTGGATTAGTATTGTTGCGTCCTCGAGTATTCACAGCGGTAGAGAAATATAAAATTTAACGTCTTAACTTTGTACAAAAATCCGACACGCAAGAGAGAGTCTCTAGCATTCACTAGAGACACCAAAATTTTTACATGAAAAACCTCTAAAAAAGTGGGGGAAAACCACGGGGCCTAGCCTAGTTTGAAATTGCAGTTGATTACAAATGAGGCCCTTCCTTGGGGGAAGGTCTTAGCTTGATGTACATCTTATAGAGTACATTACATGATGTGAATACAAAGATTCATTGTTAATACGTTCGTCGGGTTGGAAGGACCGTAGTCGACGTACGACGGAGGTCGGAATGATCGTAGTTGGTAGGTGACGGAGGTTAGAAGGACAGTAGTCGCTGGGCGACGTAAGTTAGAAGGACCATAATCGGCGGGCGATGGAGGTAGGAAGGATTGTAGTCGGTGGGCGATGTAAGTCAAAGGATCATAGTCGGCGGGCAATGGAGGTCTGAAGGACTGTTGTCTGACGACGATGGTCAGAAGAACGGCGTCAGGTAGAAGTCCAACAATGGCAGAAATCCAGCATCAGATAGATTTTCGGTGAAAGTCTGACAACTGGTAGAAATCTGGCGTCAGGTAGAAACATGGCGATGAGCGGAGGTTCGACATTGAATAGACTAGAAGTCCGACGTCAGTTGGCGGCCGAGGAGAACTCCGGCGTTAGATGGATTCGGGAAGAACTCTGGCGTCACTTGGAATTTGGGGGAAACTCCAACATCACTTGGAGGTCAAGCGGAACATTACAGGAAAACAGCTCATTTCCGGCGAAATTTCGGGCGGAATTAAATTCGTCACATATTACGATGGATTTTCCGGTGGAAAAATTTTCAACGAATTTCCGACATATTTTTTGAATGTGTTTTCGACGGATTTTTTTCGAAGAGATTTCCGGTGGAAATTAAAAAATTAAGTTTTAATTTAATAACTTGTTGTTAAATCCCTAACTTTTCCCAAAAAAACTTATTGTTAAATTAAATTATTTAAATTAAATATTTTATATTTTAAAAAATAACTTAAATTATTTAATTTAATAACTTAAATTATAATAAAATAAATTATAATTTAATTATTTAAAAA